>NC_063014.1:311652-623305 GCF_020509005.1 Fulvia fulva | reverse complement strand
TTGCTCCAGTTTTCATCTGCGCTGCCTGGACCGGGCAGGGTGAAGAATAGAGATTACGGGCTCTGGTGGTGGAGTGAGCCGCCTGCCTGAATGGGAATTGCCGCCTTTGGAAGCGACAGCCTCGCGGTGAGATATCTGAAACACTTCGGAACTTCAGCATGCCTCGTTGACTTTCGTGTTGCGTAACATCTACCACGGTCATTTCGGATCCTCAGCATCTCGGTAGCGCGCGGGTACATCCTCTCACGACAAGGATAGTTTAGCTGTCGAAGCGGCGTATATTCCGACACGCTTCCGAGATGCTGAGGATCCGAAATGACCGTGGCAGATGTTATGCAATACGGTACGATAGTCTATAGTCCTCCAATCAAGCATTGCAGGAACAGCGATGCCACAACTCAGACTCTCTGGCGATACACCATCTTTCGGATCCAGACTAGCGCAACGAAGCCGGAGTCTAGCATGTGACACTGAAAGTACATAGCATATGTACCTCTCCTCATGCTACAAGATCTTTAGCCGAAGATCGCGCTTCATGCACTCAATGTCCAGTCCAGTGGAGCTCGGAAGATATTCGCGCGCACCGAGAACCATCAGCCCGATGAGCATGGAAGTGGTCAAAGTTCCCGGATATCCAGCACGACGGAAGGAGACGATCGCGCGACGAACTGCTTCGGGGAAGGGAAGTGCTAGCAGAGCCTGGAAGAGGAGAAATATCAAGCCCACAGCAATGGGTCTGAACTGGCACACTTGTCTGTCGAAGTTGATGAGATCTGCCTCGGGACGGTTGTCTCAGTTGATAGCTCTCGTCCTTTACCACCCGTCGATGGGACTGGTCCGAGCCATAGTCCACGGGCAGGCGAAAAAGTTGATTGCCACCGAGCGCTTCCGAGCGCTTCGACTTATTACTGAAGTAAAAGCCTTTGCCTGAAAGCGCGGGCGTGTAGCTTATTAGCAGTAAGGCCGCACGATACAGTCGAGCCTTGTAGCGCGTCGAGCCCTTGGCTATGCCACCGTTGGACATCATTTTCCAAAGTAATGTTCACCAGACCGCGGCGCCTCGGCTTGGCAGCCCAAACACCACTTGCCATTTAGATCACGGCATTAGTGGTCCCATGCTTGTCCTGTCTGTTGGTCCTATGTTGTCATCTTTGACGTCCACTCTAGAACGCCAACTGAGCATTTTTTGTTTCGCTGTCGAGTAAAACTCATCTCTGCGAATCTTCAACAGGGCGTGATTTTGCCCAGAATCTGAGTCTTGACAGCCATCAAATCTCCTTGACACCATACTGTATGCATAGCGGTCCCGACTTCGAGGTGAAGTCCAGGATGCAGGATGAAAGCTCGAATGGATTATTATGGCAGATGGACTCTTGTCAAGGAAGCAACCATGTTCTTGGCCGGGGTCTTGCTGCTTTGCGCGACTTCCTCGCCACAAGCTTCGCCGCACTCCAGCAATCGCTGCACCCCAGTGACTACTTATCATCAACACCACCAATATTGCTCATATCAACTTGATTCTTTTCCCAATGTGTTCGCAGCTATCTGTTTCTACATTCGGCATACTCATATCGCGTAAAAACACGTTGTGTTGCCGAGAGGTTGGTGTTGACGCCTCGGCATGGGATTTTGGTGAGAGCCCCACCAAAGCTTCATGCGCCCGTGTCGAGATTCACGCGTTTCTTGCTTTCTCACCACCTCACCACATACAACAACACACCATGGAGCCCGCTATAGTGCCCACAGGCTCTCAAATTCTGTATTCGCGATGCTATTCTGAGCAATTTGAGCTACATATCGTGTATTTTGAGCGTGTGTGGCAATTGATACAAGCCAGCAACACCATGTGTCGGAACGCGAGAATCCGAGCTGGGGTGCGGCGATTGCTGGGGTGCGGCGAAGCTTGTGGCGTTGCATCAAACTCTCGTGCATCGCAAATTGCGACTTAGTCAACATCGTCGTCATCGGCACTCCATCGGATCATCCCTTCGTTGTCGACTATACCATTATGGCGGCTGATGCTGGTATCCACCAGGAGTACTCGCTCGTCATCCTCAACACTGCCTGTTCAGGCTGTCCCCACAGCACGTTGTCGTCGTCGATATGAAGCGGCCATCAGTCTCTCGGATCCGTCCACAGGAACGATGCCAGTCACGAGGGCCTGCATACTGTACTTCATGTTCGCAGTGATGCCGATCTAACAGAGCGGACAGGGTATTCCGACAAGACAGATTACAGCTGCGCCTCAGGTCATGACGAGTCGTATGCGCTGACACTCTTCTCTCTGGTGTCCTGGCATCCATGTCTTCCCTCATCAGTACATGGAGTAGAGCGTCCTTCACGTCTTCGTTCGAATGCAGTGGCGTGCTCGAGCACAGCCACTTCCCACGCCAGGTCTCGCGTTCCACAGCAGAATCGATTGCGACATGACGCCTCTCATCAAGATCGCATCCGCAGTCTTGACAACTCCAGCCAGTAGTCGGTGATGTCGATGCATTCCGGGTGGAAAGCGAGATGATCGGCCAGACCAAAAGCCGTAGCAGGCTCCGACAACAAGCCCCATCGTTCGGCAAATGACTTGATTATTTCGACATCAATCGCCTTTCTTCCTGACACACAACACCTCCATCCCAGATATCGCCACTGCGAACGGCCAGGATCTGGCGGCATGTCTGATGTCAGGCGATACTGGAGCGCTCCACAATGCTATCGTTGCAATATGTGATGCCGTCACAGCATGCTCATAGCACGTACTCGAGCAAGAAAGGCCATATAACAACCCGTAGACCTCACAGTAAGTTCAGCAACAGAACAACAACCCGAAAGTCCAAGCAGTCAAACGACCAGCCAACTCTACCAAACAACACCCACCACAATTAAGTCCATCAACGCCGCCTCAACCCTCAAAATGCCTGAAACAACCCACGCCTCCCACGCCACCGACCCAGTGAACAACCCCAAGGTTCCCGGCAAGGTCCAAGAGAAAGCACCCATCGGCGTTGAAGAGGCCCTCCCCAACAAGATCCACGACACCTCCAACCCAACCGCCTCCACCCACAACATTGGCGGACCTGAGAACTCCAAAGTACCGACTTCCGCTGCCCAAGGATTGACTCCAAAGCAAGAGAACAAGGCTCCAGAGAGCGTGCACCCAACGGGCAACCCAGATAAGGTCAACCACAGCCAGGGTCACACGATTGTGCCAAACAAGATTGCAGAGGCGCTGCCAACGAAGGTCGAGCAGAAGGTTCCGGATGCGCTCCATGATACCAGCGGAAAGAAGAGCCACAATTAGGCATGCTGGCTTGAAGTGCCTTTGGCCTGGATGGGTGGAGATATGAGGATGATTAGATGGATACCAGAGACGATGTGATGATTGTACAGTACTGTAGCTATACCCCAGATAGGAGAAATAAGGAGCTATCACGTTCTCTTCTTGCTCTTTGCAAATCTCTCAAACCCGCGCCGACAACGCCACGACAGTACGATGGCAATGTCACAGCTGTCGCACCGAGCTGGCACCTGTCTGTTCGTACCATTCACCAGATTAGTGGAATCACTAGCGCGCAATCCTTAGCGGGTCATCTAGTGAAGGTGAGCACGCTAGGTCCGACATAAGATGGTGCTGCGTTTTGGAACAGCCTCCAGCGTTGGAAGTTCCAACGGAGTATCGCAACCTCGCAACCCCGAAACGCAACGTCTTGCGAGTGGTATAGGCTTTCATCGAGCCCCGCAGATTGCTTGGTCGTCGTAGAGAGCAGTCATCATTGTTGATCAGGCGTTTTGAGATTCTCGGCTTCAGTTGAACCCAGTGTGGAGTCTCTCACGAAGTCCTTATTGGGCAGTGATCTAGACTCGTTGTGAGATGATGATAAGTCTTGGCTACAGGTTTGTGTGTATGGCCTTAGGCAAGTTTGCGGGTATCGAACTAATTGGTATTGCGAACAACGCAGAATCTAGAAGCTCGTTGTGCAAGTATCTTGCTGGAGACCACCTTGTGCCGGGGCTCAAAATGGACGGAACAGATGCCTGCAAGTGAAGGACTTGCCAATGAGCGTTACCACTCATCATCCTCGTCGATGATATCGTTGTTTTCCTTGCCGACCCATTTCCAGGTTCGCCGGTATCCTTCAGGTTCCTCCATCTTCACGCAGCTCTCTACCTTGAGCTTTTTCAACTGGTCGACGGAATCGAGATGCGCTTTGTAAACTTCGGTCACCGCTTCGCGGTGCGCGTCTAGGGGATCGTCCAGCTCGTCCAGCTTAGACCAATAGCTCATCCTGACGACCGTCACTGAGTCCAAGATATCCAGCAACGACCTCAGTTGCTCGCGCATCATGAACGTATCGACGGCTGGGAAACACATGTCACTTGAGAATACCATCGACATTGATCAGGGTCCTCACCCTTCTTGCCAGTTTCTAGTAGGTAGATATAGATAGATAGATTTGTCATTCCCCTGTTCTAGGACCCTATTCGGCCTATACAGGTATATATCTATTGTTATGTACAAAGGGAACCCCGAATAGGTGAAAACCCTTCCCGCCCCCGACTTCTCTATGTCTAGATTAGCTTTCCCTCTGAACGTACGTAGTCCATGTCACTACCCCGTTAGCCCCCGCTCCTAGCCGGTCTCGTCGCGCTACGCCGTGTCCTCTCTTCCTATACTACTCCTACTAGGCGGTACTGTTCTAGCTAGCCCTTCTCTAGTATCTAGTTCGTAATGCGCCGTAGGTCCTTAGCGTTGTTAAGAAGTGCCCTAATCGTCCGGTTCCTCGCCTTTGCTATCCACTCCCCCCTTCCTAGCGACCACCTCGGACAGACGAGGAGTACGTGCCGTACGTTCTAGGAGCGATAGCCGTAGGGGTAGCTAGTATTCGTATATCCTAGAACCTTCCTCTATAATAGGTACCCCTAGAGGCCGATATGTTCGCTTCGTAGTTAGGTTACTATACTACTCTATACCCTCGTAAGGCGGTAGTAGATAAGCTTTAGAGGGTACTTAACCGCGGATTTTATAGCTAACTATTCCTTAGGTTATCCCGCTAGCTAAGGGCGTCTACTATACCCTATAATCTAGTTGTTCTACCTCTCTTTCTATAGTTACTCTATTAACGTTTTCTTACCCTCCTATTATATTACTAGCTATTCGTTCCTAACCCGGTAGTTCGGCTCGTTTCCGGGTCGAATACCCTTATACGCTAGTACTCATTTACGGGCCCTTACGACTATACTAGTAATAACCTCCTGTACTAGGTACTATACCGACTTACCTAAGTAGATAATACGGACCAGCTGTTACAGCTACGTAAACGGCCCGCTCAGACCCGCGTTACCGGCTTACCTGAATAGGCAAAAGACGAGGTCGTGGAGCTTGTAAGCTTTATACTAGCGAAGCCTTATCTAGGCTCACTTCGGATAATAGACTACCCTAAGTGCCGCCGTAACACCAGCCCCCCCCGCTAAGGGTAACGTCTCGGCACCTAAGATAACGCACCCCCGGGCGTAATCTGGTTTTCACTCGCTTCACCTTCAAACCCCACGCACTGGTCACAACTAGCCCCTATCACGTGCTGAGGTGAATGCGCCCGGAGGCGGCTTTGAGATGCACGCTTCGACGATAGTGACGTAGATGCGCCCGCACGCAGTGAGCAGAAAGTGAGCAACAGCTGCGCCCGTGAGCCTAACGGCCGAAAATCCTAGCGAGGTGTTTCAGTGCTTGGCATTCGAACCCTGGACCCTAGGAGAGCTTCACGAAATGTCACGGCTACGCAAGCGGCCCGCTCTGACCCGCGCTACCGACTCACCTAAGCAGGCAAAAGACAAAGTCGTGAAGCTCGTAAACTTCATACTAGCGGAGCCTTATCTAGGCTCACTTCGGATAATAGACTACCCTAAGTGCCGCCATAATATAAGGCGTAAGATAGGGCGTAAACGTATTAATACCTTAGAATTAAATAAGTTCTATAAAGAAGAGAAGTAAGAAGTCGTAAGAAGCGTAAGATAAGATAGGGCCCGAATCTAGGGTATAGGCGCGCTAGGGTACGAGGTTATATAATACCGGAGTACGTCTATATAAAGGTAAACCGTAATACTACCCCCCTCTCTTAAACCGCCGTACGCCCTCGTACGCGTAAATCTATTAACTAAATCAATCACTTTAAGATATAACTATCTAATGCTATAATCAATTAACTAAAACTAAACTCTAATCTATCGTATATATAAAGTTTAGTACGGTAAAGACGCTAGAAGTTAGGTAGTAGTAGCTTATAGGGCTTATATTACCGTACCGGCGTATATTTACTTAAACCCGCGGGTACGTACCTAGACCTCGCGCCCGCTAACTAATCCGACTAGCGGCTTAGCGCCCGTATATAACTCTCGCGCCCTCCGCGCCTCCCTTAGATAGAATATCTATTCGACTTATACCTTACCCGACTACGTACTTATACCTACTTATAATAGCTTACTATTAGTAACGATGTCTAGGTCGTCTAATATCTAACCTTTAGGCTTACGCTATCTAGGTAGTAGACCGGCCGCTAACGGGTTCTTATAATAATAATCTACTATCGCTTCCTCGGTACTACCTTCTAATTTACTATAAGGCACTTCTATAATAGTACTACATTCCTAACGGACGGTATACTTTATATACTTCTTAGCTCTACTAGTCTATCTACTGTCTATAATCGCCTTAACCGCGTATTTATCTAGCTCTTCGCTATCGCCTTCGGAGGCCTCGATAAGTAGTTAACCTTAGCTTTAATTAGGGAATAGGTCGTTATTTACTAGACGTAGTACACTAGTATAGAACCTCGGATATATACGTATACTTTACTAAAGGTCGAGCTCGTATATATCTACGTTAATCTTAAAGGTAATCGTAAAGGGACCTATATTCTTATAGTTAAGTTTCTTATAGGGTCTTTAAGTACGGATATTTCTAGTATCTAGCTAAACCTTATCGCCGATCGCGTATCTTACTATAGGCTTACGCTTCTTCGCTACGGTATCTACGTACCGCTCTTAGGTATATCTAAGCTATATAATATAGTATACGTTAACGTTCTCTATAAAAGTCGGGAAATCTTCTACGTACCGCTTCGATAAGGCCTATAATTTCGGAAGCTTAGTACCGTTACCGCTCGTAGCCTAAGGTAATACCTCTATTCGAGGATTACGGCCTAGCGTTATAAAGAACGGTAATATACCTATAGTAGCGCTCTATTAATTATTTAGAGCGAACTCTATAATAGGTAACTAATACGGATAAGGCGTAAGATAGGGCGTAAACGTATTAATACCTTAGAATCAAATAAGTTCTATAAAGAAGAGAAGTAAGAAGTCGCGAGAAGCGTAAAGTAAGATCGGGCCTAAATCTAGGGTCCGGGCGCGCTAGGATACGAGGTCACGTGACACTAAAGTACGTCTATATAAAGGTAACCGTAATAGTAGGAGGTCCGTAGTCCCTAGATATATAGGTCGATCGGCGGTATAGCGGTCTCGTATTTAAGTATCCTAGTTAGTATCGACTTATATACCCCGGTAACCTTTCTTAGGTATTAGTTCTAGATCTTTACTTACGGCACGACGAGTCCCTTTAATAGACAGGCCCTCTCGCCTAAGGACTATACTTAGCTACTATAGATAAGGACTAGCCGTATAATAGCCGTATATAGGAGTCGTAACTACCGGAAGTCCGCCCCCTATATAGACGTAGTAAGCCTCTAGTATAATACTATATTCTGTTTAGCTTTCTGTAATATTACCTATACGTACTTCCTCTACCGTAGCGCCGGGTCTACCTATAGTCTGAGGAGCCTAAGCTGATCTACCGGGTTAGTCGTATACCCCTATATCTAGATAGAAGCTTATATAGTATAGAACTGTAGCCGGCGCGTAAAGTGTATTAGATTGTACTTTTCTAGGGCAAACCGAGCCCCGTACCTCCTAGCCTAGTCCTCGTAGATCTTATACTTCTCTTCTAGTAGCCTATAGTTCTCCTTAGTCGAGGAAGACTACGCTAGGATATTCGTATTGTCTACGAAGCCGCTCGTAGCGGTGTTCTAGGATTCTAGGGCTAGGAGTAGCGTCGCTATAGAGAAGAGGAATAGGATAGGTACTAGCGTTAAGCCTTACGGGATTCTAGTATAGACTACTTAAAATAGGCTTTTATACTAACTAACTAGGATTAACGTACTATAGTTTTAGAGGTAGGACCGTACGGAGTTAATAAGCTACTTAGGGAGTCCCTTCGACCTTAGAATATAGAGTAGCCGCGGGTATAATACGTAGTCGAAGGCTCTCGATATATCTAGGCTAAGTAAGGATACTACCTTGTCCCTATTCCTATACTAGATAGCCTTTACCTAAGAGGTAATAAGTTCTATCGCGGATAGCGTCGATCGCTATAGGCGCGTACCTATCTAGGTATCTAGGAGTAGAGAGTACTCCTCTACCGCCTCGGAGAGTCTCGTTATAACTAGCTTCTTAAGCGCCTTCCTAAGAGTATTAAGGAGCGTAATTAGGCGGTACGACTTTACCTACGTATAGTCTTCCTTTTACGGCTTACGTAGGACTACTATCGTCGATTATTTAAATACCGTTAGGTAGTATCCGGTCTATAGGTAGGCGTTAAAGATTACTACGACTACTAGGGCTAGTTAATCTCTATACTTCTTTAGAAGTTTGTTTAGGATCCTATCCGGCCCCGGGGCTTTCTTCGCCGGCAAATTCCTAAGTATAGCGGTAATATCTCCCTCGGATATATCCTATTAGACCGCGATACTAGGGGCTAGGGGAGTAGAGCTATTTATGTCGCTTAGATTAGCCTCGACTAGGGGCGGGAAGAACTTACTAGCTAGTAGACGCGCCTTAGCCTTAGGGTCGCTAACCGGGCTACTAGGCAATTATAGCGCTAGGATAGAGAAGGAGGGGCCCTATATAGGGTCCTATCGGACCCATTTTACTAGCTTCTATATCCTCGCTAGCTGCTATATCCTCGCTAGCTTACCGGCGATTTCTTCTACTATAGCTCTCTAGCCGACTACTTTCTCCCTCCGTATCGTAGCTTTCTTCTATTAGTATACCTCCCTATATACGTTCTAGGCCTCCTCGCTATAGCTACTCGTCTATACCCGGCGGGCTCTCCTTACTTCTCTTACTACCGTAGTATACTTTAGCGACTAGTATAGTTTAGACTATATCGTTAGTTAGGTAGGCGGAACGTAAAGTAAGGTCGCTTTTCTTATTACGTCTATTAACCCTTAGACTACCTCGTCCATCTCGTCTTTACTATTTAATTACTACTACGTAATCTAGACTAGCCTCTCGGAGTCGTCGAGGTATACCTAGATATTAGCCTAGTAGGCCTTTCCTATTACCGTTTACTACTACTGTAACGTCGCGCGCCTTAGCGGTTCCTTATATATCTCGCGCGCTTCGCGCTTCTCTTTTGTAGCCCTACTAAACAACGCTTATTTTACGGTAACCCTATACTATCGTCTTATAGATCACTACCCGTAATAGTTTATTCGTTCTTATAAGCGGCCTATCTAGTTAGGCTAGTAGTTATAATCAAATTGTACTAATAATAACTATAGTCGCGTAAACAAGCGTATTAGTTAAGGTAATAGATCATCTCTCTCCTTTACGTAAAACGCGTTAAGGTAGGTTAAGTTTACTATAGTTACTAACCGTCGAGTCGCGCGTATAGGCGTACTAATAACAACTATATTTGCGTAACTAAGCGCACTAGTTAAGTCAATAGATCACCTCTCTCCTTCGCGGAAAACGCGCGCCTCCCTACTCTTATAGGGCCCTTATATACCTACTAAGAGAGTAGTCTTATCTACTACGTAATAGTACAATATAGCTATACCCGGTAGTACTACTAACGGGGTGCTCTTACCTAAGTAACCTCTTTATTTAGATCTTAGTAAGTATAAGCGTTAGTCGCTCGTACGCGCTAAGCTTTTCCTAACCGTATCTACTAAAACGTAGACACTCGATAACCTAGGTACCGATACCGCCCTAGGTGCCTTCCCTTCCGACGACGACTCGAACGTATTCGCCGCCGAAAAATAAGAGATCGAGAAGGATCTACTACCTAAAGAATAGTAGTTTACCTTAACCTCCGACCCTATTAACTTCGTATAATTCCTCGACGAAGAATAGATCTTAGAAGAAGGAGGAATTAAGGTATATAAGATTATAGAGTTAAGAGATAATATATATATAAGATAGTAAAACTAATAATATACGCTAACCTAAGGAGTAGGTAATCGCCTTAGAGTATACTACTATTAAGAGCCTAGCCGAGTTTATAACTCGTACTATAGTATACCCGGAGATTATGTTTCACCTCGTTCGCTAGATATAGTTAGACTTTATCACACTTCTTAACTAGGTCGAGTCCCTAAAGAAGGCTAATAAGGTTATATAGCGTAAGTACGCTAATATAAAGAAGGAACGTAATATCGTATCCGAGAGTCTTAGTTAACTCGAAAAGGATAAGGATATTAAGGGCCTCTTTATATTCTACTTTAATAAATACTAGAAGTATAAGAGTTAGATATAAGACCTTAAGGAAGCTAATTAGCGCCTCCGATAGGATAACGATACGCTCTTCGGATAGGTCGAGGAGTCGTAGGTAGGCATATTACCTAAGGACATTAAAGCCCTATCTAAGCGTAATTAGGCTCTAAATAAGGAGGTAGTAGAGCTAAAGGCTTAGCTAGTAGCTAAGGACACGAACAGTACTAGCGATACTAGCGGTACTAACGGTAATAATAATAATAACCGTAGTCGTTAGGTCCGCGTCTACTCCCCTCGTCGTAACGGTGTTTCACGATCACCTACGCCTCCTACTTAGTAGGACCGTATAGGTAGAGGCACCCGACGAGGAGGTAGTAGAGGTAGTAGCGATAACGACGGAGACAACTCTAATAACGATAAGGGTAGAGATAATAGTCGACTACGCCGTTACCTACGCCGTAACTCCTTACGACGAGAACGCTAGGGCATACCTAGTAGTGCTTCTAGGGTGACTAGTAATACCGCCGTTAGCTAGTTCACTACTATCGAACCCTCCGTTAATATTATATATACTAATAAGTTAGTTAAGGACCTAGAAAGTAAGTTCGATAATAAGAATATAAACTTTAACCGTTAGCTTGATTAGCTAGAGATTGAGCTGTCCGTAATATAGTTCTAGACTATTAAGGACGGACTACGCTATATCCTTAACTACCTCGACGGGTACCCGTACTAGCTATATAATCCGCGAGTACCCTCTAAGCGTACTAAGCGCAATTGCGTTAACCCCTTTAAGTCTATTAGTAGGATACTCTAATTCCTTATCGATTGGTATAGTAAGAAGGACGTCGTAGGTAAGGCCTTCTAGAAGCTCTAGGTCTTATAGTAGGGTAAGAACGAGTCATTTTCTATCTTTATCGCTAAGTACGACAAATAGCGCAACTTATACGACCTATTAGCTAAGACTAATTACCGCCTACTCGAGGGTAAGCTTAACTATAAATATATAGAGGCACTGCCTATAGAGACTAAGGACCGCGAAGACTTAGGCGACCTATACTATAAGCTCGAAGCTAAGTTCGAGCGCCTAAAGTCAAAGACCCTAGCTATACTACAACTACCTCGTAGTATTAGCGGTAGTAACGGTACTATACCTACCGCGCCCGGCGTAGCCTAAGGTTTAGGCCTTAAGCTATACGCTTAGATACCGCGCGAATTTAAGGAACTTAAGAAGCTCGAGCCTAAGGAGAAGGCTAGTATTATCGTGGTAGGCGGTTATATCCGCTACCGCTATATAGACTATAACTTATACTCGCTAGACTACCCTATTAAGTAGTATAAGCGCCCTCCGCCGCGCGCGAATACTAGCTCTATAATATAGATACCGGCTAACCCTTAGTAATAGGAAAATAGCTAGACTAACGCTTGAGTATAATAACCGTTAGTCCTACTTACAAACATAATACTAAGAAGGAAATATAGTAAGATACGGTAATATAAGGACTAGAGTACGCTTTACGTATATTAGTAAGCTCTCTAATACCGCCTATTATACGAGGGGCACTAAGGCCGAGAGTGTCCCCTTACCTTATAATGCCTAGTAGTAGAGATAGTAATCAAGCTCTTATCTTCCTTAATTATAGTGCCACCTCTTAGTATATAAATTCTATATACGCTCGTATATATAATCTTCCTCGACTCTAGGAAGAACCTCTTTAATAAGGACTAGCTAATAGCGGCTCCGCTAACGAGCTTCTTACCGAGTCTACGTACTTTCCTTTTAATATCGGCGGCTACGTCGAAATACTTAGCTACTATTTAGTAAAATCACTAGAGTATAACATCGTGCTCGGCTCTAGTTAGTTCGTAGACTACAAACTAGAGATATAATAGGAGAAGGGCATTATAATAATGAATTATTTAAAATGCCGTACCTATAAGGCAAACTAGAGGTCTAATAAGTACATAATAGTATAGTCTATTAACTATTTAGCTACGCTAGTACTATTAGGCAATTATCGACCGCCGATAGTAGAAGATAACCCCGACAAAGTTACCGCTCCTACGCTATTGTTACCTAAGTATATACCCTAACTATAGTTCTATACGACGTTCGAGGACGAAGAGGATAACTTCCGTATATATACTCGATAACCGTTACCGGTAGACGGCGTTAAGACGTTAAAGCGACCGTACCGATATACGAAATAAAAGTAACGAGTTGTCGAACTAGAACTAGAGATCGATATCGTAAATATCTCCGCGGCCTACGTAGTAAAACTAGCTCGTAAGAAAGGAGCGGAAGTCTATATAATATAGATTATACTACCTAGTCAGAAGTACTACGCTAACCTATTACGAGCCTACGTAATAGTAGCGATTAGGTAAGACTTCGATCCTACTAGGCTCTACGCTATAAACCTTCGGACGGTATAGTTAGCAAACCCCTTAATAGTATATATAATGATAGTGAATAGCGACTTCGACAGATTTATAAAAGGTAAAGACAAGGACTAAGATACTAAGGTCTACTTGCCCTAGGAACTATACGATTTTAAGGACTGTTTTAACCGTTAGGATATATCGAAGATCCTACCTTACCGCCCTAGTAAAGACTATAAAATACACCTTAAAGACGAAACTAAGTCACCTCCTTTTAAGCGGCTATACGTAATATCGTCTCGCGAGAATAAGGTAATCAAGAAGTAGGTCGATAATTAGCTAGAATCTAGAGCGATATAACTAAGTACGAGCCCGGCTTCTATACTAGTACTAATTATACGTAAACTAGGCGGCGGTCTACGGGTCTATATCGACTATAGAGCTCTTAATGCCCTTACGGTCAAAAGTAGATACCTAATACCGCTATTCTAAGAAACGCTAAACCGCCTAAATAGGAAGAAGTACTTTACTAAACTCGATATCATCTCTACCTTTAACCGTATTCGTATTACGGAGGGCTACGAATAGAAAACTACGTTTAGTACTCGCTATAGTCAATTCGAGTGTATAGTAATGCCTTTCGGCCTATATAATGCTCTAGGAACATTCTAATTATATATTAACGATACGCTTAGGGAGTATCTCGATGACTTCTATTTAGTATACCTAGATAATATCCTGATCTTTAGCGACACATTCGAGGAATATATATAATCCGTACGTAAAGTACTATAGCGTATACGTAAAGCCGGCCTATAATTAGACATCGATAAATATGAGTTCTACTAAATAGAGACGAAGTACCTTAGAGTTATTATAGGAGTCGACGGTATCCGTATAGACCGGGAAAAGGTCGACGTAGTGAAGAACTAGCTTACTCTAATATACCTAAAGAGTATATAAGTATTCCTTAGGTTCGGAAACTTCTATCGAAGCTTTATATAGAACTTCTCCAAAATCTTTATACCCCTTACGAATTTAATAAAGACTAACGTACTTTACTACCGAGCGGGCTATACTACCGAGCGGTCTACTTTTGCTAAGAACTTTACTACTTCTACTTTAATTACGACGGTATCTTAATACGACGATATCCTATAGAATCGTTACTAGGAGGACAATTCCTCGTTAGATTCTTCGCTATCTAGCGAGTCTACTTAATAGGTACGTACGTTATACCCCGACTCGCTATATCGCTTATAGCGTCGTAGCCTTAGTACTAGCCGAACACTATCTAGCGACTCTCTACCTACTTCCTACCTCCTAGTATCCTCTAAAGGTATTAATTACGACGCCTTATCGAAGGTTAGAGACCCTCTAGACTGAATGTACTTGCGCTTTCGTGCTTTCCGCTATTTAAGGGCCTCGTTAGACTTACGTAGCTTACTAATCTCGCTTTATATAAGAGCTATCTAATACGCTATCTCTGTACTCCCTCTCTATTGTCCTATTAAACGACCTTCTTCTTTCTACTGCGCCTTTCTGAACCCGTAACGACGCTCTAAGACGTAATAACACCTATTATAAACCCTATCTCGTCGAAATTATAGGTGTCCTAGTTAAGGATACTATACTTCTCCTTTATATTACGTATAAGTAAGAACTACTTCTCGATAACGTCTAGATCTTCTATTAGGGCTCGCTAACGATTATATCTACTTGTTATACGAACCTTTAGCTCACGATACCGTCTAATAAACCTGTCTGTCTAATTAAGACTAGCGGGCTTCAGACCCTTCTCTTATAGTAATAAATCGGCTATTACTTGTATACTAGCCTTTAATAGCGGGAAACCTCTAAGATCTAGCTCGAGTATATACTTAAGTATTACCCTCTCTTCTAGCTCTATAAGCTTCTTCGAATTAGGCTCGTAGTCACCCCGAGGAGGTCGTCTATTCAATCGATACCCTAGTATAGTTCGAGACGCGTCTTATACCTTTATAGTAAGTCGATTTGTAATTATCGCGTCGCGTTTCGTAGACTAGACAGCTAAGGTCAGTTTGGCCTCGTTTAAAGATAATATACGCTATTATAGTAGTTATATAGCTATATCTATAGAAGTGGTATAGTTCTTAGCAGAAGTGGCCCGCTCGGTAGTATAGCCCGCTCGGTAGTAAAGTACGTTAGTAAGAATAGTAAGCCGATACTATTCGTTTAGATAATAGAATACGAAGTACCCTTCTAAGGATTAAAAGATACATTCTTAACGGACACGGTACTCGTATACTTCGTACTAGATAGGGTTAGAAACTATAGTCGAAATAGATGCCTTAGATTTCGTTACTACGGTAGTAATTCTATAGAAACACGGAGACGTCTAGAGACCGGTAGTATATATATCTAAGAAGATGTTACTATAGGAGTATAACTACGAGATTTACGATAAGGAACTATTAGCTATCGTCCTCGCCTTCGAAGAATAGAGACCTAAGCTTACCGTCAACTTAGACGATAATATAGATACTAATTTCGAGAATACGAAGGATATAGATAACAATCCCGTTATTATCTACTCCGATTATAAGAACCTAGAATACTTTATAAGTACTAAACAACTTAATAGACGGTAGGCACGCTAGGTATAGTTCCTAGTACAGTTCGTATTCAAAATCACTTATCGTCTAGGTATATAGGGATAAAGCCTAATAGTCTTACTAGACGATCGTAAGATCTACTATCGGATCTAAGCGATCCACGTCTATAGTATTAGAGCTAGGTCATCCTACCGCCCGCTCGCCTCGATATTAAGCTTAATTTAAGCGAGCTACGGGAGGGGGAGGTAGCGTAGTAGGTAGTATAGTAGGATTTACTTATATAAGTCAAGGCTCTATATAACGAAGAGACCGTTTAGGCTACTATATAATAGCTATCCTAGAACTAGTAAGTACCTCTATTACGTAAATATAAGATTGACGATTGTACGTCTAAAGTATAAGATAGTATAATCTGTATAAAGAACGCCTACGGAGGATATAGCTTATTTGTCCTAGAAGTTGCTAGCGTAGTAGAACTTCGTACTCTAATTACAAAACGTTTCTACGACATACCCGCGGCTAGGTATCCCGGCCGTAAAAAGATATTCGAGTTGATTAGTAGATACTACCGCTAGCTACGTATAGTATAAACGATTAAGAGATTCGTCCGTAATTATATTATATATAGAACAACGGTTCCGTCAAATTAGTAGTATTAGGGCCTCGTTATACTATTACCGGTACCCTTCGGAGTATAGGAGGATATCGCTATTAACTTCGTTATAGATTTGCCCGTAAGTAAGAGCTTAACCGCTAGATAAACGTATAAGAACGTCCTTATAGTTACGGATAGGCTTACTAAGGAGAGACACCTGATCCTAGTACTATAGATAGACGCCCTATATATTATATATATCTTTATCCGCTATATCTTCGTACGTTATAGTATTCCTAAGAGCATCGTCTCGGATCGGGACTCCTAGTAGACGTCTACGTTCTAGAGACGAGTTTGCTCCCTACTCGGTATTTAATAACGACTATCGACGGCCTTTTACCTAGAATCCGATAGATAGTCTAAAAACACGAGTAAGGTTATAGAACGTTACCTGAGGGCCTATATTAACTACGCCTAAGATAATTAGGTTAATTAGTTACTACTTACCGAGTTTACTACTAATAATTATATATTAGCTACTACTAGAGTATTACCCTTCTACGCTAATACCGGTCGTAACCTAGAATTTACGGATACTAGTCTAACTACCTCTATAAAGCTTATGCCCTATAAGTAACGACTCGATATAGAATCTGCGAATACGTTTGCTAAGCCTATAAACTAGATATACGTATATCTAAGGCAAGAAATTGTATTAGCCTAAGCGTTATAAGTAGATTTTATAAACGTATATCGCTAGCTACCTCCGAACTATAATATTGGCGACGAAGTTTATATTAACACTACTATTAAGAACATATAGGCCGTAGGACAAGTATGTAGGTGTAGGTGTGTTATGTGACTAGATCACGTGACTAGGGTTTGCTAGCTTATAGGCTAGCAAACATCCGGACACCTAGTATCTACCTATACTAATACCGGCGATACTATATATAGATATACGCTATCCTATTAGGTCCTTCTTCGTCTTTCGTATGATCCGCCGTCTTCTACTACTACGTAACTCGTACCTATTTAATAACTACTAACTAGTTAATAATACGCCCGTCTAAGAAGCTCGACATTAAGAACGTAGGGCCGTATAAGATCACCGTAATACTCCCGTATCAAAATGCTTACCGCGTTATAATACCCGATTAGTTAGGTAATCTCTATAACACTTTCTACGCCTCGCTCCTATAACTAGCTACTAATAACCCCGAACCTAGATAGATCCTAGTACCGCCGCCTCTAATTAAGATCACCCGTAACGACGACGGCGAAATATCCGAAGAGTACTTCGTAGAGGATATACTCGATAGGAAATATTTTAAGCTAAAGGGAAGACTACTAAAATACTTACTACCGAAGTAAGACGAGTATAAGTACCTAGTAAAGTAGAAAGGATACCGCGAGCCGAGCTAGGAGCTACTAGAAGTATTAGTAGGAGTAGCCGCCTCTATTATAGACTTCTACTATAACTTTCCGACGAAGTCTTTACCCGCCGACTTTAAGCCGCCGTACGACTAGGAACCTAATAAGGACCGAGTTACTAGTATACTACGATCTTATACTAAGTCTAGGTAGTTGCCTACGGAGAACGCGAGTACGTCTATACCGGTAGTTATACCGTAAACTAATACGCCCGTAACGGCGTCTAAGCTATAAGTAAGGACGTTACGCCGCTCGACAAGACTTAATACGAGTACGATAGAGTTTTATCCTATAGCCGCCGTCGATACGCCTATAGTTAACCTATAAAGCTCTATAGAAACGAACGCTATAGATATAGGCTCGGATACTTAACACGCTATAGCTACTATAGAACCGCGTATGCCTACTTCTATAAAGATAATAACGGATAGAAGTCTCTATAATAAGCGTTAGAATAAGGATGTCGCTATATACCCTAAGCCTCTATATAGCCGTACTAGCTTAGCCGCCCGACGGATATAGTAATCGATAGTAAGGAGGATATTAAGGGTTTAGAGGATACTTAAGCTAAACAAGGTGGACTAGAGGATAATATAGTTTTTGTGGATATACTACTATAGAGATAGAGCCGTCCGAGGACGAATAGCGATCTAAAGGGGGGGTACTATTACGGTTTACTACTGCCGTAACGTCGCGCGCCTTAGCGCTTCCTTATGTATCTCGCGCGCTTTGCGCTTCTCTTTCGTAGCCTAACCGAACAACGCTTGTTTTACGGCAACCCTATACTATCGTCTTATAGATCACTACCCGTAATATTTCCCTAGTTTAGCTTAGGAGTTCTCGCTAGTATATATTATATCTATATCGTAATAGAGGTCCTGACTAGTATATAGTCTTACGACGCCTCTAGTTTATATTCGATCCTATAGTAGGCTCCTATATAGTAGTAGCTATCTAAGATCTAGGAGAGGTCGATCGTACCTTAGAGTCCCCCTCTATTCTAGGTATCTAGGCCCTTTAGGGTATTAAGGGCAATTACGTTGCTCGCTATTAAGTCGATTACTTCGTCGGCTATAGGGTACGACTATATAAGGCTTTCCTAGGAAGGGTAGTATATATTAAAGTCTCCTATAACAATATAGTACCCTTGTCTCTTAAGCGTACTATCTAGGTGTCTATAGACCCTAAGGTCGCGACTAGACCTCGAGGCTAGCGGTTATATATATATGTTATATATCTAAGTACTACCTACCTAGAGGGAGGTAATGTCTCCCCTGCCTTCTTTATCTACGTAGTATACTACCTCCTAGTTAGATTCTAGTATATCCTTACTAATATAGAAGTACGTACGGGGTCTGCCGTCGCTTCGTAGGTATATCGTATAGCCTATTAACTTATAGGTCGTTAGTCTCTTATAGTACGGGTTAATCTATAGCTCCTAGATTACTAGGACGTAGTAGACGTACGGGTCCGCCTCGTATAGGAAATAGTTCTAGACTATATCCTTACTATAGTTAACTTTATACTAGATAATACTAAGCGTATCGAGGCTAGTTATCGTTATTAACAATCATTTCCTCTATAATGTCCTATATCCTACTACCTAGCGCGTCCTAGTCTACGCCTATCGGTTATATACTAAAGGGGAGCCGGGCCTAGTTAGATTCTCTCGCCGTAACTAGTAGAGCACGTGGCCTCCCGTACGCCCTAGGTTACGTATCCTTTATATTGTTCTCGGCCCTAGGGCGCTTATACCCGACCGCCGCTAGCTAGTTCCGGTATAGGCTAGCCTTACGGTCGCCGTAGAATCTTAGGGCGACGGTTCTGTTTATAATTGCCTTGTTTTTTGCTAGTTTCCGCTATAGGCATTCCGCGCTATACGATAGGTAGTGCCCCGGACAGTTCGCGTACCGCCTCGTAGCCGATATATAGTCCCTAGACATTTAGTCTCCTATATAGTTCGAGTAGGCCTACTTATTTATATACGTATAGGTTTAGTATCTATACTATTAGCATTTAAAGCATTAGAGGATACGAAAGGATAAGGAGTACTTTTCGACTATCTTAAGGCTATTTTACTAGATCAGGCCTTGTTCTAATACTAGATCCGCCGCTTTCGCGTCTTATAGCTATACGATTAGCGCCGAGGCCTTCTTACCTTCTAGCCATTCCCTATAGAGCTAAGTCGCCTTCTAGAATAGAGAGTTAAGAGTGACTAGGTTGTCCTCTTAGAGAGTACGTAGGTAACCTTAGTTAGTTGGGTCGAACTCTTTAGGTATATCGTAGACTAGGATTATAAATTACTTCGTTAAGACCTTCGCTAATACCGTAACCTTAGATGCCTACTATAGCTGTGCCTCTAGGTGCCTCCTAGCAGTAGTAGAGCTAGTATAGATCTATAGAGTGCCGTTAGACTGTTAGTTCACTACGACCACCCCTAGTTAGTTGATTCGTTAGGCGAGCTCCTTATTCGATAGCTTCGTAACTTTGGCCTAGTCTTCCTTTACTATAATACGGATCGTAACTATATCGTACGTTAGGCGGGGGCCTAGTGTCGATACCGCGACCGATACCTAGCTATAGGGGTGTTGATTCCGGGTGGCCTTATTAATCGCCTAAGACGTCGTCCTCATTTCTTGTTGCCCTCGGTGATACGACAGTACTAGCGCCGTACGCAGCTGAGTGATCATCACCTGGAGAGACCGGTATGGGAGCTGATCGTTGGTTCCATACTTTTTGCGTCCTCTATTAGTTGCTGCCAGTTGTCTTGGGGGAGCTTCGCCTGTGGAGCCGTAGGCGTCGGTGGTGCCGTAGCCTGGGCTGCCATTGCCTAGGAGTTGCCTAATGCAGCTAGGCACCTCCGCGGCGTTTGGAGCTGAAGAAACAGGGTGAAGAGAACTTCAAGCCGTCCAAATTGAATGAGGTACAACTCCCTCAACTCTAGGGGCAGTAGCCTGCTTTGTAGATCGTTGGAATGGCCTTGATAAGGGCTTTCGAATGTGTCGTGTTTAGCGATGGCGCCGATCGAGTCCGTTCTACTACGAGGTATATATCAGTAGGTAGACATAAGAACAGCCGAAGGTGATATCCAAGTAACAGACACGAGATAGCAGTTGTCATAGTACTGGCGCCTTGGCGAGGCTTGTCTCGAGATGCTGCTTTATGGTGCTCTGAAAGGGACGACGTGTGCACCCGTGCTGGTCCACGAAAAGTTCCAATGTGCCATCTTTACCGACTTCGCCTTCGTACTCGTCTCTGAACTGCTTGCTGACTAGTTGGAGGTTGCGCACGGTACAACTATCATGACGTCCCATCATGGAGACATCAAAGAAGGCCCTCGTGTCGAGTGGGCGGATCCAGACTGATCGCGAGACGAGAGCGTAGATGCTGTTCCTCAGCTCTGCTGGGAGGTCGAAGAAGCGGAAGGGCTTGGTGGTCGTTGTTGTCATGTTGATGTGTAGTCGCGAGTCTGATTGAAGTGATGTTGGTGTACTATCGGAATCTGATGGACTTGACTCTCGAATTTGCTGAATGCAAGTGAGAATTCTGTGCGTCAAGCAGCTTGCAATTGGCAAGCGGCATGTGCCGAGAAGGTGATGAGCTCAAGGCCGCCGCAATTCTTCTCGAGACGGAAACGAGATGTTTGCGTGTACTCATACATACCCAAGTTTCGAAAGATTGCAAGCATAGTGCTGCTACACCGATACTGCCGTCATGTTATGATCGCTTTCCACCTAACGCCAGTGTCATATTTGATTTCTCGTCACGCATATCACTCTCACAGGCCAAGTGGGTTGCTACCACCACCTTTGCCGGCAGACCTGACAGCCTGCACCGGCTTCCCGCCCTGCGAGTTCTGCGAACTGCCCACACCGGCAAGTCCCAGAGGATTACCACCTGTGGCAACGCGAGGTCCTCCTACACCAACAGCATCCTTGATGTTATTACCATATCCAGCAACACCTTGTCCCCATCCACGTGTACGATCAGAAATCCTGCACAAGAGTCAAAGTCAGCACCATCTCTCATGGAGAATATCCATACACTATCGTCTGTTGTTGTGCTCCTCCTTGACCTGCTCAATCTTGCCCCGATACAACCTCAAAACTCTGTACCGCCCCGGCTCACTCGAAGGTAAAAGAACATCATGAACATACTGATTCCCCACACCCTGTCCAACCTTATTCACATTCGCCCCAATACTGTTGATGAAACCACCAGCATAGTTGCCCACTCCCGCGACGCTGTTCTGGATCGTCTTGCTAACCCAATTACCCTCACGCTCTTGTCGTGGAGGCACGGAGGGCTTGATGGCGGGTTTCTTGGTCGCGACGGGTGGGCCTGACTTGCTGCCAGAGGGAGCACTGCGTGGTGCTGGACGAGCTCCACCGCCGATAGGTCGAGAGGGGCCGCTGGGCGTCTTTGTGACTTGTTTGACGGCGGCTGGAGGCTTCGCGGCGGGGTTCTTGGTGAGTTGCGACTTTGGCTGGGTTGGCTTGGAGAAGGGAGGCTTCGATTGAGCAGGTGGCAGCTGCTTTGCTTTGGGGTTGGACATTGTCAGTTTGTTCGATATCGTAGGGTTGTCTGAAATCGTTTGGTGGAAGAGGTGTTGATACAGAGACTACTACAGTATGGGCATGTTATGGATCAGTCTCGAGCTCATTCCAGCTCTGTGGCGACCTGTGACCTTTCGACACGATCGTCACCCTTTCGTGTGGTACAATCCTGGTCGTGGACTTGATTGCGGAGCTCAGTGAAGTTGCACAGATGCGTCACTGACAAGGATACTCGGGATGAAGTTGGCATGAGCGCCACGTGGCTGAGTGATTAGTAACACAATCTTCTGCTCTGCAAACTCTCGCTTCGTTACCGTGCTGCTGTTCTCCTCATCACTATCCGTGCCCTGCAGGCACTTTCCTATTGTGACCACAATGAGACGAATCTCGTCGTGAGAAGTAACTATCCAGCGTCTCAAGTGCCGATAAATGATGCACTATTACCTCGCAGAAGGGGTTCTTCGAGAGGTTGACAGAGGAGCAGAGGCAGGGTTGGAAATTTGAGACGATGGATAGTGGTCATAGTCCTTTCCTGTCCAAGCCTGCAGAGTGTGCTAAGCTCTTCGCAAGAATTGCTGGAGACGCAGTGGAGAATGAAACGCATGGCAATCTTTAAATTGATGATCACATCTCACAATTTCGACTTTCCCTTTCCCTCCTCAAACTGCCTCTGCACGCTCTTCACGAACTCCCACCCCATCTCTCCCATGGGATACATCTGCACCGCATACTCCTTCGCCTTCTCGCTACTCGCCTGCCTCACCGCATACCTCGCCGCAATGCCCTGACAGATAATCGCACCCCTATAAAGCCAAAACGCCTCGCCCCACGTCAACTCCGCCGGCGTGATCTCGAGATTGACAACCTCTTGATACCACTTCAGACACTCTTCCTTCGTCGGTAGCCCCGGCGTCATCCCAGATTTGAACGCATCATTCGCCCGCCCCGCCGCTTCAGCGAGCGGGTCATTAGCTGTCGCGAACGGGGATGTGAGGTTAACGATGTCGGAGATTGGGTGACCAATTGTGGCCATTTCCCAGTCGAGGATGCCGATTACGTGGGGTTCTGTGGGGTGGAAGACCATATTATCGATTTTGTAGTCTCCGTGGACGAAAGTGCCGCGGTCTTTTGGTTGGGTTTGTGGGTTGGAGAAGAAGGACACCATGTCGTCGTAGTGGGGGACGTTGCCGACTGGTTTGCCTGTTTCGATGTCTTTGGTTTGTGCTTGTGCTACTGACAAGGTTGCGAAGGTCTTGAGTTGGCGGTTGTAGAAGTTATTGGGACGACCGAAGGATTCCATGCCAACGCTCTTTGGGGCGATGCGGTGGAACTTGGCTAGGGTTGTCACTGCGCTCTTCCACATTGCGTTCCTATGTTCGGGGGAGACGTCGGGGATGGCTGGGTCGGCGAAGATGCGACCGTTGAGGAAGGACATGATGTAGAAGGCTGTGCCTACGACGTTGTCATCCTCGCAGAGGCATATCGCTTTCGGGACAGGGACGTCGGTGTCTTGGAGGGACTTAATAATGCGGTACTCGCGGTCGACTTGGTGGGCGGTCTCCGAGAGGAGCTTGCCCGGGGGCTTCTTTCGCATTACATATTTGTCGCCTTTGGAGTCTGTGAGGAGGTATGTTGGGTTGGATTGTCCATAGCCGAACTGTGCTATCATCAGTGAATGCTACATGTATCAGCCAGCTCTGGAGCTCTCTGTTACCTGTTTCACGTCCAGCGGCGTCTTGATCTCTGGTGCATTCTGATCAATGTACTTTGCGAGCTTGTCGAGATCAATAGGTTGTCGAATTGGGCCTGCCATCTTGGATGGCTGTCACTGAGTGAACTACATGATTTACCATGAGAGAGAGGGGGTAAGAAGAGCATGCCGCGTGGAGCAAGAGTACCGAGGCTGTCGATCGCATGTTGCGTCCGCGGTTGCGCACTGACTCTCTGGCACTGACAAACTCCGACTTCACCTTTCATAACATCCTTGCATCAGTGTTCGTCAGTTTTATCACAACCAGAAGAACCTCATTGAGTACCGCGATGCTTGCGATGACTTCCGCTCTACACGGCTTGCGATGCTCCGCGTATCGTTTACCTTACCATTGATGCCGGCGGAAATTGACGGCGGTCTTGCTGTTGGCACTGTACAAGATCCTTTGAGCGCGAAGCGTTGCCATCACGTCCAGTTTGCATATCGAGACTATGACGTTGACTACGCAGCCATCCGGGTGAAGCGAGAGCGATCGAGGGTGATGGCAGACAGTTCTCTCTGGCCGGCAGTATTCTGCTGACAAGCGCTGCGCGAGTCAATTAAGCTCGGGCTTAGGGAGTACATTGCCAGATCATGGTTGCGGGTATAGGCTGCTTATAAGCAGACTTCGACGCACGCATATGACATCTTGCATCGGTGAAAGACTGACTCTGATGAGGACAAACTCTCAAGGATTTGCAAAGCATCCAAACGACCCAGTCATAGGTCCGCATGCTATCATGGGCCGGTGCGCGCGAGCGCTATAGCCAGACCACTTGCAAGCATTCCAGGTCCATGCTGCGCGTCTTCGCATTTGATGTGTGTCCTCGGAGTCATTGTTGAGAACGGTTTCGAACAGCCGTGTCACCCCAGAAGATGGCTGCGATGGACAAAGCTGGGTGTCTAGGCGCTGATAAATGATTTTTCGGAAAGGTCTAAGATCCACCCGCGATTCTTCCATTCTGTGGTCACTATGAGAGTTTACTGAAGCAAAACCAGCATTGACTGCCGTGGTACGAAGACCGCCGTGGTTCGAGCTGTGAAAGGGGAAAAGATGAGCATTCGAGCCTGAGTGTGAAGGGGTGGGGAAATGTGTCAGGCACTGCGCGCCCATTCGCGCTTCGCCTCCTTCTTCTTCAACTTCCTCCGCTCTTTCTCGGAAAGGGCAGGTGGCGGCGGTGTTGGCGATCGATACCGGTCGAGATCATGGGCGGTCGAGGTCGTGGATTCTGCCACTAGGTCTAGACGGGCGTCGGACGTTGGCGCTGGCGGATTCGTCGATGGGCTCAATGTCGGCTGCATACCTCTGGAGGTAGGGAATGCATGGCGAGCTGGCTCTTCGAGGTCCGGAGTGTTCAGAGTGCTGGCCTCATCGAATCTCCTGTGTCCGTTCACCTGCACTGGCGCGACAGCAGGCTTTCGGACAGGAGCTGCATGTTCCATATCCTCTTCCTTGTCCTTGCCATCGTCCTCGCCCTCGTCCTCGTCGCTTGACACTTCGACTTTTGGAATTACCTTCGACCTGAAGCGCTCGCGGGCCGCGTTTCGCTCGTCGATATTGTCATTGAACGCCGCATCCGTGAAAAAACAATCGTCAGCTATCAACAACAGGACACCCAATAAAGACATCGACCTGACATCTGCGTCATTACACTCACTTGTCCTGGCACGCTTGGGCGCAGCTTCTGGTGCTTTTGCTCGGTCCCGGACATATCGATAATAAAGCTGTCCGCGATGCATCGTCAGCAGTTGTCAAACATAGAAGGCTGATTTGCAGCACAGCTTGGTGCGAGGTTGTGGATGTTGCATGCGCAGATATCGTGGGATTGCTATTCCAAGGGTTGATGGCCGACAACAGGAGGGAGCAAGGATCGCTAGCAGAGACAACAAGGTACGATCGAGAGGCCTATTGGGAAGGGTTGGTGCCGGCGCAGGTTGGTTGAGCAGACAGCCGTTATCATATGGTGATGTACAGGTGGAGTGACGTGGAGAGTGAAGTGGAGAATCGATGTTCTGTTGACCGTTGAGAAGCGGCATCGCGCCTGCCTTCCTTGAGCTTGCTTCTTGCTTCACTTCGCCAGTGCAACGCGCTAGGTTCGCGACAGCGGTTCAGGCGGCAGCTCGGGTGGGTTTGATTCTGCGCTTCAACACAACATTTGCCGCGGTCGTACTGTATCCTCACTTCACGCGCGAACATACACGCCATTGATTTCCAACCGCTGCCCTGCAGCCCACCGCCATCACCATGGCCGCCGACGATAATGAGCCACCGTCATTACCATCTCCGACTGCAGCGAAAGCAACTATGTTTGTCGCCGATCGAAAGCTTTACGGCCACCTCGACAACCTGAAGGATGCTTGCACCGGCCGCAGGATCAACAGCGGCACGGAGCTCGTACATGTCACAGATTGTGGTAAACTGCTCAAAGACCTCACTGGCGAGATGGATCCAGCTGTGCCATGCCAGATGAAGCTCGATGACGGGAGATTTGCGCCAGATTTCAACTACCACGCCGGTGGCCACCAACTTCACGTCACCTACAATGATCTGGTAAGTTGTTGCATGTCCTGTGTGACATGATTACTGACCCGAAGACAGTCCTTCGTACCAGGAGTTCGCATCTCATACGAGCTAAAGAACACCGCCGGCCACCTGTATACCACCCTCGTGGTTGATTGCCACTTCAACAGGAGCCCGGAAACAGGTCCAGGCATTTACGACTACCACTGTACTCCTAGCGGCTCGATGTCGTTTGTCGTCTATGGTGCGGCATGCTCCGGATGCAACAAACTCGATCGCACACAGCACCGACCTGACGGGTACGATCATCGCATCATTGACAAGCTTGAGAGCCTGATTTCGCCCGATAAACCTGTGCAGCTCATGTTACAGCTGTCCTACCGCCGCGTTCGCATAGGCGACTTGCATAACATCAGAGATGTGCAAGCTCGCGTGTCCGGCGAGACCGTCGACCTTCTCCCATCCATCAAAGCAGGGGTCGATTACGCGGCGTTTGGCAACGATCCAGACCGTCTGGCGATTCCTGTGTTGCAGTACAAAGAGGAGGGCGGCATACTACACAGGATGCTGCTGGTGCAGCAGCTCATCTCCGGACAGAATCGCCACCTGATGGTACCGCAAAAAGCCGAACACACATTCCCGACGGTCAAAGCAGCCATTGTGGAGTTGGTCTACTCTCAGGTCGCGGCTGAAGCACAGCGCGAAGCTCATCGACTGTGGTGAGTACACAGTAATCGCCGTGTGGAGATTCTCTCGACACGGTATACCTTGAGATGTGAGCGGTAAGAAGAGCATCTCCAAGCTGCCCAAGGAATTGGAGTGCAAAATGTCATTTCCCTTGCCTCACAAGTCTGGATATTACAGCGATATCGTCGGCAGGCTCTTGGACCATCATCCTTCTTTGCCACACTATGCTGCCATCTTCAGGATTGTATCAGACCCACATCGCTCGTTTGCCAACGCTGCCCGGCAACTCAAGCATCTAGCCCGCCCTGAATTCGACGTAACCTTCACGCCTCACTACAACAGCTTTACTTTCAGTGGGCAACTCGAGACGGCGCGGCAATTGCAAGACAGCAAGCGGTGGCGTGCCATGTTGCTGAACCAACGGCATGCAGATATACCTTACGTTGATACTACTGCAGCGTCACGCATACCATCAGACGACCAGGAGAGGCATTTCCAGTCGTTACGGACTTGCAAACCATGGAATCTCGAAGGACTAGACATTATCGACAGTCTGAAGCATGTCAAAGGTGGTCTCCATCTAATTATGGGGCCAGCAGCCACCGGAAAGAGCATGCTCAATCGTGCACTGAGTCTGTACTTTTGGTGCCTGGGCTACCATGTGCTGTCGATTTCTCCCGCAAACAGCAAGTGTGACGCCGTTGCGAGCGGACTTACGCCTGCACAGCTCTATGCTGAGTTCCCTGACTGGAACCTGTCCAAGTTCGAGTTTCTGCGGCTCTTTCCGAGCTCACGGGACATCGGAGTGAGCAAACTCTCGCGAAAGCAAGCAGCGAATACCTCAGTCGGTCACAAGGGCGGTGAAGTGCTCTCATTCCAAGAGTTTCTGATAGCTCTCGATGAGAGGGAGCAAGTGCAGGGAACTGTCAAGCAATACGGCGTCTTGCAGGCGATGATCGTCGCTGCAGAGATGAGGAGGTTGGCTAAGATGATGAGACAAAAGATCGGTGAGGCCGATGTGGACGCCTGGGCATGCCTCAGCGAACTGATCGACGAACACCGCCAACACGCCATTAAGGCCAGCGATGTCGCTGCTCATCAACGGAAGAAGCAAGATTCCGATGAGGAGACGCCCGTCGACTGGTCGCACTACGAGGAGGCGTACCGTGCGTGCAAGGACCACATCATCAGTCAAAGCCGATACATGATCACCACGTCGGGCAACATTCACTCCAAGGAGCTCATCAAGAACTGGTATGCAGATGCAGATGATGGGACTAAGCGCGTCGGGGTGGTGATCCTCATCGACGAGGCGCCTAAGGATCAGGAGATTAATGTCTGGGCTGGCATTCTGTGCCCGCGATGGGCACATGCGGTGAGGGGTGTCTTCCTATTCGGCGACGAGAAGTAAGTGCCTCTCACGGTCATTTCGGGCGAGTGTGTGCTAACAATGGCAGGCAAATCGGCCCAACAAATACTTCCACCCGCCAGCTCAACCCATACTGGGATCGTCTGAACCTCTCGCTGCCACTTCGCTTGATCAGAGAAGGCTACCTAGTGTTCAGACTCAGAGAGCAGTACAGCATACATGCTGCCCTTGCTGACTTTCCCGGCCAAGAAATCTACGATGGCAACATGCGCAGCGCTGATGGCATGAACAAGTCCCTCGAAGTGGTCAAGCCCGGCTTCCGCGAAGCCTTGCTGAACATCATCACTCGAGAAGGACAGTTTGAGTTGAAGGCTTCCGATCATGACCTCCGGCTGCACTGGATTCAAGTCTATGGGAGCCTCGTGGTGCAAGGCAACTCAAGAGGCTCACCATCGCATGTCAAGGTCTTCTTCGAGAACATTTTTCCCAAGCTGTACGACTACTTCTCCTCTCGTGGAGAGAAGCTATCGGAGAATGTGACGATCGTCTGTCCGTATCGCTGTGCGGTAAGCAGTGCTGTGTATGCTGTTATGTGCTGATGGCTAACATTGCTCAGAAAACCCTATACCAGACTAAGATTAACGAGCTTACTGCCTTTCCATCGCAGTTTACGGTCGATGACATGCCACGACTTGAGACTGTCGATGGTGGTCAAGGCCACTCATCTTTCATGGCCATCCTCGATGCCACATTCCCAGATGGCGACCACCTCGGTAAGCACAATGCATGACAGGTTCCAGTGCCGCGATGCTGACAATTTTGTAGGCTTCATGACCCCGGCTCGTGTCAACATCGCCGTCACTCGCGCAACAGATGTGTTCTGGGTCCTTGGTGGCTCTTTGTTGTGCGATCGAGAGGAGAACAAGCAGTCGCCACTGGTGAAGTATCGCCGTGAGATGTCGAAGGCTGGTAGGGTCCATGCTCTGCAGGAGGACGCTGTCGGAAGAGAGCTATGAAAAGCTGACAGGAGGATGCATGTTTCGATAAGCGCATCTGGAATCACTTGCACGGGCAATGGAGCAACACGTCCGTGCGGTAAATGGGAGTTGGCATCGCGCTGATGGACAGAACGGTTGGTACTTGTCAGCCGGCCATGTACAATCGCTCCGCGGTGTACATAGCGTGTGTCACGGGACAAAATAAGGACACTGAAATGGAAATTTGAGGAAGTGCCTGTGACTGTCATCCCTCTCCAAAGCTCTACCCAACCTCAGTGGGCGAGCATCTCGATTGCGCATGCTAGTCTACTCTGTTCCTTCCACTCGGTAGTCAAGTCCAGCGTCTCGCCGTCCCTGGCACCATCCTCGCGGACTGTCTCATTGCCTGAAAAATGCTTCGCATTGACCATGCCATCTTTGCCTTCGCAGCCGTCAATCTGGTATCATCAAAAATCACTTGCGCCTTATCCCATTCCAAGCCAACCCCATCTGTACAACGCCTCGCTAATGCCGTCAATTTCCTTTATGCCCTTTCCCATTTTACACAAAATACAAGTACAATGTCGCTCCGATGCATGTGAAACAAATCTTTCTTGGCTGCCGTTCTCTCTTCTCCACCGTGGCAATGTTATCGGTGGCGTTGCAGCAAATTACCAGAGGGGAACGCCCCTAATCCACGCTTCTCCTCCGAGGTTGGGCTTCGCTTTCTGGTAGATTTCCTCAGCCACAGGGTAATTCCATCCAGCTTGGTCGAGACAGTCTTTGCAGAGCTGCATAGTCATCCCAGTCTTCGTGGACAGTTGGGTGCAGAGAGCCATAGCCTGGGCCTCATCAAGACCCGCGACCTGATAAGCCTCGGGCTCAGCAGCTGGAGGTGGTGTATGAGCGTTGTAATTCGTAACGACATCGGGTTCGAAGGCTTGCGTGCCACCATACGCTCGAATGGTGAGCATGTGGGTGAGCACACGCACTTGGCCAGGAACCATGCCGGGACCGATCACAATATTGTGGTCCATGCTGCGCTTCTTCGTGCTGCCAGTCCGTCCGTCGATCTCGTCAAACTCGCCGTGGATATCAATTGACATGCCCTCGAAACCACCTGGCTGACCTGGATGCGACACATTATGCTGCACGTGGGACTCAATCATCCACTTGCGTGCTTCTGTCATAAGGTCCGGATGCTGTGTCAAGGGCAGATCTTGGAAGAGCTTCGCGATAGCAGCGGCAGTGCGGTAAGATTTGCCCATTCGTGACCCAAGCCCAGACACCTTCTTAAGGTTGCGACTGTACTTCATGTACACTCCCCACTCCTGAGACTCATCGGCAAAGCCGGCTGGGTCACGTGGTGCCGACCCGTTGATGACAAGGGAGAATCGTGAGTTGTCATCGTAGAAGGCCTGCACAAGTCCCAGTCGGTCGTTGTCGAAGCCCGCGAACCATTGGGTCACGAAGTTGACGACGACTTCACCTTGGTCAACGAACAGAGGACCCTTGATCGGTAGTGGCAAGTCTCGTGTCGTCCTTCGTCGAGCGACATCTTCGTCGGTGCGTACTTGAAGGTCGTTGAGTATGCGCAAGTTCGGGTATCGGCCAACCAGCTCTTTGGCATAGTCGGGTTCGTTCTGCACAAAGGGGTTGCCAGTAACGATAAGGTGTCGTAGATCTCGGAAGCGACGTCTCCACAAGTCGAGGGCGTCGAGTCTCTGAAACTGGTTGTTCGAAAGGTCGAGATTTTGAAGTTTTGGGAGAGCATACGACAGATCCTTCACCTTGTCAACGTTTTCGAGGTTATTGTTGGCCAGGGACACACTCTGGACAGCTGCGTAGAGATCGTCCGGCGTCTCAAAGGACTGCTGTAAGACTCTCATGAGCGCAGCAAAGAACTTGGCGGCCTGCATGTCGGCTTTGAGATGTTGCAGCGCGGGGTCTTCATACAAGGCCGAGAGGTCGAGCAGCTTGGTGTCCATATTGTACCGACGCTCGAGGAGGTCTCGGAAGAGTTGCTTGAGCATCATGCTACCTTCCGAGAGCTGTTGCGGTTGTTGTTGATGGTTCCATCCGTCGGTACGTTCAATCGTGAGATCCACGCCAGCCCACTTAAAGCCGTTCAGCTTCGACAGTGCCTTTGAGTCAAGCTCATGCACATATACGAAGAGCACATCTCCTTCCCTCCGAGTCTTTTTGAGTTGTGCTTGTCGCTTCACTGCGGTGCCGAGTCTCTTGTTCATGCCCTTTGTCAGCCATATCTCGAGTGACTTCTGACCTCTGTCACTGTCATGTATGACCGTGCTCTTCTCCCAGCCTGTGACCTTGAACTCCACAATCTTCCCGCCACGAGGGGGCGCGTTGGTTCTAGAGTTGAGAGGAGTGTGCTTCGAGTTGTTCTTGTTGATTTTGGACTGGTTTCGTCGGTCGGTAAGGTCCACAGTCCCCGCTGGATACCTTCTGTTGTTCGTCCTGGGATTTGTGCTCGGTCCGCCCATATTCAAATCGCCATCGCGATCTGCTTTACGTCCTTGTTTAATTCGCTCTGAGATCGCGCTGCGGGGTCCGCCTCCTCCTCTGCGCTTCTGTGCGGGCATTTTGTCTTGTGGTATGTGGTGCTGTTGAGAAGATGTCGCGTGATTGCGTTTGTGTTGTCAAGGGCGGTATGCGCCGAGTGTTGTGATGTCTTATCTCCCCAAGTTGGCGTATTTGTTGGTGAGCTTGGGGAGAAGGTCGGCGGGTTGGTGGTGGAAGTTGAAGTTGCAAATGCGGGTAGTTTGAGACAATAAAGATATGCCTTCTATTGTGTAGAAGTCGAAGCTAGGCCGGATGCGGGCCGCAATCCTTGCAGATCTGTTGTTGCCTGGCGCGGATGCGTTAGATCTTTGTCGATCTTTGTTCGCGGATGGTGAACACTATTGTCGCAATCTTGTTGTGCGACTTGACGGCGATGCTGCTATGGACTTGATGAGAGACTACGTGTCTGCAATATACACGATGGTATTCGCAGCCTTGCAGACGGTGAATGTGAGAAACAAGCATAAATTTGCTGTGCTATGAGATCTGAGGACATGAAAAGTGTAAAATGCAGATGTCGTGAATATAAAGGCTGTGCACCGTCGCGAAACACCCAAAGTCTAAGAGGCTATCAAGAGGTAACGCAGAAAGCAGCCTTAAAGGCTAAGTACGCATGTGGCAGCAAACCGCGGATCATCTCGAAGGCATGTCTCATTCAGCCATTACTATACACATTCCATGCTCGCTTGCTTATGCATTATGTACAACTTGAAACCCCAAACCTGCCGTCTCTTGCGTGTCTATCCCATCCAAACCCAAAACTTCCCCCAAAGCGTCGTAGGCACCACCTGCTCAAAATACATCTCCTCGATCTCCTTCCTCCCCGTGTCCAAGTCAGCATCGATCGGCTTGACAAACTTCGTCCTGTACACCAGCTTGTACCCAAAGTACATCACGAAGAATATGATAACGCTGATATACGCCACGAAGAAGTCGGATGTATTCCACGGGATGAACGCAGTGAAACCATTCGTGACGATGATGAGGACGTTGAAGAATAGGCCGTACCAGCTGAACCACGGTTGCCAGAATGCTTTGTATGGTAGTGTATCTCGTGATTGGCCTCGTGCTTTGAGGGCCCGCATGAAGGCGATGTGGCAAATGTTGATACAGGTCCAGCTGATGAAGCCGGCGATCGAGGTGATATTGAGCAGCCAGTCGAATACTTTGCCACCGTCTGTTGACTCGTTGAGGAAGCCGAGGAGACCGAATGCGGCGGTGAAAGCTACGCCGACATAAGGTACGCCGCCATTGGTAGTGAGCTTGAACCAACTTGGTGCTGAGCGCTCCTCGGCGAGACCAACGAGAATGCGGGACCCGCTGTAGACGTTTGCGTTTGCTGCGCTGAGGACGACGCAGAGGAGGACGGCGTTGATGAGTCCTGGTAGCACTTTAACGCCAGCGAGCTTAGCCGCGATGACCATAGGTGAGGCTGATGCATCGGTGTTGCCAGAAAGAAGCTGCTCGTTGTCGGAGGGCACCAAAAGGCCGATGAAGATAACGGTGAAGACGAAGAAGAACAGAATTCTGTAGAAGGTCTTCTTGATAGCCGCGGGCACAGTCTTGCGTGGGTTGGCAGTCTCACCAGCAGCAATACCGACAAGCTCTGTACCCTGGTACGAGAACCCAGCCTGAATAAGCACAGACCAGAAGCTAACGAACTTGGCGAGTGCTTGATCCGTCCAGACTGCATTGTATGGTGTAAAAGCACCTGGGTGATGCCAGTACTTGAAGCCGAGGTAGCCTTGCTGTCCTGCACCAGCGTCGATACAGATGGCGAAGATGAGGAAGCCAATGACTGTGAGGACCTTAATCGATGCGAACCAGAACTCGACCTCTCCGTAAAATGACACTGGCAGGAAGTTGATGGCAGTTATGACTAGCCAGAATACGCCAATGAAGATGCCGACATTGAGTTCTGGTGCCCAGTACTGGATGATAAGACCACATGCCGTCAACTCGAGTGCGTATGTGATTGCCCAGGAAAACCAGTAGATCCATCCCATAGCGAATCCTAGCGCCGGGTCAACGAATCTTGCTGCGTAGACTGTGAAGGCACCGGATATCGGGATATAGGTGGCCATCTCTCCAAGCGCCACCATGACCGAGTAGACTAAAGTTCCAATGAAGGCATATGCGATGAGTGCTCCAGCAGGTCCTGCTGTTGCGAGTGCCGAACCTGATCCGATGAAGAGTCCTGTACCAATGGTTCCTCCGATCGCTATCATCTGAAGATGCCGTGACTGTAGCTTGCGCTTGAGCTGTACTGTGGTCCCTGCGCGGATCGAGTCATCCTGCTTCTCGACATCGCTGCTTCCAGAGGTAGAGTGGACATCGTAGGTTGTCTTCTTCTCGTTAGGTCCAGCACCGAATATGGCATCTTCCGACTTGATATGGTCCGCCATTGCTCAGACTATCAGTTAGCCAACTCGTGGCGGTGGTATGAAGGTGAAGTCTGTATCCGTGTCCGTGCGTGCGTGTTAGCAAGGATGTATTCCCAGGAAAAAGCCAACCTCCACGAGCCAAACGAAGCGCTTCTGTTTGTCGCGTGCGCCCTTGCGCTTTCCGCAAACTGATTCACGCTGTAGTCAATGTGCACGTAGTGATGAACGAATTAGAGTGAAGGAAATGTCGCATTCCAGCAAACTTACGGAATGCTCGACTTGCCTTGCCGTTAACGGATATATGTACGTAAGAACAGTCGCGCAGCGTTGCATCCACTCCGGCACCCAACAGCGGCGAGATGCTAGCAGAATTTTCGCGTTGTGAGTGCAAATTGTGGTCGGACAACGTCGAGAAGGACGATCGGGGCTCGCGTGCCCGGCGCACGGCCATGTGGACGCCGGCTGGGCGCCCGGTAGCTTGTATGGGCCTAGCGTTGCGGGTACAGTCCCGTTCTGGGTATTTGCTGCCGAGATCCAGGAAGCCCGAGAGCCCCAACGACGTAAAGCGAGTGGGAGTCAGATCCTGCTCGTGGTTGTCGTTCAATCACGATTCAGCCTCTTATCTACGGCCTAAACCGCACAACTAATTCCTGTATCATGTCAGCACACATTTCAGCCGGAGGTAGGCGTCAGGAGGATCTTGGTGTTGCATCCAGGAACAGCACTCGGCACGAGAACACTGAATCCACTCCGCTGCTGCAGATCATTGTTGCTCCACATATATGCAGCAGCGTCGTGCGCTGTGTTCACGCTCACGCTCGAGGTGATCGTGTCGTTGGTTGGGGTATCGGATGTGGTATGCAAGACGGAAGAATTCCACTGATCATGAAACTTGTTGCATGATCGTTACACACCACAGTTTCGCAAGAATGCACACCAGAGTACAGTGCCTGCATTTTTCTAATGAGCATAGTGCGGCGTGGCTCCTCATCTGTGACGCTGTCGGAATTGCAGTGCGATCGTGTATATCATCTCGTACATGGCAGTCGTCTAGATTTTCGATGGCGTGGCTTTCGCTGCTTTATTCATCACTTCACGGGTCAGCACGTCTCCCTCTTTCCTCTCACTGGCAAGCCTGCCAATCGCTCTCAACCTTGCAATCATGTCCTCATCTCCAAAATGGCTGTTGTGTTCATATTCGGGCTCCTCGCCATAAGCCACGCGAGCGGCATCGACCAAGATTCTGGCTGTCATCCCGAATACTCTATACCTGGGCTGCTCCAGTGCATTGTTCGTGCTGGTATAGAAAGACCTTGAAAGTGGTGGCTGCAACGTAGATTGCTTTGAGTTCGACCCAGGAGTCTTCGCACCAGTCGTCGTCGGTCTGCTCTTGACTTCCTGCGGTGGCCTTGGATCGGTGTAGGACTTTGGCTTTCTTGCCAGAAACACAGTCGATGGTGTGACCGGTACGAAGAACTGATGCATACGCCATGCACTTTCGTGCCAACTATGCCAGGAGCCTTTGTACCACTCTCCCGGGACCTTCTCCCGCGTTTCTTCGTCTATGTCTTTCTCGAACAGGAAGTTTCTGAATGGTGCAGTGAAGACTGCTGCAACCTCTCGTGCATCGAGCTTTGGCAAAATGTCCCTCGCAGCATCCGGATGTTGGTTTCTGGGCGAAGGTTCCGGTGTCTTCAGGTATGCCACACAAGGCCTCACGCCAAGCTCTGTCATTGCCAGGTTTGCTGGAAGCTCGGTAAGATGCTCTACTGAGTAGCCAGGCGGCAGCTTGTGATCGCTCATGGGCAGGCCGATTTCCTCAAACGCTTCCCTTCGCGCGGTCTGAAAAGGTGTTTCAGATAGCAGATCCGATTTACCACCTGGGAGCGCTGCTTGTCCGGCATCTTATTGTCCATCAGCATGTTTCTCCTGCTGCCCGAGCCATGATGTACCATACAGCTCTTGAGACCAGCACTTCTTATCGTCAACACCACTCGCAGGTCGCCCTTTCCATCAGCAAACAGCAGTATCAGGACTGCTGCCCTTCTCGCGAGCGGGCATTTGTACCAGTGCGTCGGTGGGGAGGTGAAGGAGCGAAGGTTAGCTAGGGCCCTCTGCTGCAACGTCAGTCATAGTCGCCGGATGTACTGTACACGTCTTACCTTTGATGCGGGTGTGAGTAGGGCCATAACATCGCCATGGTGCGCAGGTCTCCATGATGGACATCGAGGTCAACCTGCGAATAGTGATGCCGAGGTGATCGTGAATCTGGGGAAGGCGGAGCCGAGTGAGTTCGTAGGTGCTATGTAAGTCGTCTGTCAGCCAGAGCATTCACGATTGCGTATTGGACTGAAGCATGGAGATACAAGCCATCAGTTGAAGTTATTGCGATACGCTAAATTCTGCATCGCATTGTGTATATGCTCCCTGCACTATGTATGAAGCATGCTTCAAGAACGCTGGTTGTAATGTTCAAGTGAAAGTATTGTCAAGAAGTGCCGGCGCCTCAAAATGCCCATATCCTACCCAACGCCTCGCTAAGAACAAGAAAGGTGACCCGAGCAAGCAGCGCCCAGTGAATCCAGAGCCCATTGCCGCTGTGTTGGTCGCTGTGTTGGCTTCGTGCAGCTCCAATTGCAACTACCAGGTTAGCGACAGTGTCTGTTGACAATTCTTCCGTCGACTAGACATTCGGATCATGGTAGAGGAAGCTGATGTCTCGAGGTCGCTGTCGGTTGGACTTGACGAACTCCGCATCACCGGGAGGCCCTATATCTCGTCAGAACCACCGATCGTGGACATATTGATGCATGGCCGTACTTACGCTCGTTCTTCGTGTTACTTGCCAACATGCTCTGCAAACTCAAACTGATGCTCTCCACGTTATGTACTGGGCTCCATCCTTGCTTGTCCAGCAGGTCTAGACATATGATTCCATTGCTGTAGACATGCGGGTGCATAGGTATCGGCCTGGGCGGGTCGGCGAGCTTCATGAAGACGACTTCAGGAGCCTCGATCGGATACTGTGGAGAGAAGCTGAACTTAAGCCGATACTTCTCCTCCGGATTGTATAGTGGGTTGTCCAGCACCTGTATGTCTATTTCCCACTGCTTAAGATCGGGCGCGGATACCAGAGTGATGCCTGGAGGAAGTGGTTGCTGAATTTTAGCCAACTCTTTCTGTAACCGTTTGGCCGACATCCCAGCCATGATGACAGTCTTGAGTTGTTCGCGAGTGCCTTTGAAGTACTGCTGTGTCCGATGCGGTGGAAATGTTTCGTTCTCGAAATCGGCGGGTCTGACTTGAGGAATGTGTCGCCGTGCTCGTGCCCAAAAATTGATTGCTGCTCGTGAATGAAGCGTTCGTGCCGCCTTCTCAAAGGTGGAGTAGTGGGATGACCGAAGCTGGCAATGGCAGTGTAGAATAAAGTAAGCTCGATCAAGTAGTGACTGCCTTTACTTTCATGTGATCAGCTTCTTCTTGGTGGGGCTCTCATGCCTGCATCAGACAGCACGTGCCAGTATCTTGGCCTACGTTGGTGAATGCACGTCCGGCAGATGACAGGGGCTAGGGAGACCTCCTGAAGCTGTTCTCACCGCGAATGTCTCTAGCTGAGCGCTGATACCGGCAGGCAGTGCAACGAAGGCGACGTTGTGCCTGAGAGCTGAATTGTCAACGACGTGAGAGTGGCTGTGCAGGTCGTGCCTGCCTGCCTGGACCCTTGCGCGAACAAAAACCGACCAGGATCGGCGAAGCGGGGCAGCGTGATTGGTTTCAAGCTTTACGAGCTGGCAAACAGAAACGAATCCATACCACACGCTGTGCTCAGCTCCTGCTGGGCCGAGATACATCCAACTTCAGGAAAAGTTCCTCCAACTCAGCTACGATATCAATCGCCCTGCGCGCACAAACTCGAGCACAGAAGAGCAGCAGCCGCACGGCCACAAGGAGGGGACATCACCGAAGAGGGCAGGAAGAAGTGAGAGGGCGGCCAGAAGGCTGCCGCGTGGACAGGCAACATGTCGTGTGAGTCTTTCCAGAACAATCTCTAAGCGACGACTGCAGCAGTTGAAACGAGCAGGAGGTGCCTGAAAGGTGGTTGGCAGTGTCACATCGCGATCCCAGGTCATGAGCAAGGCAACAATGCGCCAATCGCTCTTCCTTGTGAAGGCCACCCCATGACTGCGAAGGCACCTCCTGCTCTGCCACATTTGCAATCGAAACTGGGATCTTACATCTCTTGATCCTGTCTCGCATCTTTTTTCCAACCCCTACACCCAACATTCACCGTCTCACCTACTGTTCGAGCGTTCGAGCTCTACCTACAAATCCTGGCAGACATTACCTTACAGCATCCAGGTAAAGAATGCTCGCGATGCAGTTCCCTCACACATTCGCATCGTCCACATGCGTTCTAAACAATGGCTGACATCAATCATGAAAGTACAAGGGATGTTGAACAAGCTCCATGGCCAACCCGAAAGCTATGACCGCAAGAGCAAATACCAAATGGGTCGTACCCTCGGCGCTGGCACCTATGGTATCGTCAAGGAAGCCAGTGGCCCAACCGGCAAAGTCGCAGTGAAGATCATCCTGAAGAAGAACGTCAAGGGCAACGACCAGATGGTGTACGATGAGCTGGAGATGCTGCAAACGCTCAAACACCCTCACATTGTCAAATTTGTGGACTGGTTTGAAAGCCGCGACAAATACTACATCATCACTGACCTTGCTCAAGGCGGTGAGCTGTTCGACCGCATTTGCGACAAGGGCAAGTTTACTGAGAAGGACGCCTCCGCGACGATAAGACAAGTCCTGGACGCCGTCAACTATCTACACTCCAAGGACGTCGTGCATCGAGATCTCAAACCGGAGAACCTTTTGTACATGACCCGCGACGAGAACTCGGATCTGGTACTGGCAGACTTTGGCATCGCAAAGCATTTGGACAGTCCCGAGGGTGTGCTCAAGACCATGGCAGGATCCTTTGGCTATGCTGCACCGGAAGTCATGCTCAAAAAAGGGCATAGTAAGCCGGTCGACGTCTGGTCGCTTGGTGTCATCACGTACACTCTCCTCTGTGGCTACTCTCCTTTCCGCTCAGAATCACTCAACGACTTGATTGACGAAACCCGAAACGGACGTGTTGTCTTCCACGAACGATACTGGAAGGACGTCTCAAAGGAGGCAAAGAACTTCATCCTCTCCTGCCTCAAGCCCGATCCACACCAGCGAGTCTCCAGCCAGCAAGCACTGAACGATCCTTGGATTGCAGGCAAGGGTGCCACCGACCACAACTTGCTTCCTGAGATCAAGGCATATATGGCACGTGCTCGCCTGAAGAGAGGTATCGACCTTGTGAAGCTCGCCAACCGCATCGAGGCACTCAAAATGCAGGAAGACGAGGAAGAAGACGTACCACAAGAGGCCGACGTGCCTGCTGACCCGATCGCCGCAGCCGACCAATCGATCAGCCATCGGCACGGTAGCACCACGAGCACCTCGTCCCTTGCCCCGCCGGAGCATGAGCCGCAAAGGAAGCGGAGTCTTAGTAAGCTGGCAAAGAGTGCAATCTTCAGAGAGGTACGTGTGTTGTGCGAGTTTGATTGAGCAGCTGCTAACGTGAGATAGGTGGTACTGGCGAAGGTGCGCGAGATGAAGGCCGAGGAAGAAAAGCAAAAGACCATGTCAGAACACACCAGCAAGTCGACATGATGAAGTTTTGGAGTACAAATCGACATCCGAGCGAGAGCAAGTGCTGTGAGGCGTGCTGAGTACATGCCAGTTTCTGCGACTTTGACCTAGATACCACAGAATCGACTGAATTTCTTGAACGCGATACAACCTCCACAGCTCTGCCTGCACCGTATCATCCTCACAATGTTCATCACTCATCGATCTCTTTTGACAGGTTCACTCCATCCTGCTATTCGTTTCGCCTCTACCTAGTCTTATTCACAAAAGCATTGCCATAAGCGACCAAGCCGATTGTCGCCAATACACTCAGACCCGTCGGCAGTGGCTTGAACCCGCCCCTGATCGCTCGTGGGATGGAGCTTCCAGCAAGCACAACAGACGCGATGAGAGCCAATTCGACGCCGTAGGACGCCTTTTGTTGAAGTCGATAGCCGCCGAGAAGATACAGTGTGCCTACGGACACGCCAGCGACGACGGAGGGGATGGAGCCGGTGCGAACGTAGCCTGTGATTCCACCGCCGGCGGTGAGGGCGCCGAGGACGAGGGCTATTGTGCTCAGGGACTGGGAAGGGTGTTAGTGGTTGGAGGCAAGCTGCGTTGTCGCTGGAAGGAAGGGGGTGAGGGGTATAGCATCGGAAGGCGGTTGCTGGGGAATGATGTACCATTCTGGGCTGTTGTTGGACTGTTTCTCGTGGTGTTGTTTGGGTGTTGGACATTGGATGTGGGTTGGAAGGTGTGCTATGGCAGTTGATAGAGCTGGAGTCTACAAGGATAGCTTACCTTTTGACGCAATGCTGTGGAGCTGCGATCTCCGAGGTCCGTGGCCTACGGACGACCGTTAGAGACTTCTGTATAACAGCTCGAAATAGAAACAGCGGCGCCGGATCTGCTCCGGTACTTTGCCTTATCTATAATATGCGGCGTTCTACTATACCTTAAGTTACGTAATTTTATATTCTTAATAAAGTATAACGTGCTTTACTACCGAGCGGGCTATACTACCGAGCGGGCTATACTACTAAGCGGGCCACTTTTACTAAGAACTATACTACTTCCACTTTAATTACGACGGTATCTTAACACGACGACATCCTACAGAATCGTTACTAGGAGGACAATTCCCCTTTAGATTCTTTGCTATCTAGCGAGTCTACTTAATAGGTACGTACGTTATACCCCGACTTACTATATCGCTTATAGCGTCGTAGTTTTAGTACTAGCCGAACACTATCTAGCGACTCTCTACTCACTTCCTACCTCCTAGTATCCTCTATAGGTATCAATTATAACGCCTTATCGAAGCTTAGAGACCCTCTAGACTAAATATACTTACGCTTTTGTACTTTCCGCTATATAAGGGCCTCGTTAGACTTATATAGCTTACTAATCTCGCTTCGTATAAGAGCTATCTAATACGCTATCTCTCTACTCCCTCTATATTACCCTATTAAACGACCTTCCTCTTTCTACTACGCTTTTATAAACCCGTAACGACGCTCTAAGACGTAATAATACCTATTATAAACCCTATCTTATTATTACCGTACCGGCGTACATTTACTTAAACCCGTAGGTACGTACCTAGACCTCGCGCCCGCTAACTAATCCGACTAGCGGCTTGGCGTCCGTATATAACTCTCGCGCCCTCCGCGCCTCTCTTAGATAGAATATCTATTTAACTTATACCTTACCCGACTACGTACTTATACCTACTTATAACACTTCGAATAGATTATTACTAACGTATAGAGAGATACGAGAAGCTATATTTAAGAGATTATAGAGAAACCGCGATAGTATACGAGGAAGTACTAAGATTAGGTATCGTACTCGCTAAGTCGTACCTTAAAGTAGATTATAGCTAATATAGTAATAATAGTAAGACAGACCGGTATCGGCGTACTAGGCGTAAGTATAGAGAATGCTAATAGACGCGTTTATCGCGCGTCCCTTAATAGATTATCCTTCTTTACCCTACTATCTAATCTACCCGATAACGATAGCGCGAACCCGGCGATATAGACTTAAGGACGTAAAGAGGATATCGTAAAAAGGCTCCTCGATAAGAATAACTAGTACCGTAAGTAGTATAAGAAGGTATTCGACTAACTTAAGGCGATTAAGGAAGAGGAGGTCGAGATAGAGCTAAACTTAGCTAACCTATATAGGGCGGAGTTTATCGAGGATAAGATAGAAGATAAGGGTACTAAGGTACCGAGGAAGAGGAGGGTTACTATCGATAACTTCTAGGAAGCCTTCGACTCGTTAAACGGGTTAGACATAGACAAGTTTAAGAAGACCGTTAATAACTATCCCTAGTAGATCTATAAGATCCTCTATAATATCGAGTCCGATTACTAACGTACGTATAAGCTTAATACTACGCTCGATATAGCTAACCGTATTAACCTCCGTAAGGCGTAAGATACTAAAGACTAGATAGACCGACTCGAAGATATAATCGACACGGAATAGGCGACTAGATAGTCCCTAGAAGAGGAGGTTACGCGACTAAAGGAGGAGATTACTAAGCGTAATAATACTATCGTTATCGACCTAGACGAGCTTACGAGGGCTAAAGATATAAAGAAGGTATATCGTACGTAGTATAAGGTAGCGGAGAGTAAGCTAGTAGAGACCAAGACTAAGCTCGTAGTAGCTAAGAAGCGTATTACTAAGCTTAAGAAGCAAGAGAAGGACCGTAGCCGGTCTAAGGAAAAGTAAGACCTACTACCTTAGCGAACCGAGTCTAAAGAGTTACTAGAGCGTCGGTAAAATAGAGGTAAGCCTAATAAGAAGAATTCGGACCCGGATTTATCCGACTTATTAGACGACGAGGACGACGGTAATAAGGGCCGTAAGAATAGCCGTAAGGACGGTAGTCGTAAGGGTAGGAAGAATCGCCTAAGTACCGACTTAGATAGTAATCCTATCTCCGTATATACGACTTACGACGCCGATATAACTAATAAGTATCAAGTCCTCTAACGAGCTAAAGGCCCCTACTAAGTTCGATCTAAAGAGCGACGATATTAAGTTCTAAGAGTAGTAGCGTACTACCGAAGTTAAGCTCTAAGCCTCGAAGTACCGTACTATAAAGGACTCCCTTTAGAACGTCTAGAGCTAGTTAAAGAACGGTATATAGACCTATATCGACTTAAAGATCCCTAGTCTTACTAAGTCTACGGAAGGTACGACTACTTTGTACGCTTCTATAGATAAGATAATAGAAGATCTAGCCCGGCGCTACGGTACCCGTAATACCTATACTAATACTATAACTAAGCTCAATAGTCTATAGTAGGGTAATAAGGAGAAGTTTAGTAACTTCTACCTATCCTTCTATAAGAACGCCGATATTATTAACCTTAATAATAGCGCGAAGGAAAAGAAACTCGAGAAGGACTTCCTACTCCGTAAGTTGAACTCGCGCTATAATAACCGTATTATAAACGAGGACATAGTCAATATGACCCTTAAGCAAGTCGTGTCTACGCTATATAACTACGAGGATAAGTTTAAGGCGTTCGACCTTAAGTACGGTAAGACCGGTAATAGTAATAAGACCTAAGGTAATAAGAAGACTACTAAGGATAACGACGATAAGAAGGATACGGCTTCGGGTAGTAGCGGTAATAATACTAACCCGAACGCTAAGACTATATAGGCTAATCGACCTTAGGCATTTTAGTATATCTAACCTTTAGATACTACTTACGCCTAAGAATATATCGATTAGAATCGGTACTTAAAATGCGAATAAGAAGGTTACCGCCGTATCGATACCGATTAGTACCCCCTTCGAGATGCCGCCCGCCGCCTATTTACGCTAGGCTATAACCTAAGTAATAACCGCCGTAACGGTAGTTATAGTAGTAACGCTAATAATACCGGCGGCGCGGAAAACGCCTAGTCTACTCCGTAAGCGTAATACGTAGTAGACCGTAGGAGTTAGAGTTACGAGAAAACGAGAGAAAGTATAAACATAAATATAGGCCTCCTAAGAGAGGTAAGGTTTTAAGTATATCGGTATACTCCCTACTAGCTATAAACTACTCTATAGATAAATACAATCCGGTAATAGCTTCTTATCTAGTTATACTATATATAGTAAATAGAAAGATCCCTACTTAAACCCTTTATAATAATAGTACTAACTCTACGTACTTTAATATCGACTTTACGTATAAGAATAACCTTAATATAATATAGCTACCTAATCCGTTAGGGCTGATATTAGTAGATAGCCGACCTACTGGTAACCTTATTACTTATAGAACAACGGCATAGATTTAGATCGGTAACTACGTAGAGACTAGGTCTAGCTACTACGTATTACTAGAATATAATATAGTCCTCGGCCGTCCCTAGTACGACGAGTATTAACCTACGTTGAGTCCTTATTTAGGAACCTCGAAAGTAGCCCCAAAACACGACATATTCGAAAGCTCTTATCAAGGCTATTCTAACGATATATAAAGCAGGCCACTGCCCCTAGAATTAAGGGAGTTCTACCTTATTTAATCTGGATAGCTTAAAGTTCTCTTCACCCTATTTCTTTAGCTCTAAACGCCGCGGAGGTACCTAGCTACATTAGGCAACTCCTAGGCAATAGTAGCCTAGGCTACGGTACTAACGGCGCCTACGGCTCTATAGGCGAAGCTCCCCTAAGACAACTAGTAGCAACTTATAGAGGACGTAAAAAGTATAGAAACTAACGATCAGCTCCCTTACCGGTCTCTATAGGTAATAATCACTTAGCTACGCACGGCGCTTATACTATCGTATTACCGAGGGCAATAAGAAATAAGGACGACGTCCTAGGCGATTAGTAAGGCCACCCGGAATCAACACCCCTATAGCTAGGTATCGGTCGCGGTATCGATACTAGGCCCCCGCCTAACGTACGATGTAGTTACGATCCGTATAATAGTAAAGGAAGACTAGGCCGAAGTTACGAAGCTATTAAATAAGGAGCTCGCCTAACGAATTAACTAACTAGGGGTAGTCGTAGTGAACTAATAGTCTAACGGTACTCTATAGATCTATACTAGCTCTACTACTACTAGGAGGTACCTAGAGGCATAGCTATAGTAGGCATCTAAGGTTACGGTATTAGCGAAGGTCTTAACGAAGCAATTTACGATCCTAGTCTACGATATGCCTAAGGAGTTCGACCTAACTAACTAAGGTCACCTACGCGCTCTCTAAGAGGACAACCCGGTCACTCTTAACTCTCTGATCTAGAAGGCGACTTAGCTCTATAGGAAATGGCTAGAAGGTAAGAAGGCCTCGGCGCTAATAGTATAGCTATAAGACGCGAAAGCGGCGGATCTAGCGATAGAACAAGGCCTAGTCTAGCAATATAGCCTTAAGATAGTAGAAAAGCACTCCTTATCCTCTCGTGTCCTCTAATGCTTTAAATGCTAATAGTATAGACACTAAACCTACACGTATATAAGCAAGTAGGCCTACTCGAACTATATAGGAGACTATATATCTAGGGACTATATATCGACTACGAGACGGTACACGAACTGTCTAGGGTACTACCTATCGTATAGTACGGAATGCCTATAGCGGAAACTAGCGAAAAACAAGGTAATCACAAACAGAACCGTCGCCCTAAGATTCTACGGCGACCGTAAGGCTAGCCTATACCGGAACTAACTAGCGGCGGTCGGGTATAAGCGCCCTAGGGCCGAGAACGATATAAAGGATACGTAACCTAGGGCGTACGGGAGGCTACGTACTCTACTAGCTACGGCGAGGGAATCTAACTAGGCCCGGCTCCCCTTTAGTATATAGCCGATAGGCGTAGACTAGGACGTATAGGGTAGTAGGACATAGGACGCTATAGAGGAAATGATTATCGATACTAATAACTAGCCTCGACACGCTTAGTATTATCTAGTATAACGTTAACTATAGCAAGGATATAGTCTAGAACTATTTCCTATACGAGGCGGACCCGTACGTCTACTACGTCCTAGTAATCTAGGAGCTATAGATTAACCCGTACTATAAGAGACTAACGACCTATAAGTTACTAGGCTATACGATATACCTACGAGGCGACGGCAGACCCCGTACGTGCTTCTATATTAGTAAGGACATACTAGAATCCGACTGGGAGGTAGTGTACTATATAGACGAAGAAGGCGGGGCGATATTACCTCCCTCTACGTAGGTAGTACCTAGATATACAACCTATATATATAACCGCTAGCCTCGAGGTCTAGCCGCGACCTAGGGGTCTATAGACACCTAGATAGTACGCTTAAGAGACAAGGGTGCTACATCGTAGTAGGAGACTTTAATATATACTACCCTTCCTAGGAAAGCCTTATATAGCCGTACCCTATAGCCGACGAAGTACTCGACTTAATAGCGAGCAACGTAATTGCCCTTAATACCCTAAAGGACCTAGGTACCTAGAAGAGAGGGGGACTCTAAGGCACGATCGACCTCTCCTAGATCTTAGATAGCTACTACTATACGGTAACCTACTATAGGATCGAACATAAACTCGAGGCGTCGTTAGACTATATACTAGTTAGGACCTCTATTACGATATAGATATAACGTACACTAGCGAGAACCCCTAAGCTAAACTAGGGAAAGGCCTACTAGGCCAACATCTAGGCGTACCTCGATAACTCTAAGAGGCTAGTCTAGATCGCGTAGTAGTAATATAACAGTAAAGACGAGATAGACGAAGCAGTCTAGGGGTTAATAGACGAAATAAGAAAAGCGACCTCACTTTACGTTCCGCTTACCTAACTAACGACACGGTCTAAACTATACTAGACGCCGAAGTGCACTACGGTAGTAAGAGAAGTAAGGAGAGCCCGCCGGGTATAGACGAGTAGCTATAGCGAGGAGGCCTAGAACGTATATAGGGAGGTATACTAATAGAAGAAAGCTACAATACGGAGGGAGAAAGTAGTCGGCTAGAGAGCTATAGTAGAAGAAATCACCGGTAAGCTAGCGAGGATATAGAAGCTAGCGAAATGGGCCCGATAGGACCCTATATAGGGCCCCTCCTTCTCTATCCTAGCGCTATAATCGCCTAGTGGCCCGGTTAGCGACCCCGAGGCTAAGGCGCGTCTAGTAGCTAGTAAGTTCTTCCCGCCCCTAGTCGAGGCTAATCTAAGCGATATAAATAGCTCTACTCCCCTAGCCCCTAGTATCGCGGTCTAATAGAATATATCCGAAGGAGATATTACCGCTATACTTAGGAAGTTACCGGTAAAGAAAGCCCCGGGGCCGGATAGGATCCTAAACGAGCTACTAAAGAAGTATAGAGATTAACTAGCCCTAGTAGTCGTAGCGATCTTTAACGCCTATCTATAGACCGGATACTACCTAACGGTATTTAAACAATCGACGATAGTAGTCCTACGTAAGCCGTAAAAGGAAGACTATACGTAGGTAAAGTCGTACCGCCTAATTACGCTCCTTAATACTCTTAGGAAGGCGCTTAGAAAGCTAGTTATAACGAGACTCTCCGAGGCGGTAGAGGAGTACTCCCTACTCCCGGATACCTAGATAGGTACGCGCCTATAGCGATCGACGCTATCCGCGATAGAACTTATCACCTCTTAGGTAAAGGCTATCTAGTATAGGAATAGGGACAAGGTAGTATCCTTACTTAGCCTAGATATATCGAGAGCCTTCGACTACGTATTATACCCGCGGCTACTCTATATCCGAAGGTCGAAAGGACTCCCTAAGTAGCTTGTTAACTTCGTACGGTCCTACCTCTAAAACCGTAGTATATCGATCCTAGTCGGCTAGTATAGAAGCCTATTTCAAGTAGTCTATACTAGAATCCCGTAAGGCTTAACGCTAGTACCTATTCTGTTCCTCTTCTTTATAGCGACGCTACTCCTAGCCCTAGAATCCTAGAACACCGCTACGAGCGGCTTCGTAGACGATATAAACATCCTAGCGTAGTTATCCTCGACTAAGGAGAACTATAGGCTACTAGAAGAGAAGTATAAGATCTATAAGGACTAGGCTAGGAGGTATAGGGCTCGGTTTACCCTAGAAAAGTATAACCTAATATACTCTACGCGCCGGCTACAGTTTTATAATATATAGGCTTCTATCTAGCTATAGGGGTATACGACTCACCCGGTAAATTAGCTTAGGATTCTTAGACTATAGGTAGACCCGGCGCTACGGTAGAGGAAGTATATATAGGTAATATTACGGAAACCTAAATAGAATATAGCATTATACTAGAGGCTCACTACGTCTATATAGGGGGCGGACTTCCGGTAGTTACGACTTCTATATACGGCTATTATACGGCCAGTCCTTACCTATAGTAGCTAAGTGTAGTCCTTAGGCGAGAGGGCCTACCTATCGAAGGGACTCGTCGCGTCGCTAGCGAAGATCTAAAACTAATACCTAAGGAAGGTTACCGGGGTATATAAGTCGATACTAACGAGGATACTTAAGTACGAGACCGCTATACCGCCGATCGACCTATATATCTAGGGACTACGGACCTCCTACTTAGGTAAATCGGTATAGTACCTAGTATAGAAGGTCATTGCTAGTATAGTCGTAAGGGCCCGCGAATTAGTACTAGCGTATAAGGGCATTCGACCCGGAAACGAGCCGAACTACTAGGTAAGGGACGAATAGCTAGTAATACGATAGGAAGGTAAGAAATTGCTTATAGAGCTACTATAGAAAGAGAGGTAGAATAACTAGGTTATAGGATATAGTAGACGCCCTTAGCTAGCGGGACAACCTAAGGAATAGTTAGCTATAAAATCCGCGGTTAAGCACCCCCCGAAGCTTATCTACTACCGCCTTACGAGGGTATAGAGTAGTATAGTAACCTAACTACGAAGCGAACACATCGGCCTCTAGGGGTATCTATTATAGAGGAAGGTTCTAGGATATACAAATACTAGCTGCCCCTACGGCTATCGCTCCTAGAACGTACGGTACGTACTCCTTATCTATCCGAGGTAGTCGCTAGGAAGGGGGGAGTAGATAGTAAAGGCGAGGAACCGGACGATTAGGGCACTTCTTAATAACGCTAAGGACCTACGGCGTATTACGAACTAGATACTAGAGAAGGGCTAGCTAGAACAGTACCGCCTTATAGGAGTAGTATAGGAAGAGAGGACATAACGTAGCGCGACGAGACCGGCTAGGAGTAGGGGCTAACGGGGTAGTAATATAGACTACGTACATTTAGAGGGAAAGCTAATCTAGATAAGGAGTAGTCGGGGGCGGGAAGGGTTCTCACCTATTCGGGTTTCCCTTTATATATAAAAATAGATATATACCTATATAGGCCGGATAGGGTCCTAGAATAGGGGAATGACAAATCTATCTATCTATTATCCTCCTTAGTATATAACTAATAGCGCCTACGCTAGCTCTCGGGAATTAGTCTTACGATCCCGTTATCAAAAATAGGGCGTTACGTCCTAATACTACCGCGTTATATAGACGTCGTATAGTTAGGCGGCCGCGCTATACCTTAGTAAGAGATTTCTTTAGTATCGTCTCTACTATTAGTATTATCTAGGATAGGCCGTACCTTATACGTTTACGTCCCTTAAACGGTAAGACCTTTTTTGATAGGCGGTACGTAAAGGGGCCCTCTATCTATATACTATTAAGTTCCTCTAGCTAATAGGAGTATAGGGGGCCGATATCTTCCCTATCTTATATTATAGGAGGCTGCTCCTCTTCGGTTTATATACGAATATAAAAAGGTCCCCGCTACCGATAGTATATTTTCTTTAATCTATCCTTCTCGATGTTCCCTTTCTATATTAAGACGAGAGTAGGTTATAGGGTATAGTAGGACGCCCTTAGCTAGCGGGATAACCTAAGGAACAGTTAGCTATAAAGTCCGCGGTTAAGTACCCCCCGAAGCTTATCTACTACCGCCTTACGAGGGTATAGAGTAGTATAGTAACCTAACTATAAAGCGAATATATCGGCCTCTAGGAGTACCTATTATAGAGAAAGGTTCTAGAATATACAAATACTAGCTACCCCTACGGCTATTACTCTCAGAATATACGGTACGTACTCCTCGTCTATCTAAGGTAGTCGCTAGGAAGGGGGGAGTAGATAGTAAAGGCGAGGAACCGGACGATTAGGGCACTTCTTAATAACGCTAAGGACCTACGGCGTATTACGAACTAGATACTAGAGAAGGGCTAGCTAGAACAGTACCGCCTAGTAGGAGTAGTATAGGAAGAGAGGATACGACGTAGCGCGACGAGACCGGCTAGGAGCGGGGGCTAACGGGGTAGTGACATAGACTACGTACGTTTAGAGGGAAAGCTAATCTAGACATAGAGAAGTCGGGGGCGGGAAGGGTTTTCACCTATTCGCGGTTCCCTTTGTACATAACAATAGATATATACCTATATAGGCCGAATAGGGTCCTAGAACAGGGGAATAACAAATCTATCTATTAAGACAAGAGACCCGACCTTATATTCTTCCGTATCGACGTTCCTTATTATATCGTAGTATTCCTTTACCTCCTCCTTTAGGCTTACCCGTCTCCTCCTTACTTCTTCTAATATATCTAATAGGCGACTTAGTTACTACGCGCAAAGCTAGAGGAGCGTCTCTCTATCGCGTACCGTGCCCTAGTTAATGTTTCGGAAGCTTAGGTATCGCGCCTTAATAGAGAGGATTATATTATATCCGAATATAAGAGTAGCGGGCGTCCGTCCGGTAGACGTATATATCGTAGTCTATTCGGCCTATATAACGGTAGGGACGTATTTTCTCTATATAGTCGTAAAACCGTTCGATAGTTTAGATAGGGCGGCGAGGATAGGTTTATACCCTACCTCGATTTAAGTATTCGAGTATAGGTTATAGAGTAAGATCTTGACCCTCTTTATACCTATACTAAGAAGGAGGGTCTCGACCTCCCCGGGATAGTTCTTCGCGTTATCTAGTACGACCTTATATAGGTAGCCGTACCTATAGAATATATCTTCGTAAAGGAAGTCCGAAATTTATACGGATATAATCCCTTTCGACCCGTAGGTAACCGCTTTTATCTCGACCTACGCTATAACGACTTCTCTCGCTACGAGAAGGGCTTCTCTAGGGGTAATATATACCGGATCGGCGACCTACCTTTCTCTAACGACTATTAATAACTACGGGCGTAGTTCTACCGCTCCGGGCGTAGCCGTTTCTAAAGTAGTATAGTAAGTATACCTTATAATGTTGAGCGTATACCTTATATATACCCCCCTACTACTATCTTTAGCTAAGCTCCTAAAAATAGTAGTCCGCGGAGCGATACCCCTAACTTTTGTCCGTATTCCGTACGAGCTTATTCCGTATATCTAATTTATTAATTACTCGCTAATATAGTATATTAAATCTAGCTTATTAGTATAGGACCCTACCCTCTACGACGAAGTTACGACTTTTCTTATTATACCTCCGATATTAGGAGAGACTTATACCTTCTAGCCTTCTTCGCTTTTCGACGACGTACGCGAGTAGGCGGGACTCGTAACTATACTTATTAGGCTTAGTAAGGACATTCTCATCTTCCTAGCCTTCTCCTATAATTTGCTACGTAGAGAAGGTAAGGCTAAGGGTATAATCTATCTCGTCCTCGTATCCCTAGTCGCCTTTAATAGTAGTAAGTTCTTCCTCCGTCGGCTCCTCTCCTATAAGCCCTATACGTAAAAGCGCGTCTAGGCCGCTATAACGGTACCCTAGTATATATCGTACCTCGAATATAAATAGACGGATCTATATAATCTACCTTATAATAGCCGCGTTAGGTAAATCCGACTACCCCCTATTATAGATAACTAACTACCCTAGTAAGTAAGGTCGCGCCTAGTGACCTTAGAATAGCTTACGCGTAGGTGTATATACTTACCGGTCCGCGGGCCGTGAAATATATATAGTAATCCTAAAAGATAATAAATCTAAGATTCTTAGATTCCCGTATTTTCGCCTTATAGAGAGATTCTTCGTAAAAACCCTACCTTCCTACTAAGGTCGCCTCCTAGCTATATATGTCTTAGTAGTACCCCTATACACTCCTACTACGTTTTTAATCGTTAAAGGTTAACGAGATTCGACGCGCAAATTTCAGGGTCTAAAGGGGCCCTCGACTCGTTAATATATCCTCCCCTATTACGAAACTGTCCCTAGTTTCACCTCTACTACGCCTAATATAAACTAAGAAACTATACCTACAAGTTATATATAAGGAAGGCGGATCCGGCGTCTAGTTAAGTAGTTAGTCTAGAGATATTAAGGAGATCGTAAGTTTATTCTATAAGGGGCTAAGGAGGCTAAGTTAAAGTCTAGTCTTCGTAGTAAGCTTACTCTCAAATCAAGGATATAGCCTAGAAATTAGTCAAGTACGCTAGAAACTAGGTACTAGAACTAGAAGCTAGTTAAATTAAGGTTAGAAACTAAAACTACTAAGTGAATTTCTTAGTAAAGGAGGTATAACTAGGAAGTAAGAGCCTCCTTCTAAGCATTTTCTAAAGGCTATTATATATCTATCGTACTAGTGAACTATAAGTAGTAAACTCCTTGCGCCTAAGAAAAAGAAACAATGAAACCCTATCCCTCCTTTAACCTAAATCCTAGTAAATTTAGCTATCTCCTCCGTAGTAAGGTTATAAGGCCATACCTATAGTCTCGTCGGCTTAGATTCTAGTTCCTAAAGTATAGTAGCTCTATTAATGCCTATTAGAAGTATATAGTCATCTTCTTCGTTATTAGATTCGGACGTAGTAGGTCTATTCTCGTTCGGAAGATCGCCTTTTTCGATATTCGCGATATTAACCCTATCCTCTAGTACTATAATGTCTTTAGCTTTATGAAGATTAAGCTCCGGGTCCGGTCTTAACTATAGGATTAGCTTTAGGTTCTCTCGGGCTTATATACCTTTTAACCTTATACTATTAAGCTCTTCGAGGACGTATAGAAATAAATAAATAAATAAATATATTTATAATGCCTATCTAGCTCCTAAAAGGTCTACGAGGCCGGGGGCTATTAAGGAAGAGATAGGGGAAAACCGTCGTACGGGGAAAAACCCTCTTTAGGTGTTAGTAAGTTCTCTCTATTACTTATTAGTCAATCTGTCGTACTAGAAGCGGTAAGTACTAGGTAGTTAGCCGCCCCGGAGTACTAATCTACCCGGTACCTAGGAACGAGTATTAGAAGCTAGCCGACTATCGAGTAGACGACAGGTCGACTATTAGTAGAGGCGGGTCGCCTATCGAGTAGGAGACAGGTCGACTATTAAGCGGAAAACGAGTTCTTACCTTCCTATCGTATTACTAGCTATTCGTCCCTTACCTAGTAGTTCGGCTCGTTTCCGGGTCGAATGCCCTTATACGCTAGTACTAATTCGCGGGCCCTTACGACTATACTAGCAATGACCTTCTATACTAGGTACTATACCGATTTACCTAAGTAGGAGGTCCGTAGTCCCTAGATATATAGGTCGATCGGCGGTATAGCGGTCTCGTACTTAAGTATCCTCGTTAGTATCGACTTATATACCCCGGTAACCTTCCTTAGGTATTAGTTTTAGATCTTCGCTAGCGACGCGACGAGTCCCTTCGATAGGTAGGCCCTCTCGCCTAAGGACTACACTTAGCTACTATAGGTAAGGACTGGCCGTATAATAGCCGTATATAGAAGTCGTAACTACCGGAAGTCCGCCCCCTATATAGACGTAGTGAGCCTCTAGTATAATGCTATATTCTATTTAGGTTTCCGTAATATTACCTATATATACTTCCTCTACCGTAGCGCCGGGTCTACCTATAGTCTAAGAATCCTAAGCTAATTTACCGGGTGAGTCGTATACCCCTATAGCTAGATAGAAGCCTATATATTATAAAACTGTAGCCGGCGCGTAGAGTATATTAGGTTATACTTTTCTAGGGTAAACCGAGCCCTATACCTCCTAGCCTAGTCCTTATAGATCTTATACTTCTCTTCTAGTAGCCTATAGTTCTCCTTAGTCGAGGATAACTACGCTAGGATGTTTATATCGTCTACGAAGCCGCTCGTAGCGGTGTTCTAGGATTCTAGGGCTAGGAGTAGCGTCGCTATAAAGAAGAGGAACAGAATAGGTACTAGCGTTAAGCCTTACGGGATTCTAGTATAGACTACTTGAAATAGGCTTCTATACTAGCCGACTAGGATCGATATACTACGGTTTTAGAGGTAGGACCGTACGAAGTTAACAAGCTACTTAGGGAGTCCTTTCGACCTTCGGATATAGAGTAGCCGCGGGTATAATACGTAGTCGAAGGCTCTCGATATATCTAGGCTAAGTAAGGATACTACCTTGTCCCTATTCCTATACTAGATAGCCTTTACCTAAGAGGTGATAAGTTCTATCGCGGATAGCGTCGATCGCTATAGGCGCGTACCTATCTAGGTATCCGGGAGTAGGGAGTACTCCTCTACCGCCTCGGAGAGTCTCGTTATAACTAGCTTTCTAAGCGCCTTCCTAAGAGTATTAAGGAGCGTAATTAGGCGGTACGACTTTACCTACGTATAGTCTTCCTTTTACGGCTTACGTAGGACTACTATCGTCGATTGTTTAAATACCGTTAGGTAGTATCCGGTCTATAGATAGGCGTTAAAGATCGCTACGACTACTAGGGCTAGTTAATCTCTATACTTCTTTAGTAGCTCGTTTAGGATCCTATCCGGCCCCGGGGCTTTCTTTACCGGTAACTTCCTAAGTATAGCGGTAATATCTCCTTCGGATATATTCTATTAGACCGCGATACTAGGGGCTAGGGGAGTAGAGCTATTTATATCGCTTAGATTAGCCTCGACTAGGGGCGGGAAGAACTTACTAGCTACTAGACGCGCCTTAGCCTCGGGGTCGCTAACCGGGCCACTAGGCGATTATAGCGCTAGGATAGAGAAGGAGGGGCCCTATATAGGGTCCTATCGGGCCCATTTCGCTAGCTTCTATATCCTCGCTAGCTTACCGGTGATTTCTTCTACTATAGCTCTCTAGCCGACTACTTTCTCCCTCCGTATTGTAGCTTTCTTCTATTAGTATACCTCCCTATATACGTTCTAGGCCTCCTCGCTATAGCTACTCGTCTATACCCGGCGGGCTCTCCTTACTTCTCTTACTACCGTAGTGCACTTCGGCGTCTAGTATAGTTTAGACCGTGTCGTTAGTTAGGTAAGCGGAACGTAAAGTAAGGTCGCTTTTCTTATTTCGTCTATTAACCCCTAGACTGCTTCGTCTATCTCGTCTTTACTGTTATATTACTACTACGCGATCTAGACTAGCCTCTTAGAGTTATCGAGGTACGCCTAGATGTTGGCCTAGTAGGCCTTTCCCTAGTTTAGCTTAGGGGTTCTCGCTAGTGTACGTTATATCTATATCGTAATAGAGGTCCTAACTAGTATATAGTCTAACGACGCCTCGAGTTTATGTTCGATCCTATAGTAGGTTACCGTATAGTAGTAGCTATCTAAGATCTAGGAGAGGTCGATCGTGCCTTAGAGTCCCCCTCTCTTCTAGGTACCTAGGTCCTTTAGGGTATTAAGGGCAATTACGTTGCTCGCTATTAAGTCGAGTACTTCGTCGGCTATAGGGTACGGCTATATAAGGCTTTCCTAGGAAGGGTAGTATATATTAAAGTCTCCTACTTCGATGTAGCACCCTTGTCTCTTAAGCGTACTATCTAGGTGTCTATAGACCCCTAGGTCGCGGCTAGACCTCGAGGCTAGCGGTTATATATATAGGTTATATATCTAGGTACTACCTACGTAGAGGGAGGTAATATCGCCCCGCCTTCTTCGTCTATATAGTACACTACCTCCTAGTCGGATTCTAGTATGTCCTTACTAATATAGAAGCACGTACGGGGTCTGCCGTCGCCTCGTAGGTATATCGTATAGCCTAGTAACTTATAGGTCGTTAGTCTCTTATAGTACGGGTTAATCTATAGCTCCTAGATTACTAGGACGTAGTAGACGTACGGGTCCGCCTCGTATAGGAAATAGTTCTAGACTATATCCTTGCTATAGTTAACGTTATACTAGATAATACTAAGCGTGTCGAGGCTAGTTATTAGTATCGATAATCATTTCCTCTATAGCGTCCTATGTCCTACTACCCTATACGTCCTAGTCTACGCCTATCGGCTATATACTAAAGGGGAGCCGGGCCTAGTTAGATTCCCTCGCCGTAGCTAGTAGAGTACGTAGCCTCCCGTACGCCCTAGGTTACGTATCCTTTATATCGTTCTCGGCCCTAGGGCGCTTATACCCGACCGCCGCTAGTTAGTTCCGGTATAGGCTAGCCTTACGGTCGCCGTAGAATCTTAGGGCGACGGTTCTGTTTGTGATTACCTTGTTTTTCGCTAGTTTCCGCTATAGGCATTCCGTACTATACGATAGGTAGTACCCTAGACAGTTCGTGTACCGTCTCGTAGTCGATATATAGTCCCTAGATATATAGTCTCCTATATAGTTCGAGTAGGCCTACTTGCTTATATACGTGTAGGTTTAGTGTCTATACTATTAGCATTTAAAGCATTAGAGGACACGAGAGGATAAGGAGTGCTTTTCTACTATCTTATAGCTATATTGCTAGACTAGGCCTTGTTCTATCGCTAGATCCGCCGCTTTCGCGTCTTATAGCTATACTATTAGCGCCGAGGCCTTCTTACCTTCTAGCCATTTCCTATAGAGCTAAGTCGCCTTCTAGATCAGAGAGTTAAGAGTGACCGGGTTGTCCTCTTAGAGAGCGCGTAGGTGACCTTAGTTAGTTAGGTCGAACTCCTTAGGTATATCGTAGACTAGGATCGTAAATTGCTTCGTTAAGACCTTCGCTAATACCGTAACCTTAGATGCCTACTATAGCTATGCCTCTAGGTACCTCCTAGTAGTAGTAGAGCTAGTATAGATCTATAGAGTACCGTTAGACTATTAGTTCACTACGACTACCCCTAGTTAGTTAATTCGTTAGGCGAGCTCCTTATTTAATAGCTTCGTAACTTCGGCCTAGTCTTCCTTTACTATTATACGGATCGTAACTACATCGTACGTTAGGCGGGGGCCTAGTATCGATACCGCGACCGATACCTAGCTATAGGGGTGTTGATTCCGGGTGGCCTTACTAATCGCCTAGGACGTCGTCCTTATTTCTTATTGCCCTCGGTAATACGATAGTATAAGCGCCGTGCGTAGCTAAGTGATTATTACCTATAGAGACCGGTAAGGGAGCTGATCGTTAGTTTCTATACTTTTTACGTCCTCTATAAGTTGCTACTAGTTGTCTTAGGGGAGCTTCGCCTATAGAGCCGTAGGCGCCGTTAGTACCGTAGCCTAGGCTACTATTGCCTAGGAGTTGCCTAATGTAGCTAGGTACCTCCGCGGCGTTTAGAGCTAAAGAAATAGGGTGAAGAGAACTTTAAGCTATCCAGATTAAATAAGGTAGAACTCCCTTAATTCTAGGGGCAGTGGCCTGCTTTGTATATCGTTAGAATAGCTTTAATAAGAGCTTTCGAATTTGTCGTGTTTTAGGGCCGCTGTCGTATTAATAAATACTTGCTTTTCCTAAGGAGGATAATAGTTTCCTCGATAATACGCCGGTATAAAAGTAGAAGACGAAAAACACGTCCGGCTACCCGCTCTCATAACCTTACGATTTACGGCCGGAAACGATGCCTATTATATAGCTAATTTGTTTTCTATCCTTTCGATTCAACGATCCTAGCCGCGAGGAAGCGGTTACGTATATATAAGGGTCCCGGCGCCCTTACCTATAGGATTAACCTAGGTTAATCCTACTATATAGGGCGTACTCCTCTCGATATACGTATATCCCTTTAGATATATCTTCGCGAGCGACCTCGAGACATCTTCGCGCGCGCTTAGCCGTATAGAGAGGGATAGTATACTCGTACGGGGAGGAAATTTGTATATACTACCAAGAAATTATAACGTCCTTTACTACCGAGCGGGCTATACTACCGAGCGGCCTATACTACCGAGCGGGCCACTTTTACTAAGAACTGTACTACTTCTATAGATATAACTATATAACTACTATTATAGCGTATATTGTCTTCAAACGAGGCCAAACTGACCTTAGCTATCTAGGCTACGAAACGCGACGCGATAATTACGAATCGACCTACTATAAAGGTATACGACGCGTCTCGAACTATACTAAGGTATTGATTAAATAGACGACCTCCTCGGGGTGACTACGAGCCTAATTCGAAGAAGCTTATAGAGCTAGAAGAGAGGGTGATACTTGAGTATATACTCGAGCTAGATCTTAGAGGTTTTCCGCTATTAAAGGCTAGTATATAAGTAATAGCCGATTTATTACTATAAGAGAAGGGTCTTAAGCCCGCTAGTCTTAATTAGATAGACAGGTTTATTAGGCGGTATCGTAAGCTAAAGGTTCGTATAATACGTAGATACGATTATTAGTAAGCCCTAATAGAAGATCTAGACGTTATCGAGAAGTAGTTCTTACTTATAGGTAATATAAAGGAGAAGTATAGTATCCTTAACTAGGACACCTATAACTTCAACGAGATAGAGTTTATAATAGGTGTCATTACGTCTTAGAGCGTCGTTACGGGTTTAGAAAGGCGTAGTAGAAAGAGGAAGGTCGTTTTATAGGGTAATAGAGAGGGAGTAGAGAGATAGCGTATTAGATAGCTCTTATACGAAGCGAGATTAGTAAGCTACGTAAGTCTAACGAGGCCCTTATATAGCGGAAAGTACGAAAGCGTAAGTATATTTAGTCTAGAGAGTCTCTAACCTTCGATAAGGCGTCGTAATTGATACCTCTAGAGGATACTAGGAGGTAGGAAGTAAGTATAGAGTCGCTAGATAGTGTTCGGCTAGTACTAAGGCTACGACGCTATAAGCGATATAGCGAGTCGGGGTATAACGTACGTACCTATTAAGTAGACTCGCTAGATAGCGAAGAATCTAAAGAGGAATTATCCTCCTAGTAACGAATCTCTAGGATGTCGTCGTATTAAGATACCGTCGTAATTAAAGTAGAAGTAGTATAGTTCTTAGTAAAAGTAGCCCGCTCGGTAGTATAGCCCGCTCGGTAGTAAAGTACGTTATAAGTAAAATATACGTCATAAGTAAATGCCCGCGCCGGTACTCGCTTCGATATACTTCCGCGTAATACCGTAATTCGCGGTAAATATAAACTTTACTAGTAGGTAGTAAGCGGATACTCCCGCTTCTTACCTACTTAAGACTTCTTACTATTCGGTCTTAACCCTCTATACTATAATATACACCTCTACCGACTATCTCTAGTCCTACCGGTATATACTATATCTATACTTACTACTAATACCCGATAAAGACAATATACCCGATAATAATAACCCCTCTCCCGGTAAATATACTACTCGGTCCTCTAGTAAAGTAGATAAGAGAAGCGCTCCTCCGTAACGCGAGCGCGAGGCTACTATCGAGATCTAGCGAGATAATAAGAGTAACTAGATTACGCGCTTACTCGCTACCTATAGCGTATTTAATAACGGACTTAGTACCGAGTCCTCCCTTATTATTAATAGACGCCGGTACGGCATATCGCTTCTATATAAATATATCCTTCCCTAAGAACTCTCTACCGCCCTATAAAAGGGACGTGTCTATAATATTATCGCCGCGTTTACTAAGTACGTACCCCGAGAGTATTAGAAGTATATATAGGCCTTCCTTGTTAACGGTATTAATCGATTCGTAGCTGAGTTCTTCTATACCTATTAACATCTTAACGAGGCTCTCGTAAAGGAACTCGGTAACCGCGCCGTAGACGTTATAACCGAGAAGGGCGTACGCGGTGACTACGATAATACCCCTTATAGGCATAAACTTTAATAACCTCCTAAAGCCCGATAAGAGTATAGATATACCGACTAAGGAGAACGAGAACTAGCCGAGATTAGCGGAGGAGTCTTAAGGTGGGGTAGAAGGGAAAAACGACTTAGTATAGAGAGAGAGAGAGAGAGTAGGATCAACCCGAGTTAATTCTACGGTTAAGCAATTTTAGCCGTAACCTTTTATTTAGTACTTTCCTTCTATATTTCTATAAACTATTAGCGTATTAAGGATATCCGGCTAATAAGTCTACGGGACAGACTTATAAAGTAAGAGAGGAAATGAAGCGCGGATAGCGGTATATATTCTAGGCTACCTTTAGCCGGCTTTAGCCGAAAGGGGGGGCTATAAAAAGCTTAAACTTTGTTTCTTAGTATAAGGAAGCAGTAGTAAAGGGGGAGGGGGAGTATCTAATAACGATAATACGGATTACTACTACTACTACGACGATAAGATAGTTACTACCTATACGAGTACTTATATTTTATACGTACTTTACGCTATCTTTACCCTCCTCTTAAAATGTCGTATTCCGCCGAACGACTATACGCCGGTACCTATCTACGTAGGGCACCTCGTTATACGAGCCCGCTATTGATAGCCCTACGACCGACTATACTTATCTACCTACGATTTAGTGTTAGTTAGAGAGGGTACTAGTCTATAATATCGATATAGAATACCGTAACTATTAAAACTGCCGGAGGCTACCTACGTAGAGGTAGAGCGGCTTTAATATAGAGGCGCCTCTATAGACAATATTAAAAGGTACCTTAAGGCTAATAACTTCTACGTACCTATATATATAATTAAGTCTATAACGAAAAACGCGAAGTCTAGGTTACGAGCGCTACCTAATTACGAGCCGGGATCGCTACTATATATTACTATCGCCTATTTCTTTTATAACGAGGTACTGTCTAACGACGTAATTTAGTAGTAGCTAAAGGAGGACGTATTTAATATTATACAAACGACGTTTATACGTACGAGACGGCTAATAGGTATAAAGAGGAGACTTTAGCGAAGCGACTTTATAAGTAGGAGAAAGGAATATATTAGGGTAATAAAGCGGGAACTTAATTCCGAGTATATTAATAACTACGGTAGAGCGTATCTCTAAGCATACTTCCGTATACTTAAATCGGGTTAAATATTCCTCGTAAGGTATTGTACTAGCGGGCTTAACAAGCGTCTATAGTACCGCTCGAATATAGCCTATACTAAGATATCTTCGAAGGATACGGCTATACGAACTAGTACGCGAGGTTAACCTAAGCGGAGTATAGTAGCGTACTTATAACTTTTAGAACCGACGTAGAATATATACGATACCCGGTCCGGACTTTATATAGTCTATAGATACTTACTATAAACTCGAGGACTTTAGCTTCTAGATCTACGCCTATATCGATAGTTATTCCTACTATATTCTCTAGTCCTACTATAGCCTATTCTTACGTCTAATAATCTCTATACTACGCTACTATACGCTAGCCACGATATTTTATAGTAGGACTCTATACCTTCTCCGAATAGATAAGAGTAAGGAGACTATTATACTCGCCTATATATATTTCTAATATACGCGACGGGTACGAGATAATCACGAGCTATTTTACCGTACGTTTTATTTCGGTATAAGTAAAGAGAATATACGGATCGAGTCGTAATAGTATTGACGAGCTAAGGGCCCCTTTAGACCCTAAAATTTGCGCGTCGACTCTCGTTAACCTTTAACGGTTAATTACGTAGCGGGGATATATAGGGGTACTACTAAGATATATATAGTTAGGAGGCGACCTTAGTAGGAAGGTAGGATTTATAAACAAATCTCTCTATAAGGTAAAAATATAGGAATCTAAGAATTTTAGATTTATTATCTTTTAGGATCTTAGTATATACTTTATAGGAGGAGAAGATTAAGTATTAGTAGCTACTAAAACCGAATCTTAGTCGAATAGCGGCGATAGCGTCGTAAAAAAAAAGAACGCCCTTAATACGATAGGATAGGGCCCTATTATATATATAGATAATACTATCGAATAGCGGAGGACGAAGAGCGACGCGCGGAGTAAAGACGCGCCTAGAAGAAGCGGAGGATAGCGGCTAACTACTATAACGACTATAGTAACTATAAGCCGCTAACTAAAAGAACTAGTATACGAAATATAGTATAGAAACGGTAGAATATACCGCTCTAGTATACGAAATTATAGCTACCCTCGTAAACGCTAATCTGCCCTATAAATACGTAATCCGTAGCCTCCTCGAGAGCTTAGCTAAAGTAATCTAGGAGCTACTACGGGCTACGAAGACGCTAGCGCTAGTAAAGGAAGTGACGAACGCGGACCTCCTACGGGAGATCTAGGCTCTAGGAAGAGCTAGGCCGGCGATATATACCTAAGTAGCTATAGTAGCTATAGAGTAACCGACGTACCGCGCTAGGCTATTCTAACGCGAGGTTACGATATATATTAATAACCTTAAAGAAAGAGAGCGGGTAGCGGTACTCTCGTACTAGCGCCTTATAGAGTAGATATACTAGGCTAGTAAATAGGACATTATATCGTAGCCTAGAAGCTAAAGAGCGGAGACGTATAATATACGCTCGTAACTATAGTACGGAGACCGACGCTCCTATAGAACGTAGCCTAGGCGGTCGAGGCACTAAATACGAAGAGCGTAATATCGGTCGTAGTAGTATACTAGGCCCTTATAAACGGTATCCGAGTCGATACCTTCCTAGCGGGTACTAGCCCGGTAGTAATAGGAGCGGTAATCGCGAAGGATAACTAGGCTACTATTCTAGGCCTCGTTATTACCCGGGCGTACTAGATAAAGAAGCCGGAACGAATAGAGCGGAAATACTCGTTACTCGTAATCGCGTTTAAGTACGACGGCTAGAGGGCCTAAGCCGTAGAGAAGGGACTAGTCCTTAGCTACTCGTACTACTACGTAGAGAAATATAACTATACCTATATAGTAATCTAGTACTTCTAGTACTAGGGATTTGGGTATACTATAAAATACTACCGACGGGAGACCTAGTATAGCTACTACGCGATAGCGTATAATACCCGCGACTACTACTAACCCGAGATAAGTAAGTACGCTAACTACGGTAGAGGCTATAAGGCGTAGATAGGTAGGTATAGAGTAAAGAGGTAGGCGGCGGAGTAGGCGGTAGGAGCGCGCCTAGGCGTATAATAGGTAGGATAAATAGCGACCGTATTATACTAACCGAGGGTCGATACCGATAATTTCTAGCTAGTTATAGGAGGGGGTAAGAAGAGGCGACTAAACGGCGATAGGCGCCTAGTATATAGTATAGGTCGACTAGCGCTTACCGACCCCCGGGCTAAGGCCCCTAGATAGACGCGCCTCGATACGACGATATTCCGCCTTTACGGAGGTAAAGTACCCCTACTAGTAGCCCTAGTAGCGGTAGCGGCCCCGCGATAGGATAGCGAGGGCGGGGACGGCGATACCTAACCGCGGAGGTAGAACGGAGAACTATAGCTAATATAATAGTCTAACTATAGATAATAGATAGATAGATTTGTTATTCCCCTGTTCTAGGACCCTATCCGGCCTATATAGGTATATATCTATTGTTATATATAAAGGGAAACCCGAATAGGTGAAAACCCTTCCCGCCCCCGACTACTCCTTATCTAGATTAGCTTTCCCTCTAAACGTACGTAGTCTATGTCACTACCCCGTTAGCCCCCGCTCCTAGCCGGTCTCGTCGCGCTACGTCGTGTCCTCTCTTCCTATACTGCTCCTACTAGGCGGTACTGTTCTAGCTAGCCCTTCTCTAGTATCTAGTTCGTAATACGCCGTAGGTCTTTAGCGTTATTAAGAAGTGCCCTAATCGTCCGGTTCCTCGCCTTTGCTATCTACTCCCCCCTTCCTAGCGACCACCTCGGATAGACGAGGAGTACGTACCGTACGTTCTAGGAGCGATAGCCGTAGGGGCAGCTAGTATTCCTATATCCTAGAACCTTCCTCTATAATAAGTACCCCTAGAGGCCGATGTGTTCGCTTCGTAGTTAGGTTGCTATACTACTCTATACCCTCGTAAGGCGGTAGTAGATAAGCTTCGGGGGGTACTTGACCGCGGATTTTATAGCTAACTATTCCTTAGGTTGTCCTGCTAGCTAAGGGCGTCTACTATACCCTACAACCTAGTTGTTCTACCTCTCTTTCTATAGTTGCTCTATAAACGATTTCTTACCTTCCTATTATATTACTAGCTATTCGTCCCTTACCCGGTAGTTCGGCTCGTTTCCGGGTCGAATGCCCTTATACGCTAGTACTAATTCGCGGGCCCTTACGACTATACTAGCGATGACCTTCTATACTAGGTACTATGCCGACTTGCCTATATAGGAGGTCCGTAGTCCCTAGATATATAGGTCGATCGGCGGTATAGCGGTCTCGTGCTTAAGTATCCTCGTTAGTATCGACTTATATACCCCGGTGACCTTCCTTAGGCATTGGTTTTAGATCTTCGCTAGCGGCGCGACGAGTCCCTTCGATAGGTAGGCCCTCTCGCCTAAGGACTACACTTGGCTACTATAGGTAAGGACTGGCCGTACAATAGCCGTATATAGAAGTCGTGACTACCGGAAGTCCGCCCCCTATATAGACGTAGTAAGCCTCTAGTATAATGCTATATTCTGTTTAGCTTTCCGTAATATTGCCTATACGTGCTTCCTCTACCGTAGCGCCGGGTCTACCTATAGTCCGAGGATCCTAAGCTGATTTACCGGGTTAGTCGTGTACCCCTATATCTAGATAGAAGCTTATATATTATAGAACCGTGGCCGGCGCGTAAAGTATATTAGATTGTACTTTTCTAGGGCAAACCGAGCCCCGTGCCTCCTAGCCTAGTCCTCGTAGATCTTGTGCTTCTCTTCTAGTAGCCTATAGTTCTTCTTAGTCGAGGAAGACTACGCTAGGATGTTTATGTCGTCTACGAAGCCGCTCGTAGCGGTGTTCTAGGATTCTAGGGCTAGGAGCAGCGTCGCTATAAAGAAGAGGAACAGAATAGGTACTAGCGTTAAGCCTTACGGGATTCTAGTATAGACTGCTTAAAATGGGCTTCTATACTAGCCGACTAGGATCGACGTACTACGGTTTTAGAGGTAGGACCGTACGAAGTTAACAAGCTACTTAGGGAGTCCTTTCGACCTTAGGATATAGAGAAGCCGCGGGTATAACACGTAGTCGAAGGCTCCCGATATGTCTAGGCTAAGTAAGGAAGCCACCTTGTCCCTATTCTTATACTAGATAGCCTTTACCTAAGAGGTGATAAGTTCTATCGCGGATAGCGTCGATCGCTATAGGCGCGTACCTATCTAGGTGTCCGGGAGTAGGGAGTGTTCCTCTACCGCCTCGGAGAGTCTCGTTATAACTAGCTTCTTAAGCGCCTTCCTAAGAGTATTAAGGAGCGCAATTAGGCGGTACGACTTCACCTACGTATAGTCTTCCTTCTACGGCTTACGTAGGACCACTGTCGTCGATTGTTTAAAAGCTATCGGGTAGTATCCGGTCTATAGGTAGGCGTTAAAGATCGCTATAACTACTAGGGCTAGTTAATCTCTATACTTCTTTAGTAGCTCGTTTAGGATCCTATCCGGCCCCGGGGCTTTCTTCGCCGGCAACTTCCTTAGTATAGCGGTAACTTCTCCCTCGGACACCTCCTATTAGACCGCGATACTAGGGGCTAGGGGAGTAGAGCTGTTTATATCGCTTAGATTAGCCTCGACTAGGGGCGGGAAGAACTTACTAGCTAGTAGACGCGCCTTAGCCTCGGGGTCGCTAACCGGGCTACTAGGCGATTATAGCGCTAGGATAGAGAAGGAGGGGCCCTATATAGGGTCCTATCGGGCCTATTTCGCTAGCTTCTATATCCTCTCTAGCTTGCCGGCGATTTCTTCTACTATAGCCCTCTAGCCGACTACTTTCTCCCTCCGTATTATAGCTTTCTTCTATTAGTATGCCTCCCTATATACGTTCTAGGCCTCCTCGCTATAGCTACTCGTCTACACCCGGCGGGCTCTCCTTACTTCTCTTACTACCGTAGTGCACTCCGGCGTCTAGTATAGTTTGGACTATATCGTTAGTTAGGCAAGCGGAACGTAAAGTAAGGTCGCTTTTCTTATTTCGTCTGTCAACCCCTAGACTGCTTCGTCTATCTCGTCTTTACTATTGTATTGCTACTACGCGATCTAGACTAGCCTCTTAGAGTTATCGAGGTACGCCTAGATATTAGCCTAGTAGGCCTTTCCCTAGTTTGGCTTAGGGGTTCTCGCTAGTATACGTTGTATCTATGTCGTAATAGAGGTCCTGACTAGTATATAGTCTAACGACGCCTCGAGTTTATATTCGATCCTATAGTAGTTTACCGTGTAGTAGTGGCTATCTAAGATCTAGGAGAGGTCGATCGTGCCTTAGAGTCCCCCTCTCTTCTAGGTACCTAGGTCCTTCGGGGTATTAAGGGCAATTACGTTACTCGCTATCAAGTCGAGTACTTCGTCGGCTATAGGGTACGGCTATATAAGGCTTTCCTAGGAAGGGTAGTATATATTGAAGTCTCCTACTACGATGTGGTACCCTTGTCTCTTAAGCGCACTGTCTAGGTGTCTATAGACCCCTAGGTCGCGGCTAGACCTCGAGGCTAGCGGTTATATATATAGGTTGTGTATCTAGGTGCTACCTACGTAGAGGGAGGTAATATCGCCCCCGCCTTCTTCGTCTACGTAGTACACTACCTCCTAGTCGGATTCTAGTATGTCCTTACTGACATAGAAGCACGTACGGGGTCTACCGTCGCCTCGTAGGCATGTCGTATAGCCTAGTAACTTGTAGGTCGTTAGTCTCTTATAGTGCGGGTTAATCTATAGCTCCTAGATTATAAGGACGTAGTAGACGCGCGGGTCCGCCTCGTGTAGGAAATGGTTCTAGACTATATCCTTGCTATAGTTAACGTTATACTAGATAATACTAAGCGTGTCGAGGCTAGTCATCGGCATCGTCAATCATTTCCTCTATATCGTCCTATGTCCTACTACCCTATACGTCCTAGTCTACGCCTATCGGCTATGTACTAAAGGGGAGCCGGGCTTAGTTAGATTCCCTCGCCGTAGCTAGTAGAGCACGTGGCCTCCCGTACGCCCTAGGCTACGTATCCTTTATATCGTTCTCGGCCCTAGGGCGCTTATACCCGACCGCCGCTAGTTAGTTCCGGTATAGGCTAGCCTTACGGTCGCCGTAGAATCTTAGGGCGACGGTTCTGTTTGTGATTGCCTTGTTTTTCGCTAGTTTCCGCTATAGGCATTCCGTACTATACGATAGGTAGTGCCCCGGACAGTTCGCGTACCGTCTCGTAGTCGATATATAGTCCCTAGACATATAGTCTCCTATATAGTTCGAGTAGGCCTACTTGTTTGTATACGTGTAGGTTTAGTGTCTATACTGTTAGCATTTAAAGTATTAGAGGACACAAAAGGATAAGGAGTGCTTTTCTACTATCTTAAGGCTATATTACTAGACTAGGCCTTGTTCTATCGCTAGATCCGCCGCTTTCGCGTCTTATAGCTATACTATTAGCGCCGAGGCCTTCTTACCTTCTAGCTATTTACTATAGAGCCAAGTCGCCTTCTAGATTAGAGAGTTAAGAGTGACCGGGTTGTCCTCTTAGAGAGCGCGTAGGTAACCCTAGTTAGTTAGGTCAAACTCCTTAGGTATGTCGTAGACTAGGATCGTGAATTGTTTCGTTAAGACCTTCGCTAATACCGCAACCTTAGATACCTACTATAGCTATACCTCTAGGTGCCTCCTAGTAGTAGTAGAGCTAGTATAGATCTATAGAGTGCCGTTAGACTGTTAGTTCACTACGACTACCCCTAGTTAGTTAATTCGTTAGGCGAGCTCCTTGTTCGATAGCTTCGTAACTTCGGCCTAGTCTTCCTTTACTATAATGCGGATCGTAACTATATCGTACGTTAGGCGGGGGCCTAGTATCGATGCCGCGACCGATGCCTAGCTATAGGGGTGTTGATTCCGGGTGGCCTTACTAATCGCCTAGGACGTCGTCCTTATTTCTTATTGCCCTCGGTAATACGACAGTATAAGCGCCGTACGTAGCTAAGTGATCATTACCTATAGAGACCGGTAAGGGAGCTGATCGTTAGTTTCTATACTTTTTGCGTCCTCTATAAGTTACTACTAGTTGTCTTAGGGGGGCTTCGCCTATAGGGCCGTAGGCGCCGTTAGTGCCGTAGCCTAGGCTACTATTACCTAGGAGTTACCTAATGTAGCTAGGCACCTCCGCGGCGTTTGGAGCTAAAGAAACAGGGTGAAGAGAGCTTTAAGCTATCTAGATTAAATAAGGTAGAACTCCCTTAGTCCTAGGGGCAGTGGCCTGCTTTTTATATCGTTAGAATGGCCTTAATAAGAGCTTTCGAATGTGTCGTGTTTTGGCGTAGAGATCGATCCGAAGATATATATATTCCCTTATACCCTTATATAGTATTACCCGTTAACTATAGATAATACGCTTACCTAGCTAACTATTATATAGTATAACGCTAATAAGAGTAAGGATAAGGCCTAGAAGCCGCTACTTAGCCTCCTATACCCTAGTCGATACTACGTAGTCGCTATCTAGAAATAGTAGACGAACGGGAAGACGATACTCGGAGACCCGAGATACTACCTCGTAGTCCCCGAAGGTAACTAGCTAGTAGCGCGGGTCTACTTCTACGTAAGTAAAGAAATCGCGATAATAATATAGACGACCTATACCTACTCTAGTAATATAGCTTCGCTACCGCTACGTCTTACCGACGGTAAAATAGTAGCTATCTATAACGCCTATAACTAGTACTCTATACCGGGCTCGATAGAAGACGATAGCTAGTCGGCCTCTCTCTACTAGCTCTAAGGAGCCCTCTAAGAGGACGCGGATATATATATCCTAGTCGGTAACCTTAACCTCTACTACCCGAGATAGGGAGGAGATAGCGTACTCTTGGCCTATACCGCCGCTAATATACTTATCGGTCTAATAGAAGTATCCGGCCTTAATCTAGTACTCCTAGTAGGTATAGTTACGTACTAATAGTAGAATGTAACCTAGACGCTTAACCTAACCTTCGCGAGCTAGTAGTTAGCCTAGCGGATAGTCTTCTATAATACGGACCTAGACCTCGATACCGGCTATATAGACTACCTAGTAATCCGTACGATATTCGATATAGTATACCTATAAGCGCTACTAGCCCTCGAACCGCGACCCTAGTAGAAGCGTATAGACTAGAAGAAGGTTAATAAGGCCCTAAAGGAACGAATAACGGCCCTTATACCGCCGGTACCCCTCTACTTAGAGGCGGAACTCGATACGGTAGTAGAGAACCTATAGTAGTATATCGCGGGAGTAATCCGGGATAGGATTCCCTAAGTCTGACCCTCTAAGTACGCGTCGTAAGCCTAGTTATAGGAATACGTAGACGTAGTCCGCTCTACGGTAGCGGCGAGGCGCTAGTAGAAGGAGACGAAATAGGACGCTATATACGCCCGATACCGCCGGTTAGATAACGAGAAGGATAGGATTATCCGGCGCTAGGGTAATATTACGTAGCGCGACGTTGTTAGGGAAGCTATAGGAGACTAGAGTAAGGTCTAGAAGCTCGCTAAGTATACGTATATAAGAAAGCCGGGGACGCCGCCGCTACTACTATAATTCCTACCTATCTATAATAGATAAGGGATCCTCTAGGAAAGCTAGTAAGGTAGAGCCGATATATTAGTAGACGCGTTCTTCCCTTCTCCGGTTACGGCTCGGCTCGATAATATCGAGGGCTTCGTCTACCTAATAGAGCTCGAGACTAGCTAAGAGGTAATAGATACGGAGGTACTAATAGTACTAAAAGTAGCGCTACTAGATAAGGCCTCTAGACCGGATAAGATACTAAACCGATTCCTTAAATACTACCGCTAGACGCTCGCTCCGTACCTCGTAGGGCTATTTATAATATACCTCCGGTAGTCCTACGTACCGACCCCTTTCCGGTACTCGAATATAGTCGTTCTCTATAAGGAGGGTAAGGCTAGATACGATGTCGGGAAGGCCTACCGCCCGATAGCCCTACTAAGTATAATTAGGAAGGCGCTAGAGCGTATCGCGGCCGGCCGTATCTCTAAGCTAGCCGAGGAGTACTAGCTCCTCCCGGCCGAGTAGATAGGAGCCCGGCTAGGGCGGTCTACTACGACGGCCCTAGAACTCGTTACGGAGTAGGTCTATATAATATAGGTAATACGCTAATAATAGATCGCTACCCTACTATTACTTAATATCTTAGGGGCGTTCGATAAGGTCTCCTATACTAGTCTACTTTATAACCTCCGGGCGAAAGGTATACCTAGTTAGCTCGTCGCGTTCGTCTAGTCCTTCCTTACTAACCGATCTATAAAGCTTATTCTTAGGGAGTAGCGTAAACCCTATATACGGCCTACGGAAACGGGAATCCCGTAGGGCTCTTCGCTCTCCCCGATCCTCTTCCTCTTCTTTACCTCTATACTCCTACCGCTACTTAGGGGTAGCGCCGGCGGTACTAACTCCTATATAGGCTTTCTCGACGATATAAATATCCTAACGTATAGCGAATTAACCGAAACTAACTATCGCTAACTCGAAGTAACGCTCGAGGTATATAACGACTAGATAGAGCGGTACGGGGCGGTCTTTATACCCGAAAAGTACTAGATAATCTACCTTACGAGGACCCTAAAGAGGTTTAACCTCTAGGCTACTATCGAGGCCGGAACTAGCGGAAGCTAGATCACTCCCTAGCTATCTATCCGGGTCCTAGGATTCTAAGTAGATACGTAACTCCGGTAGTACGCCTACCTAAAGTAACTCCGGTAGCGTAGGGACGAGAACAAGGCCTTAGTTATCCGTCTCGCGGCCTCTACGTAGGGTATAGCCTTTATAAAGGTACGCTAGCTATATAGCTCTATTATCCGGCTAGTAATTATCTTTAGGGCGCTAGTCTAGTATCTATCCTACGCGACTAGCTAGCTAAAATAGATCTAAAACGTATAGACCGAATGCCTCCGTAAAGGAATAGGGGTATACTATACTATACCGAGGTACGTCCTAGAGGCGGATACGTAGATCACGCTACTAGACCTCTACCTCCGATAGCTCGCTATAAGCTATACGCTATAGACGGCAAATAGTAAGGTAGAGGGTAATATCTACGCGGCGTACTAGACGATTATAATACGCCTTCGACCGGTAGCGCGTAGAGGGAGGGCACGACTATAGCTATAGCTATAGCGGCGGCCCGAAGTATAATAGACCCCTAGAATAAAGTTCTAGGTATAGGCCCTAGCTAGTAGTATACCCGTAATAGGAGCGGGATAGGGACGTAAGAATCGGAAAGCTACGGTAGACGCGGTCCGCGGATATATATAGGGGATCTAGAACGAGCGCTAGGAAGAAGGCGAAAGGTACCTAGATAGGTACCTACTACGGTAACGAACGTTCCGAAGGGAGGACGAGGTAGTAGCGAAGACAGGACCTATTAGCTAAAATCGAGTAATACTCTTCCGGGCCCTTACCCGCCCGTAAGCTATAGTCGCGATACTACTCTACTTAGAATATATCGGCTTTAAGGACTATATATATCGCCGTAAGGTACTAGATATCGATAGTAATCTATATAAGTACGGACGTGTCTAAACGATAAAGTATATCGTACTATTCTACCCGCGCCTCGTAGAAGCCCGGTAGGTAATACGCCTCGAAACCGAGGTAACGAACTTCTAGTATATAATAAATATAGCGAATAGGATACGAGCGGCGGCGAGGATAGTAATACGGACTAGCCTACTCTAATAGTTCTAAATAGCGAATAAGATAGTAGTAAGGGCGGGAGAGGTAGCCTAGGAGGAAGAACTCTAGGAAGCCTACGAGGGCGTCCGGCCTACTAACTTAGTAGGGCGCCGATAGTAGTACTAACGACCCCGTAAGAGAGTAGACTATAGCCCGCGGCGATCCCGACCGCGATAGTAGCTATAAAGGGAGGACTAACCTAGAGCGACTAACGAGTTAGCGGTTTAGCGACTTAAGCTCCGCCTAATAGATGACCGGCTAATAGTAGGCGAGTCGGTTAGCTACTAATACTTTCTCTTAGTACTAGGTAGATTAGTACTCCGGGGCGGCTAACCGCTTAAGAGCTCACCGCTTCTAGTATAACGGATCGACTGATAAGTAATAGAGAGAACTTACTAACCCCCGAAGAGGGCTTTACTCCGTACGACGGTTTTCCCCTCTCTCTTCCTTAATAGCCCCTAGCCTCGTAGACTATTTAGGAGCTATATAGGCATTATAAATTTATTATTATTATTATTATTATTATTATTATTATTATTATTATTATTATTATTATTATTATTATTATTATTATTATTATTATTATTATTATTATTATTATTATTATTATATAACGAAATAGGGTATTTAGCTACTTAGTTTCCTAGAATATACGGTTAGCGACCGACTAATATATTAAAGAGACTCGTATCTAGTTCTTCTTAGGAGACTCGTCCTCGTAAGGCTCGGTATTTCGGTAATATCCGGCGAGATTTCTAGAGATACGCTATAGGCTCGGTAGCCCGATTTTAGCGTTAATCTAATTTTACCGAGTTAGGCCTTAAGCTATAGCCCTAACGGCCTCTCTCTCTCCTAGATATACTAGAATATAGTTAGTAATATTCGTAACGTCGTCTTCCGGCCTTATTTTCCTCGTTAGCTATCGAAAGGTATCTAGGTCTTAGTCTAGAGTATTCTTAGTATAATTAGGAGCTTTTTAGGGTAATTAGTCTATTAGGCTAGGTAATAGGTAGATTACGGTAATCTTCTTTAGACGGCTCTAGCGCCTTAATACGGCTTAGCTAGTCCTAACGGGCGCTTTCTAAATAGTAGAAATAAATAGAGGCTCTTTAGCTAGGTCTCTAACCCGAAGTAAATCCTTAGTATTTTAAGCTAAATAGTCTCGACTCCTAAGCGGTAATAGTACTAGAGGCTCTTCTAGCTTTTTCGGGGTTAGGGCGATAGCTATATAAAATTATAGAAGCTCTATCTTATCCTACCTCTTAAGGGGATTTTCCGTAGGCTCTTATTAATTTACTTAAGGTATAGTTATCCGTACCTAGAGGCTACTATTAATTTACCTACGCCGCCGCCGCTAATTTTATAATAGTAATAACGTAAGTAAAGAGTAGTAGCCCTACCTTCGGCTCTATTTATTAAGGTAAAACTACCTATACGCTCTTAGGTAGTAAGTACGTCTATCGTAAAGAGTAAGAATATCTTAAAGTAAGTAAGTCTTATAGATAAGGCTAAGTAGTAAAAGTATAGGAGTAATTGAGTCTATATAGGGGTTAATAATTCTCTATTAGTCTTAAAAGGAAAGACTATATAGCCCGGCTATACGCTAAGCCGCTATAAATCCCTAAAGTAGTACCTAGGGTGTATATAGTACCTAATACTATATATCTTTAGATATAGCCGTATATCGTAGGTATACGTCTTACGGTCTATATAGGTACGCTATATAATACGGGTATATCCTAGTATACGTCGTAAATAGATATAGGTTAGTCTTGAATATTATATATATAGATATAAATATTTTTAACACGTAATATAGGTTCGTATTAATACGTTTTCCTTGCGACATTATGTAGCCACGCGTTGCTAAGAAACATATTATCGATCGTGTTGACACGGACTTCACACGGTGTGAGACGCCCCCGGAGACCCTTAATGTACTCGGTCTATTTGCATTCGTTCATTACCGTGCATATCCCTGCAGCAATAGTTGTTTACTCCTGCAGCAACGGCGCAAACTTGTCTAATATCAGTACCTTCCACGAGGTAGGGAGTGTCTTTGCCACTACAAAGACATCTCGACCTCCTCGACGCGTGCTCCTGAAATGATCGCAGCGAAATCACAGCATGGAGCGCCGTCCATCCACCGCCAACTCCGTTGCCAGCAGCACACACCATCAGCACAAGCGCTCGGCCTCAAGAGTTGTTGACGTCCAGGTCAATGTGCAGACAATCATATCGCTGTTTGTCCGCAACTTGCGCCTGCTGAAGTTCGATCTCCTGCAAGACTGGCCAGCAATCACACCCGCAAGTCTCGGCAATCAAGATGCGCGCACGAGGATTCGCTGTGCGGAGTGGGCATTGTATCAACTATTCCGTGTGTATGACCCGGCAACGACATCGGACAAGCTACAGCCCTTCTTCCCACCACTCGAGCCACTACAGAGCATAAACCTACGAGCAGCGCTGTACAGATGCCTGGACGGACTGAAGAAAGGCGGTGTGCTGGGAAGGGAGACAGTCTTGAGGAAGTCGATGCTGGATGACTGCCAAGGGGACAAGTTCTGGGAGCTATGTCTGTCCTTCTCGACGATTGTGCTGCGGAAGGCTGTCGTGGACAAGACGAGCAGGCACAAACATGGCAAACCTCTCGCACAGAGGCTAGGGATCGCACAAGGTCTGAGCCGGGGTCAGAAGGACAGCATGCTGCCGTTGGCCATTGCACACAAAGCGGCTCTTGCTAAGGTGCTGTCAGAGAAGGAGCGAAGGAGGCAGACCTATGACACGCTCTTCGATGTCTTTGTGGACAAGGAGAGTGACTTGCATGACCGCAAAGCGGACATACAGCACCGGAGAGTCAAACAGTCCAGAGCTGCCATTGCTGAGGAAATGCTGGAACAGGACTGGCTCGCAAGTGAGGAGGTCCGCTCTGCTTTGCTAAATGGTGATGATGCTGCTGGTGGGGATAGTCTCCTCACCAAGTCCTTTGCTCAAGTATGGGCAATGAACGAAAAGAATCGTCTGTTTTGGAGCAGATCTGCCGAAGTGGGATTACTTGAGGGCCTGGAGCACCGGACTCGCCAGCAAAAGCAGCGACTGCAACGATGGCAGAAGTTCCACGATAAGCTGGTACAGTCTAAGCAACCTACATCGAAAGGAGGTGCGGGTGCAGTCGCATCAAAGTTGCGCTTCGACCAACACCGGAACATGACCCTACGTGACATGGCTTGCGATCCAAATCCTCCTTCACCGAAGCAGCATAAGAAACACGACAGTGTAATGAAGTATGATGAGATTTTGTCCGCGATGCGTGAGGAGCTCCGCAAGACGTCGGCAATGGAAGTGCCACGTTCACCCAAGAAGAAGGACCCCGAAATTACACCTCGGCCACGACAGCACTCATACGATGCCAGGAAGCCAAGCATAACATCACTTGATGGGACCAGCGAGCAGCATCACAGGACACATTCTCAGACAGCTGTGCCTTTCCGACCGCAGTTTGGAAGGCGAGTGTCGTCAAGATCTCGTTCGTATCAACAGCCAAAGGTCATTCGCCAGCTCGAGCCTATACCACTGAAGTCAGAGATCTTCTCACCGCTCAAGACGAAGGGCATTGGCATGTCGCCAGCTTCAGATGGCAGGATGTCTGTCTTTACGTCGCCTGTGGAAGAGTCGCCTGGCCAACAAATGGGTGATGTGGTGGGTGGCGCCGCTGCTCAACACAGCCGTCAGGATAGTACGAGTTCGCTGGCACTTGCCATAAGCACTTCCAGCACCCCGTCAAAGACTGGGTCTGGCACTAGCACACCGCAGTCAGCCAGGTCGAGCTACGGTAATCATGATAGTGCTGTTGAGATGCCAATGAAGGCGTCGACACTTGGCCCTGCAGGCAGGAACCTGGATGGCATGGGAAGAACGGTGCGACCCTCACTGGCCGATCGCACGCGCATGTCGATGGCGTTGAAGAGCACTGAGGATAGCGGCGACGTAGAGTCGGACGCTGTTTCGGCCAGCACTGACAAAGCGGAAGTAACAGACGAGCCGGAGACAACTGCGCTTGAACGTCGAGCAACGCTTCAGGAACGAACGCGACAGTCCATCTCCTTGGCTCCACAGCCGGTGCCCAAAGTCAACAAACGTTCCTCGCACGCACGCTCGCGTACGTCCACCTTCCCAGTCAACCAATTCGAGACGCCGCCAAGACGCTCCACCGTCAGCATCTCAGTACAAGAAGAAGAGCATCTCCCTCGCCGCGACATCACACCCCGCGACAAGCTCTTCGAGGAGGACGCCGAATACGCCAGCATCTTCAAGCCCAGACCGAAGATAAAGTTGAGCCCAATCGTCAGTCCGGACGCGGTTGGGCATGATCATGATAGTGATGTTGAAGGAAGCCCACTGGTTGGGCGAGAGAACGAGTGAATGGAATGGAATGGCATGGAACGCGATGAGGTTATGGGAGGTTATTGTTTTTGCATTGGTTTCGTTTGTTGAATGAGGGATACCCACAGTGGCATGGCAGTATGTTGAGTGTAGGAGAGACAGAGCGCTTTGATAGCTGAATGGGTTTAGGATTTACCGAGGTTGCAGGATATGGCCTTGCGTTACTGGGCGCTCTCGTCGTCGACTATCTGGTCGTGCCCGCCTTGCGAACGATGCTCTCGGGACCATGATCGGGCGCTTCCCTTTCGTATCTCCTCACGCGACCACTGGCGCACGCTTGTGAGCGGCGCCGTTGAGGTATTGAAACTCCGCCTCCCAGTCGATGCCGGCGTCTTTGTGTGCCATAGTCTCGGCAGGTACGGCGATCTGCGGTGTATGAGCATAGAGCTGGCCCAACACGGAACATACTTCGATCGTGAAGTCGGGCACGACAGCAAGCACTCGATCACGGAGAGGATGCTGATCATTGAGATTAGGACGCAGGTCCTGATGAAGCTGATGTACAAGCTGACGGGTATGAAGTGGAGCTAAGGCGTCCTCTTTCTCGCCGCGACGAGGATCTCCACAGAGCGGGCCTCTTTTTACGATCTCTTGTCTATCTGCTGGAGGGTTCAGAGCCATCCTCGGAGCTTCACGAGCACGGCTCTCCTCGCCAACTTGAACTTGTGCCGCTTTGCGGTATAGAACTCGGTCAGAGAGCAGCAGACTCACCTCAAATTACCCGGTCACGATGGCACTATTAAGGTTCACGCTCTGTGTCAGCGGCATCGAGGACGATGTGTCATAACTATGAACGTTTAGACGACAGCGATGCTAAGTGAGGACGTCAGGATCATCCCCAAGCTATGGTCAGATGTAAGTTATGATTCACACTGGAAGGCTGACTTGCGGGTAGACTCTACACACATGAGCTATGCGAGAAAGTGATATGGCTCTTTCGCTCGCGGACACTCGTAGGACCGATCTGAGATACGAGTGAATGTCATCCTGCGCTAATAGCAACTTGGAGCTGTGACTGGCGTTCTTACTCATTCTACTAATCTGTCAGTCATGAAGCCCGTTCAAGGGAAGGAGCGAATGGACCTACTCAACCATATCGCGGCCGCGTCTGCGCGCCTCTCAGCGTCATACTGTCATTGCTGCATATACCCTGAGCAATCGTGCCACACCCACATTGTCCCTTGCTGTCCAACACAACGACAACGCATCGTTCCTCCCAAGCCACCACACACCGTGACAGCTCAAGAGATCCACCGGTATACCTTCGGCACTGGTCCGGCCCGTGACCAGAACATGCATTACAAATGCACATCAGGTCGGTAAGGTGCACTAACGTCTCCAAGCAAGATCCACCTCATGCATGATGTCGAAAATGGTTCAGACCACGGCCGTTGTCGGGTTGTGCAACATCACCAGACCAAGCTCTCGATACCCTTGATAAGCCATCTCCGCCGCAACCATGACCGCGGTTCAAAAGTCAACATACTCACAATGGATCCTCCCAAGACAACAACGGCCGTCCAACATCTGCAGCTGGACCAACAAGCTACGCTGGGCTCTCTGGCGGACGATGAAGTGCTGGTGGAGCTTCATGCTGCGAGTCTGAGTTACCGGGATATTGTTATTGCAAAAGTCAGTCACAATTGCTTTTGCTTGAGTAAAGATCATACTGATAACAGCCAGGGCGCCCTCGGCGAACTTCCCAAAGTCGTCATTCCAGGTTCAGACGGCGCTGGAGTGGTCAAAGCAGTCGGATCGAAAGTTCAAGATCTCGCCATTGGAGAAAGAGTCGTGACGCACCTGGCACCCACGGAAGATGATGACGCTCTTCCTCCATCGATGGCCGAGATCTCGACAGGTCTGGGACATGGTCAGAATGGCACGCTTCGCGAGTATGGCATCTTCAAACCAACGGCACTTGTCAAAGCACCCCATAATTTGGACTTCGCCCGTGCTGCTACGTTGACTTGCAGTGGCCTCACAGCGTGGAACGCACTCTTCGGTCTCGCTGGTCGGGAAGTGAAGAAGGGTGACTGAGTCCTCGTCTAGGGTACTGGAGGCGTGAGTATCGCTGCTTTGCAGTTCGCGGCCGCCATTGGTGCCCATGTCGTTGCCACGACTTCTTCGGAGGAGAAAGCGAAGCGGTTGAGGGACCTGGGAGCGGAGCATGTTATCAACTACCGTAAGACTCCAGCTTGGGGTGAACAGGCTCGCGGTCTGACTTCTAAGAGCTCTGGCTTCGATCTTATCGTCGATGTTGGTGGCGATAGTACTCTCAAAGAGAGTCTCAAGGCTGTTCGAACTGATGGTGTTATCGCTGCGACGGGGTTGCTTGGCGCCGACGAGCCTGTTCCTATGTTGAGCGCGATCTTCGATGTCTGTATTATTAGAGGCGTGTTGCTGGGGACGAGGAAGCAGTTCAAGGGAATGGTGATATTCATCGAGGAGAAGGATGTGCGGCCAGTGCTTGACGATGTTGTGTTTGGATTGGAGGAGGTGAAAGATGCCTACGGAAGGATGGTGAAGCGGGAGCATTTCTCGAAGGTCGTGATCAAGATGAGGTAGATAATGGCGCATCGGTCGTGATATGTCTCTGTTACAGCATCGTAGTCTGTACTGCTGTATAGTATCTAGCCTTGCTTTCGAAGCTGGGCTTGATTGAAAGTCCGTCGATTCAGTGCTCGCGAGGACTCCACCCTAGTTGATGAAGTTCACACAGAAGAAATGCAAGATCATGCTCCCAAAAACGAAGTCCGCAAATGCCCTAACGGAAAGCCGCGTCAGCACAAAAGATCCTCAGCTGTCAAACATCCTGCCCATCCTCAGGGACAAGGCCATCCTCAGGGGCAAGACCACCCAAAGAGTCAAGACTTCATATCCCGTCCCCCAGCTGTACATACCTCTCATGTGATATACTCTCGAAGTCCGCCTTGTTGTTCGGGTTCGTCTGGATCCTTAGACTGACCGTGAGCACGAACTGTCCCACACATGCCGAGAAACCAGATAGGAAAGCATTGAATGGCTATCACGATATCAGTATCTCATCTCCAATGTACGCTCTTCCTCAGCTCTCCACACGTACGTAGTTTCCAGCTATCACACAGTACACGAACTGCAATGCTCCAACCACCGCCAGGAACGCGAGGAATGCATCGAGGAGCTTTGTCCGTTGAGGTGTTTGGGCAACGTAGTTGTTCCACACATTGATCAAGATATTCTGTGCATCTTGAAGGGAGCGGATCGCGGGTTGTTGTGATGAGGAGGCGGTGGTAGATGTGGACTTGATGGGCTGGGCTGAGGTGCTGCGGTCGATGACTTTGGCAGGGAAGGCGATCGCGTTCGGCGATTTGCGTGGTGGCATCTTTGCTGGTATTGGAGTTGTGATGTAGGTAAAGGAGTGTGGTTGTGATTTCAGAAGTTGAAGTAGTTGTCTTCACATGCAACCTTAGCTTGCAACGCAATGCGAAAGCTGGCCCTGAGCCAAGCCATATGTCAAAGCTCCAGCGGCCGTCCCGCGTCGGAGAATCGGCACTTGTGAGGCTACTACGGGCGACCGTTAGAGACTTCTGTGCAACAACTCCAAATAGAAAGAGCTAGAGCAATTTCGCGTTCTATAGGGGACCTCGCTTTTTTTAATTATAACACGCTTAATACGTATTACACGTCTAATTTACGCGGGTATTAATATCGTCGTCTATTATAGGATACTTATATATTATTGTAAAATTTTATAATAGTATCGATATATAGTAATAGCCTTGTTATAACTAGTATAAATATACAATACTTAAGAGATAATTACCGAGAACGTTAATTATATATAGATATAGTACCGAGGGATTAGCTAGGAAGAATCTTCTTTAAGAAGGGATAGATTAGGATTAAAGATATTTTAAAAAGTAATTATAGTTAATAGAGCCCGAAGATAATATATAGAATAGTAAGGCTTAGGACGTATAGGAGCCCGGTATATATTATATATATAAAGCGAGGTAAAGCCTAGGCTACGATTAGAATAGGTATTAAAGATATAATCGCGAAGTAAGGCCTAAAGCGAGAGGTAAGTAATAGTAAGGTTTGCTCCTTCCTTACGGGTCCTATAAAGATAAGGTTATATATACTTACTAACGTGCTTTCCTACCGAGCGGGCTATACTACTGAGCGGGCCACTTTTGCTAAGAACTATACTACTTCTATAGATATAGCTATATAACTACTATTATAGCGTATATTGTCTTTAAACGAGGCCAAACTGACCTTAGCTGTCTAGGCTACGAAACGCGACGCGATAATCACGAATCGACTTACTATAAAGGTATACGACGCGTCTCGAACTATACTAGGGTATCGATTAAATAGACGACCTCCTCGGGGTGACTACGAGCCTAATTCGAAGAAGCTTATAGAGCTAGAAGAGAGGGTAATACTTGAGTATATACTCGAGCTAGATCTTAGAGGTTTCCCGCTATTAAAGGCTAGTATACGAGTAATAGCCGATTTATTACTATAAGAGAAGGGTCTTAAGCCCGCTAGTCTTAATTCGATAGACAGGTTTATTAGGCGGTATCGTAAGCTAAAGGTTCGTATAACACGTAGATACGATCGTTAGCGAGCCCTAATAGAAGATCTAGACGTTATCGAGAAGTAGTTCTTACTTATACGTAATATAAAGGAGAAGTATAGCATCCTTAACTAGGACACCTATAACTTCGACGAGACAGGGTTTATAATAGGTGTCATTACGTCTTAGAGCGTCGTTACGGGTTCAGAAAGGCGTAGTAGAAAGAGGAAGGTCGTTTAATAGGGCAATAGAGAGGGAGTAGAGAGATAGCGTATTAGATAGCTCTTATACAAAGCGAGATTAGTAAGCTACATAAGTCTAATAAGGCCCTTATATAGCGGAAAGCACGAAAGCGCAAGTACATTTAGTCTAGAGGGTCTCTAACCTTCGATAAGGCGTCGCAATTAATACCTCTAGAGGATACTAGGAGGTAGGAAGTGAGTAGAGAGTTGCTAGATAGTGTTCGGCTAGTACTAAGGCTACGACGCTATAAGCGATATAGCGAGTCGGGGTATAACGTACGTACCTATTAAGTAGACTCGCTAGATAGCGAAGAATCTAAAGAGGAATTATCCTCCTAGTAACGAATCTCTAGGATGTCGTCGTATTAAGATACCGTCGTAATTAAAGTAGAAGTGGTATAGTTCTTAGTAAAAGTGGCCCGCTCGGTAGTATAGCCCGCTCGGTAGTAAAGTACGTTATATAGTATTAGGTACTATATAGGCCCTAGGTACTACTTTAGGGATTTATAGTAGCTTAGCCTATAGCCGGGCTATATAGTCCTTTCTTTTAAGACTAGTTAATAGAGAATTATTAACTCCTATATAGACCTAATAGTCGACGACGAGAATTACCTATACGTAGTGTCGGCTACGAACCTCTCGTCTTACTACGAGAGAGCTAAGTATTCTTACGCTAGAGCGTCGTAGGCGCGACGGGCGCGTAACGTAGGCGAAGCCGCGGCGAATAGAGGACTACTAGTAAAACAGGTATAAAAACTATCCGACGAGCGTATACTCGTATTAGGAGCGAGTCCCTCTTCTTTCTACGTATAAGAAGGGTACGGAACCGTAGCCTATACGCTCGATAGGACACCTCTAGTATAAGTATAGAATTTTTACCTCCGGAGACCGTAAACCGAGCGGGCCGAGCGACGAATATTAGACAAGCGGACTATAGAACAATAACTAAGCGGACTATACGACGGCGTCGAGCGGACTACGAAACAATTTAGTATTTACTAGCGGGTAATACGGTAGGTAGGTAGACACGCGACGAAGCCTATAAGGGCCTATTAAGTACCCGGTATAGGAACGAGGGTTTTGCCTAAGGCACTACCTATCCCGCTACATAATATACCTAGTCTAATATCGTAGATTATAACGAGGAAAAGACAATAGCCTAAGTAAGGAAAAGACGGCTATTAGGACGGGGAAAAGACGTATAATACGAGTAGATTAGTTCTATAATCGGGGAGGATCAAGGGTAGGGTAATAAGGAACTTTATATTAGTTAGTAGGTAGAAACGTAAGGAGTACGCTACCCGGCGTAGTGTGTGCCCCGGGCAAACCTACGAGGTATAGACGGCCGCTTTCTAGAGATAGGCTACGGTAACGTGAAGGGCGTCAAAACCTAGGGCGTAGTATATACTAGTAGCGACGGCTGACACTATCTATATAACCCGAGAGGACGGATACGTATGTCGGTTAATAGAGAGCACTAAAGGGCTTAGGCCTATAGAGGTGGATATTAGCTTAAGGAGCAAATAGGGAGGGAGGGCGTAGAGTAAAGCTTTTGCTCCGGGCTAATCTCTCGAAACGAGGCTATACGGTAGTACTAGATAAGTAGGAAAGCGCGGTTAAGACTTGTTACCTTATCTCGTAGCTAGCTTACTAAATACGATTCCTTCCTTACTGTTAGGCAAGGAGATCATATAGAAGATTGGGATATAAGGCATTATTAGAGCTAGGAAAGAGAAGGGAGGTGTCCTTAAGCTGTTTATAGCATAGGAGTAAGACAGGAAGAGGCTAGAGACACAGAAGGAGTAGATAGTCAAACTAGGCAAGACGGCTAAGGTCTCACACTAACAAAATATAGTTACTGCCTATAGGATGACCACAAAGTTTGACATTAAAGGAGACCTTAAGAGGCTGTAGGACCAGAACCAGGCTGTATGCCCAGGGCTACAGATCATAAAAGCAGCATGGGTCAACAGAAAGACAAAGGACACAAAGAGAGAGTCTTCTCTAGTGCTCTAGATAGGCACTGTAGAACAGGCAAACACCGTGCTTAATAAGGGCATCTTCTAGGAATGTGAAAGAATGGACACAGAAATCTATAGAAGCACCTATAGACTACTGCAATGTTTCAAGTGCTAACAGTATAGTCATATCTCTACTAGATGCCCAAGCCAAAAGGACACTTGTTCCCACTGTGCTAGTAGCCACAAAGTACAGAATTGTACAGCCCTAAAGAGTGAAGCCAGATGTGCATACTGTGGAAAGAAACACCCTTCCTGGTCCCAAGACTGCACAGCTAGGATTGAGGCAAAGAGGAGGGCAAGAGAAGCCAGGATCAACACCCCTATCAGATTCCAGACAGGGACAATCACCCAAGAACCCCTAAGGACTGTCTACAACCCTCTGAAAAGAGGCAGAACAGAAGAGACCACATAGGCCCAAGGCCACCCTGCTATAGGTAGACCAAAATCAATTGTGGTTGCAGGAAGAGACCCGTCACAAAGCAGGCTCAACCTTACCACAATCCCAAATAGCAGCCAGCAGCAGGAAGCACGAGAAGACCAGCAGGAGACTAGCATGGATGAGTCATGATTAAGACACCTAATCTTACCACTGTCTAGTACAATGTTAACAAAAGCTAGCACAAGGTCCAGAGAAGCTTTCTCCAAGCACTGGACCCAAAGAAACACCTAGTTATTGCAGTCCAGGAACCTTAGATCAACAGCAAATCTAACAGACCATCTACTACTAACGACCTAAGGTATTATACACTCCTAGCCAAACAAGGCACCCCTAGAACATGCATATACATCAGTAAAGAGATGGCAACAGATAGCTAGGAACAAATCTAATAGGAAGGGGGAGACATCACCTCAGTCAGACTTAATACTAACCAAGGCAGTATCTACATCTATAGTATATACAACCCACCCCCTAGCTCTAGAAGCAGTACCTAGCTAGGCACACTATAACAGCTACTAGACATCTTGTAGAGTGACTCCTAATACATCGTACTAGGAGACTTCAACTTATACTATCCTATATAGGGATTAGACTTTGTACCTGCCTATTACTTCCTAGCTAACAGACTCCTCTCTACTACCTAAAGCAACAACATACACCTAGTTACCCCAAAGGGCCTAACTACCTAGTTATAGAGTGTAACGTTCTTATCCGAATATACCGCCGGCTTAGCGCTTAGCTTTATATTTAGAGTTTTATTAGGTAGCTTTCCTATATCTTAGATTCATACTCGCTAAGGTTCTTATATCTAGTAGCTTCCCTTCCTTTTAGCCTTTCTATTAGGTTAAATTAGCCTATAAGTGAATCTCCTAAGCTATAAGTCTCTAACTTACGCCTTAGTCGGACCTTAGTACTAAAGCTAAGCGAGGTAACCTTACTAACCTTATCTTAGCTCCTACGAACGGAGCGGGCTACTTAAACCTTTAGTATAGAGGACACTAACTAACACCCTAATTAAGGCGGTTATTACCTACCGGATTAGTAAGGTTTCGCTACTTATCTAGTCGGAGAGGGCCTAGCCTATAGTCGCGCCCTAGGTAATAACTACGCGGCTTAGCCTACTAGCCTAAACGATACCTTTAGGGCTACTTAGGCTATACCCCTAGCTACTCGGTCGTACCGCCGCCCTGACCGTAATAGCGACGCGGAGATAGATAGGGCGGACTACCTAGACGAAGATAACTTCGGCCTATATAACGAGCTAGCTAGTAGAGGCAAGGCGCCTAGGATAGGGGATCCCCCTATTCTAAAGTCTAACGCTTAGAACGACGAGTGCCTTAACTAGATATCGTCTATTAGAGCCTATATTAGCCTAAATAAGAAATAGATTATTAAACGACGCCTTTCCGACCTAGAGAAACTAGAGCTCGTTAGTAGCTTTATCGGTAGCGATTTTAACTAGTTATAGTTTAAAGCTATTAAAGAAACGCGCCTAAAGCCTCCTTATCTTAGGCACGGCGATTTCGACGACATAATTACGTAGATCTCTAACTTTATAGTCGACCTAGACTATTAGGAGTAGATCTAGCGTAAGTAGGAGACTACCCGTTAAACTAGGAGTATTAGGACCTTTATTAGGTCGCTTAGGCTAACTAGGAGCCGTATAACTCCCCTACTAGATAACTTTACCTACCTACGCAAGTTTTTAGCCGGCCTAAAGCCTAATATACTAGCTAAACTAGACAATCGTAACTTCCGAGCGACTAATACGAATATCCGCGTCTACTTCTAGTAGGCTATTATAGCCGACTAGCGACTCTATCTTAGCCGCGGAAGAGACTAGAAGCTAGCCGTAATGATATTAGCCGTTAAGAAGTTCGTAGACGGGGACACTAAAGCCTTTATAGCTCTCCGGAGCGACTTAGGTAGCTCGGCGCGCGGTAGAGGCCGCGGTAGAGGCCGCGGCGGACGTAGACGCGGGCGAGGTAATCGTCGAGGCCCCTCCGGGCGCTTAGACAAATACTATAACTATAGTAAGACAGGCTACTTCGCGCGCGACTGCTCTAAGCTAAAAAAATAGAGCCTAAGACGTCTTAATCGAGGTAGACGTACTCGGGATTATTAGACGCCTCTATACCCCTACCTAGAGAATCCTACTAGGATAGGACGACCCTAGCTACTAAGGGTAAGGCTTAGTAGATATAAGTAGAAGAGGATAGAGCATTGTCTTTATCTAAAGAACCCGAGTCGGGGACTAAAGAGGAGGTCGACTATACGATAGAGAGGCTAATAGCGATAGGCGGAGGGCTCTTTACTATCGATACCCGCCTAGGACCTAATTAGGTTTAGGCTAAGGTTACCCTAGACTACGTAGCCTCTAAAGTATACCTCTTAGCCCGAAAATCAAAGTAACTCCCTCGATTGCTTTTTAGGGACTTACCGCTAGTAAGGATTGTCCTCCTAAACGGTAAGGAGATTATTTCTACTTAGGGTGTCCTTCTACTATATTAGATTAGTACCTAGTAGGACATAGTCCCCGCTAGAGTTATCGATATAGAAGGATTTGACCTTATCCTAGGCCTTAAGTAGTTCTAGGAAGTTAACCCTAACGTAAACTAGTAGTCTAGCTCTACTAGACTACGGGACCGGCGTAGCCGGTACTATACGATTAGGTCGTACTCTAAGGTATTCGACCTAAAGGTCGACGAAGGCGAGCTAGAACTATATATTTAGTAGACTTCGCTATACGACACGAAGGACCCTAGCTCTTCTACTCGCTTAGGCGACTCCCCGACGATACCCTAGTTAATATCGACTTCGAGGAACACGGCTTAGATAAGGTATACGAACGCCTTATAGCTATAGTAGGGGACCTAGACGACGAGTCTTAGCTACCGTAGGTAGGTAACTAGGTCTTCTAGACGTTAGTCAATCTCTTCCTAGAGATCTAGAGAGCTTAGCTCCCGGCTAGACTCCTACGGAAGAGAGCTTTCGACTATACTATCCCTACTAGTAATGCTCGACCTATTAACTAGCCCGTATACCGTCTAAACCCTAGTTAGCTTCGAGAATAGGCTCGCTAGATCTAGATGCTCCTTAATCGCGGACTAATTAAGGTCTCGTCCTTACCCTAGGGATCCCTAGTCCTCTTTATCCCTAAGCTAGACGGCTAGTAGCGTATATATATCGACTACCGCGCCCTAAACGCCGTAACTACTAAAAACGGCTTCCCCCTCCTACGTATCTAGGAGTACCTAGACACGGTCGCGAAGGCTAAATACTTTAGTAAACTAGACCTAGTCTTAGGGTACTAGTAGCTACTAATCGACTCAGCCGATACGTATAAGACTACGTTTAATACTAGGGATAGGAAGTACGAGTTCCTCGTTATACCCTTTAGGCTAATAAACGCCCTAGCCTCGTTTTAGTCTATAATAAACGAGATCCTAAGAGATCTACTTTAGAAGAAGGTCGTCGTGTACCTCGACGACATCCTAGTCTTCTTAGACTCTAAGGAATAGTACGAAAAAGACCTAAAGGAGGTCTTCGACCGCCTAAAGAAAGCTTAACTATTCTACTCCCCTAAGAAGTACGATATTAGAGTCAAGTTAGTCACCTTCTACGGGCATTAGATCGAGAAGAATTCGATTAGGCCACTATAAGACACGACTATAGAAAGCGTGTCGTCCGCGTCCGCTATACGCGTTAGCTCGTAAATAAAAGACTACTTTCTTATTATAGGTAGTGATCTATAAGACGATAGTATAGGGTTGCCGTAAAACAAGCGTTGTTCGGCAAGGCTACGAAAGAGAAGCGCGAAGCGCGCGAGATATATAAGGAAGCGCTAAGGCGCGCGACGTTACGGTAGTAGTGAACCGTAATAGTACCCCCCCCCTTTAGATTACTATTCGTTCTCGGACGGCTCTATTACTATAGTAGTACATCTACGAAAACTATATTATCCTCTAGTCTACCTTATCTAGCTTAAGTACCCTCTAAACTCTCAATATTAGTACTCGTATTAAGTCTTATCGAGCGGCGTAACGTCCTTACTTATAGCTTAGACGCCGTCACGGGCGTATTAATTTACGGTATAACTACTAGTATAGACGTACTCGCGTTATCCGTAGGTAACTACCTAGACTTAGTATAAGATCGTAGTATACTAGTAACTCGGTCCTTATTAGGTACCTAGTCGTACGGCGGCTTAAAGTCGGCGGGTATAGACTTCGTCGGAAAGTTATAGAGAAGTCTATAATAGAGGCGGCTGCTCCTACTAATACTTCTAGTGTCTCCTAGCTCGGCTCGCGGTATCCTTTCTACTTTACTAGGTACTTATACTCGTCTTACTTCGGTAGTAAGTGTTTTAGTAGTCTTCCCTTTAGCTTGAAATATTTCCTATCGAGTATGTCCTCTATAAAGTACTCTTCGGATGTTTCGCCGTCGTCGTCGCGGGTAATCTCGATTAGAGGCGGCGGTACTAGGATCTGTCTAGGTTCGGGATTATTAGTAGCTAGTTATAGAAGCGAGGCATAGAAAGTGTTATAGAGATTGCCTAACTAATCGGGTATTATAACGCGGTAAGCATTTTGACACGGAAGTACTACGGTGATCTCGTACGGCCCTACGTTCTTAATGTCGAGCTTCTTAGACGGGCGTATTTTTGACTAGTTAGTAGTATTAATATAAACTTCGTCGCCGATGTTATAATTCGGAGGTAGCTAGCGATATACGTTTATAAAATCTGCTTATAATACTTTAGCTAACACAATTTCTTGCCTTAGATATACGTATATCTAGTTTATACGCTTAGTAAACGCATTCGTAGATTCTATATCGAGTCGTTACTTATAGGGCATAAGCTTTATAGGGGTAGTTAGACTAGTATCCGTAAATTCTAGGTTACGACCGGTATTAGCGTAGAAGGGTAATACTCTAGTAGTAGCCGATATATAATTGTTAGTAGCAAACTCGGTAAGTAGTAACTAATCAACCTAATTATCTTAGGCGTAGTTAATATAGGCCCTAAGGTAACGTTCTATAACCTTATTCGTGTTTTTAGACTATCTATCGGATTCTAGGTAAAAGGCCGTCGATAGTCGTTATTAAATACCGAGTAGGGAGCAAACTCGTTTCTAGAACGTAGACGTCTCCTAGGAGCCCCGATCCGAGACGATGCTCTTAGGAATGCTATAACGTACGAAGATGTAGCGGATAAAGATATATACGATATATAGGGCGTCTATCTATAGTACTAGGATCAGGTGTCTCTCCTTAGTAAGCCTATCCGTAACTATAAGGACGTTCTTATACGTTTGTCTATCGGTTAAGCTCTTGCTTACGGGCAAATCTATAACGAAGTTAATAGCGATATCCTCCTATACTCCGAAGGGTACCGGCAATAGTATAAGGAGGCCCTAATACTACTGATTTGACGGAACCGTTGTTCTATATATAACATAATTACGGACGAATCTCTTAATCGTTTATACTATACGTAGCTAGCGGTAGTATCTACTGATCAACTCGAATGTCTTTTTACGGCCGGGATACCTAGCCGCGGGTATGTCGTAGAAACGTTTCGTGATTAGAGTACGAAGTTCTACTACGCTAGTAACTTCTAGGACAAACAAGCTATATCCTCCGTAAGCGTTTTTTATATAGATTATACTATCTTCTACTTTAGACGTACGATCGTCGATCTTATGTTTACGTAATAGGGGTACTTACTAGTTCTAGGATAGCTATTATATAGTAGCCTAAACGGTCTCTTCGTTATATAGATAGATAGATAGATATTTCATTAAGCTATTATAGTGCCCTTTGGCCTATATAGCTATACTATCTTGTTTTTGTATATATAGAGGGGAAACCGTGTTAGTAAAAACCCCTCCTCCTTCCCGCCTGTCTTTTCCTCCTCGTTGTCGTCTTAAATTTCCCTTGTTAGGGGTACGCTAGTGTTATAGGCCTGCCCTAATAACTACCCTATCTACAACCCCCCTCGCTTCCGCCTCTTGTCTATTTACTCCTCCGTCTCGCTCGCGAGGCTAAACTACTAGAGGTATCCCTACTATAGTATCTACCGAGAGATTCGGCGAATATTACCTTTATCCCTAATAATTGACTTATAGTCTCTCCTTCCCGCTTAGTGCCTCCAATTTCCTCTACCTCTCGCCTACTACGGGCATCTTAGTAGTATATGTTCTAGGTTTTACGATAGGTAGCTACACTAGTAGGCTGGGCTATAGATGTCTAGTGCGCGTCTCCTAAACAGGTAGGCCCTTAATCTAATATGTTCGGACCTGATTTGGATCGCTATACTTACTTCGGCCCTTATTAGGTCCCTATATAGCTAGTAATTATGTCTCTAGAAGGCTCGGAGCGCTATCGGGCCTATTGTCTTAGGGGGCTTCCTTTTCTAGTCCTGCTCCTATAGGTAGCTCGCTATCTATTCCGCTAGGCTTTAGGTCTTAGCCTTGCTCCTACCGGCCTAGCGAGTCCTACGCTCCTCCTCCTTTCGTACTAGCTATTCGGTACTTGTCTATACGGCCGTAAAGGTAGTAAAGTCATCCTCTTTTTAGCTTGTCCTATGTCCGGCCCCTCTCCGGTAGTAGCTTTCTATCTTATTCTTTGCCTCCTAGATCGTAGTTTGTACTAGGTAACCTGTCGTCCTTACCGCGTATTAAATTCTTATTCCCCGGATATACTAGCCGGTTAGTAGTGTTCCTGTCTCCATTTCTACCGTGCTTATTAACGTTGTCTTATATACGCCTAGTACCCTACGTAGGTTGCCTACCTATATCCTATTTAGGGGTTACTCTATCCGTTTCGGGATCGGCTTGCCTACGCCTCCTGTTCCCTAAATCTATGCCCCGTATAGTATAGCTAGTCTAACGATCGCCTTATACATTACTCTTACCTTATCGAATGTTACTCCCTATATAGATACCGTAAGTCTCTTTATCGAGGCTTCGTTAACTTGTGCTCGACTCTAGGCTTTCTTAACCTATACATTCTAGCTTAGCTTCGGGTCGAGCTAGATCCCTAGTACTCGTAGCTCCGCTAATAGCTTTGTCTCGTAGCTTTAGATTCTTACCGCCGCCTTTATATTATAGTGTGTTCTCGCTTGACTAAAGTGTATAAGTTAGTACTTTTTAGGGGCGAACTAGGCACTATACTTCTTTACCCACTCCTCGCATTTCTTGTGCCTATCTTCGAGGAGGCGACAGTTCTCTTCTATCGAGTCTGACTAGGCTAGGATGTTTATATCGTCTACGAACCCCGATACTAAGGTTTACGGAGAGGTGAGTAGGGAGATTAGATCCGACATAAATATTAGAAACAGGATAGGGGAGAGAGTAGATCCCTAAGGTATTCTAGTCTCTACCTTTACCGGGTCGGACGTATACCTTCCTAGGACTAGGTATGTCGTCCGTTCCTAGAGAAAGGAGTAGACGAACGACGTTGCCTACTAGGGGATGCCTTTCTACTATAGGATATATATTAGCCTTTAGTATAAGACGTTATCGAAGGCCCCTACGATGTCGAGGGATAGTAAGGACGCCGCTCGGTTCCTACCGTAGTGCTAGAGGGTCTGAATTTGCTCCGTAATTAGCTCTATTACTATTAGTGTCGATCGCTAGCTTCTTCCCCCTATCTGTGTTACTAGGAGTACGTAGTTGTCCTCGGTAAGCTACGTAAGTCTCTAGGCTACTATCTTTTCTAGGACCTTCCCTATCGTATTTAGAAGTACTATTAGTCTATACGACTTGGGCTAAGTATAGTCTTCCTTCTATAGCTTACGTAGCACTACTATTATAGACTCTCTATACGGCTTCGGGTGATACCCTAGCCGTAGGTACGCGGTAAATAGGTTTATAAGGCTCGACGCGATCTCTTCTCTATACTCTTTTAGTAGTATGTTTAGTATCCTATCTAGGCCTAGGGCTTTTCGTCCTTTTAGCTTACTTATAACTCCTATTACTATATTAGAGCTAACCGCCTAATCTATGTCTAGGGGTTCCGGGTATATACTCGGGTCGATATCCGTAAGGTCTACCTCTACTTACGTCGAAAAGAAATAGTCGGCTAATGCTTTTGCCTTGCCCTAGGGCGTAGCCTAGGCAATCCCTTCGCGGTCTACGATTAGGGGGAAGTAAGGGGTTTGCTACTCTTTAGGTAGTCGTGCCTATTTAGTAAGTCTCTACATCTGTTCCGGGTTTTCTATAACGAGCCTAATCGTCGCTCTCTAGTCCTATAGCTTATCGCGTCTTATCTATGCCTTCTTCTCTTATGTCGCGTAGCAGTATTGCTCCTACGTCTCTTAGGTATACTCCTTCGTCTACTATCGCCTTGCCCTTCTAGCCTCCCTTACCTTCGTAGAGCATTTAGGGGTCTAGAAGGCCTTCTACTACGTTAAGGGCCGGAGTAACGGCGTGTATTGTTCCGCTACTTACTATATAACCGAGGTAATCTGTTCCGCTACTTAATCTAGCTAAGCTATCGTCTCGAGTTCTCTATACTTTAGTAGGTTCGCTATTAGGAAGCCTCTTATGTCGTCCTAGCGTGCCTTCTTCTAGTTACGGCGTAGTTCGCTTACTAGCTCCTCTATCGCCTTCACCCCTAGCGTCGTTTAGATAGGGATATAGTCTAAGGAGGCTTCTAGCGCCTAGTTCGGTCGGCATTAGACTAGTCTCTCTTTAAGTTCTCGTAATAGAAAGTATAGGTCGATCGTACTTATACTTATACGGGCCTTCTACGTCTCTGTTCCCTTTAGTGTTACTAAGGCCATTCCGTAGCGTACGGTTATATCTAGTAGCTTTTCCCCTAGAAACGCGTACGGGGGAGTGAATTCGAGTCCCTACCGTAGGTAGTAGAGGTTAAAGTCGCCGAGGAGTACTTACTTTATGTCTTAGCTTAGGGTCCGCTCTAGGTAGGCGAGGGTTCCTAGTTCCCTACTCGTCCGACCCCGCGGTAGCGGGTTATAAACGTTATAGATCTAGATAGGGCCTTATGTCGTGTCGATCTAGATTGATGTTATGTCTCCTAGGTTACCCTACTATAGTAGTATAACCTTCTACGACTTAAGGTCTATAGTCTTGCTTACGTATATATATGTCCTCGGGATAACGCCTCGTTAGCCCGCGATTATAGTATAGTATCTCCGGTTATTACAAGTGGCTAGGAGTCCTTCGTAGGGGTTGACCTATAGTTCCTATACCACGATAACGTAGTGCCGTAGCGGGTCTAGCTCTTATAGAAAGTAGCGCTAGACCTTATCCCTACTTTTGTTTACGTTATACTATACGATAGTAATGTCGTCGTATAGTATTATTCGTTATCCGTAAGGTCCATTTCCGTGCTAACCTACTATATCTCCTAAGCCTATATCTCGCTGTCCGGCTAGCCCTAGGGCCGCTAGGGCGCCCTAAAGATTCGTATTTAGCCTAGTTCGTTAGCGGCCCGGTTAAGGTGTCGAGGCCTACCGGGAGGTAGATACGTTTACGGTTAGGTTCCCTTATTCGTCTCTTCTACCCTCTTCCTTTTGCTCGGTTCGAAGCCCTTGTATACGGTAGGTCCCTCCTACTACCGTTAGGGGTACCTAGCTAGTATAGAAATCCTTACTTGTCTCGCTCGTTCTTATACTACTATTCTAGTTAGGCATTAGCTTAAATACGCTAGGTGCCTTCTGCCGTAGTATATATACCTACTCTCCTTTTTTAGGCATTCCCTTTCCTAGTGTAGGCCTACGTAGTAAGGACACCTTAGGGTCTTCTCCCCGTATTTTAGGGCTATATGACCGTACTGTTAGCATTAGAAGTATTGTAGTACCCTATAGCTACTCTAATAGATCTCCGTGTCCATTCTCTCGTAGTTCTAGAATAGCCTATTATCTAGTATCTAGTTAGCTTGTTCCGCTATCTCTACCTAGATAATAAGCGATAAGTGTGTCTTTTCTCGGTCTACTGTCTTATATAGCTATACCGCCTTTGTTAGTCGTACTCCTAGGGAGGTGTTCTAGTTCTATACTTAGAGGTAGGGAAGGTCTTCGACCTTGAATGTCCTAGGGACCCCGTAGGCGATGACGGTATACTATTAGTAGGAGACTCGTGCCGACTTCGCGACTTTAGTAGTCTACTCCTTATAGGTCTCTAGCTTTCGTCTATTAGACTCTTATACGGTAAAGAGTCTCACTACGCCTGTTGCCTCTACCCTCGCTCTAACTACCTCCTTTTAGCCGATTCTATCGATAATCTCCTTGCTTATTAGGGCTACGATTTCTTGTTTTTCCGCCGGATTAGTAATGTATAGGCGTACCGCCTTACTTGCCTTCGGAGGGGGTTAATTCTTACCTACTACTACTATTGCCTATATAGTTAGTCTCTAGGCTACCTTCTATATTACTTGTTAGATTGTTTTCAGGATTTAGTATAATAGCGCTTCTAGCGCTCCTAGTAGCTATGCTATAGTGTTCTTATATATCCGGGCTAGGTGTTTGCTATCCCCTAGTAAGTCTTCCGCCTCCGTATATAGGGTCGTCTACGCTATATTGTTTATTGTTAGCCTCTACTTTCTATATAGTAGGCCTTAGCTTATGTCCTAGGTTTTTCCTTAGTCTGTTCCCCGGTTTGACTCTTAGTATAGAGTGTTCGTAAGGCTATAGCTCTCGTTAGTTACTATCCTTCGCTACTATTCGGGGTCGCGCTTCCTAATTAGGCAGTTGTCCTCCGTAACTCCGTAACTCTAGGGTCTGCCTTTAGGGGAACGGAACCTTAGTTTTAGGGTTCTTTGTACTACGATTACGCCGCCGCTAGTATAGGCGGGTCGCTACTACTTAAGTAGATTGCTCGCCTTATTAAGGGCTGTCGAATAAATAGTCCTCGTCCGCTATAGGTATCACCTTCACTCTGTCTCGGTCTAGTATATCGCTACTACTATATAGTAACCTACTCTAAACAGAATATAGTATTATACTAGAGGCTTACTACGTCTATATAGGGGGCGGACTTTTAGTAGTTACGACTTCTATATACGGCTATTATACGGCCAGTCCCTACCTATAGTAGCTAAGTATAGTCCTTAGGCGAGAGGGCCTACCTATTTAAGGGACTCGTTACGCCGTTAGCGAATATCTAAAACTAATGCCCAAGGAAGGTTACCGGGGTATATAAGTCGATACTAATAATAATACTTAAGTACGAGACCGCTATACCGCCGATCGACCTATATATCTAGGGACTACGGACCTCCTACTTAGGTAAGTCGGCATAGTACCTAGTATAGAAGGTTATCGCTAGTATAGTCGTAAGCGCCCGCGAATTAGTACTAGCGTATAAGGGCATTCGACTCGGAAACGAGCCGAACTACCGGGTAAGAGACGAATAGCTAGTAATATAATAGGAGGGTAAGAAATTGTTTATAGAGTAACTATAGAAGGAAAGGTAGAACAACTAGGTTGTAGGGTATAGTAGACGCCCTTAGCTAGCGGGACAACCTAAGGAATAGTTAGCTACAAAATCCGCGGTCAAGTACCCCCTAAAGCTTATCTACTACCGCCTTACGAGGGTATAGAGTAGTATAGTAACCTAACTACGAAGCGAACATATCGGCCTCTAGGGGTACCTATTATAGAGGAAGGTTCTAGGATATACGAATACTAGCTGCCCCTACGGCTATCGCTCCTAGAACGTACGGTACGTACTCCTCGTCTATCCGAGGTAGTCGCTAGGAAGGGGGGAGTAGATAGTAAAGGCGAGGAACCGGACGATTAGGGCACTTCTTAATAACGCTAAGGACCTACGGCGTATTACGAACTAGATACTAGAGAAGGGCTAGCTAGAATAGTACCGCCTAGTAGGAGTAGTATAGAAAGAGAGGATACGGCGTAGCGCGACGAGACCGGCTAGGAGCGGGGGCTAACGGGGTAGTGATATAGACTACGTACGTTTAGAGGGAAAGCTAATCTAGATAAGGAGAAGTTAGGGCGGGAAGGGTTTTTACCTATTCGGGTTTCCCTTTATATATAATAATAGATATATACCTATATAGGCCGAATAGGGACCTAGAATAGGGGAATGACAAATCTATCTATCTATATTAGCCTTTAGTATAAGACGTTATCGAAGACTTCTACGATATCGAGGGATAGGAAGGACGCCGCTTAGTTCCTACCGTAGTACTAGAGGGTCTTAATTTACTCCGTAATTAGCTCTATTACTATTAGTATTAATCGCTAGCTTCTTCCCCCTATCTATATTACTAGGAGTACGTAGTTGTCCTCGGCTAGCTACGTAAGTCTCTAGGCTACTATCTTCTCTAGAACCTTCCCTATCGTGTTTAGAAGTACGATTAGCCTATACGATTTAGCCTAAGTATAGTCCTCCTTCTATAGCTTACGTAGTACTACTATTATAGACTCTCTATACGGCTTCGGGTAATACCCTAGCCGTAGGTACGCGGTAAATAGGTTTATAAGGCTCGGTACGATCTCTTCTCTATACTCTTTTAGTAGTATATTTAGTATCCTATCTAGGCCTAGGGCTTTTCGTCTTTTTAGCTTACTTATAACTCCTATTACTATATTAGAGCTAACCGCCTAATCTATATCTAGGGGTTCCGGGTATATACTCGGGTCGATGTCCGTAAGGTCTACCTCTACTTACGTCGAAAAGAAATAGTCGGCTAATACTTTTGCCTTGCCCCGGGGTATAGTCTAGGCAATCCCTTCGCGGTCTACGATTAGAGGGAAGTAAGGGGTTCGTTACTCTTTAGGTAGTCGTACCTATTTAGCTAGTCTCTATATCTATTCCGGGTTTTCTCTAACGAGCCCGATTGTCGCTCTCTAGTCCTATAGCTTCTCGCGTCGTATCTATACCTACTTCTCTTATATCGCGCGATAGTATTGCTCCTACGTCTCTTAGGTATACTTCTTCGTCTACTATCGCCTTACCCTTCTAGCCTCCTTTACCTTCGTAGAGTATTTAGGGGTCTAGAAGGCCTTCTACTATATTAAGGGCAGGAGTAACGGCGTATATTGTTCCGCTACTTACTATATAACCGAGGTAATCTATTCCGCTACTTAATCTAGCTAAGCTATCGTCTCGAGTTCCCTATACTACGGTAGGTTTACTATTAGGAAGTCTCTTATATCGTCCTAGCGTACCTTCTTCTAGTTATAGCGTAGTTCGCTTACTAGCTCCTCTATCGCCTTTACCCCTAGCGTCGTTTAAATAGGGATATAGTCTAAGAAGGCCTCTAGCGCGTAGTTTGGTCGGCATTAGACTAGTCTCTCTTTAAGTTCTTATAATAGAAAGTATAGGTCGATTATACTTATACTTATACGGGCCTTCTACGTCTCTATTCCCTTTAGTATTACTAAGGCCATTCCGTAGCGTACGGTTATATCTAGTAGCTTTCCCCCTAAAAACGCGTACGGGGGAGTAAAGTCGAATCCCCTAGTAGACTTTATAGGTTCTTCGAGTTTTATCTCCGAGGGGAGAGTACGCCTTTAGATCTTTTTATATAGAAGCCGTAATTCCTCGCTACGGTCATTCTTAGACAAGTTATACCCTCCTATCCCCTTAATGTATTAGATACTAATAGAAAGATCTCGTTAAAGTTGCAATATAAGGCCTTATTACTAGGGAAAATCCTACACTTCGTATATAACTTCCTCGTAATCTCGGCTAGAAGGGCGGTAAGAAGGTACCGCGTACTACTATTATTATCGAGGTCTTGAACGCTAATCCGTTTACTCGTAGTACTAAAGTTTAGAAGAAAGCCCTATAAGTTGTTACCTATCTTAAGTTCCTTCTTATAAAGTTACTCGAGATATAATCGCGACCTAAGCCTTTATATTATATCCCCGCGGTAGTATTAGACGTATAATACGCGTCGCTATATCTCGTAGTCTCCCTTAGTATAACTATCGAGACTCTTAAGGGCGTCGCGGAGTATCGGCTCTATATTAAGGATAGCCTTCTTAATTTTCTCCCTATTAGAGATAACTCCGTAATACTCTTTACCGAAGCCTTAGAATCGTTCGAGGAAGGACGAGATATAGTTACCCGTAAATCTAGGGTTCTTAGGCGTACTAGGATATAGGATATAAGGGCGTAGACTTTTAAGTAGAGGCTAAAAGTTCTAAAAGGACACTTATCTAGCCGTATTTACTACCGTCGAGACTATACGTACTATCGCGGTAGACTAGTCGGGCGGTATGTCCGCCGCCTATAGGGTACTTAGGAATAGGGGTATCGTATTAGCCGCCCTATACTATATAGCTCGCGGTACCGCTATACCCGCTTATATATTAAGAAGCTTATATAGAAGAGCTTGATGTTCTTATTAGGTAACTTAACGCGGCGTAGGGAATATAGCGGGTAGCTATAGGGCCTCTAGGGATACGGGGATATTTCTTATATCCGGCCCCGGAGGGAGAGTCGGTAGCGTAGGTAGAGAGTCCGGGATCTCCTCGTTATATACCGACTAGTATAGTGACCTACTTATAGGTTATTAGAGTCGTAAGAGTCGCGACTATATATAGATTATATCGAGACGGGTCGATAGATAGGATTAACCTAGGTTAATCCTATAGAGGAAGTAGGTATAAGGATTCCTACGAATAGAAGGTCCTTCTTATATAGCCGTTAGTAGTATTAATTCGACCTACTCGTAGAATAGTTTCAAGTATAGGTAGGAGATAGTAAGGGGGAGCGAGAATAATAAATCGGTAGTACGGGTTTCGCCTCGAAAGGCCCGTTATTACGTTAATACGTTTATACTAGTAGCTAGTAGGTTCTTAGAGGCCTACGGCCTTAGTAACGTATACCGGTAGCGGTGTAATAATATAATCTTTAAAGGTAGGCTACGTATAGGAGAGGACGGAGAAATAAGAGAAAAGACTAGCTACGACCAATAGTATTCTAAGTGACGTCGGTAAAGGCTAGTAATATAAATAAAGTCGATAATCCCTATTTTCTTAGTAAAGTCCCCCCCCTATCTATTTATTCTTTTCCCCTACTCTCTTCTTTCCTGTTTAATACTAAATCATCTTTATTCTACCGGCCCCCGCTATCGGTAAATCCGTTTTATAAAATTTGTAAGAAGTAAAGCTAGGATTACCTATAACGTACTTTACTACCGAGCGGGCTATACTACCGAGCGGTCTACTTTTACTAAGAACTATACTACTTCTACTTTAATTACGACGGTATCTTAATACGACAATATCCTATAGAATCGTTACTAGGAGGACAATTCCTCTTTAGATTCTTCGCTATCTAGTAAGTCTACTTAATAGGTACGTACGTTATGCCCCGACTCGCTATATCGCTTATAGCGTCGTAGCCTTAGTACTAGCCAAATACTATCTAGCGACTCTCTACTCACTTCCTACCTCCTAGTATCCTCTAGAGGTATTAATTGCGACGCCTTATCGAAGGTTAGAGACCCTCTAGACTAAATGTACTTGCGCTTTCGTGCTTTCCGCTATATAAGGGCCTCGAAGAGGCGTGACACGATGATAGCGATCGCAGGAAACGACCAGGAGCAGGAGAGTAACGAGTGGAAGGAGGTCTGCAGGAAGGCAGAAACAATGGCAATGGCAGGAGATGGCGAGCACCCAGAAAGAGCACTTAAGGGGATGATTTTGGAGCTCCTTGGAGGGCTAAAGGCACTAAGGAGCCAAACAGGACAGATCATTAACAGGACAGTAGCAGCAGCAGCAAAGAAGAGGACACAGGAAGGCCAGAAACTAAGCCAACCAACCTGGGCAGCAGTTGCATCCCAAAACCCTCCCCCCCAGAAAACAGCTATCAAGGTCTACATTTCCGACCAGCAAGAGCAGAAAGAGATTGAGGGCCTGTCAGGCAAGGGGATCATACAGAAGATTGGGATACAAGGCATCATTGGAGCCAGGAAAGAGAAGGGAGGTGTCCTTAAGCTGTTCACAGCACAGGAGCAAGACAGGAGCAAGACAGGAAGAGGCTAGAGACACAGAAGGAGTGGACAGTCAAACTAGGCAAGACGGCTAAGGTCTCACACCAACAAAATATGGTTATTGCCCATGGAATGACCACAAAGTTTGACATTGAAGGAGACCTTAAGAGGCTGCAGGACCAGAACCAGGCTGTATGCCCAGGGCTACAGATCACAAAAGCAGCATGGGTCAACAGAAAGACAAAGGACACAAAGAGAGAGTCTTCTCTAGTGCTCTGGATAGGCACTGCAGAACAGGCAAACACCGTGCTTGACAAGGGCATCTTCTGGGAATGTGAAAGAATGGACACAGAAATCCATAGAAGCACCCACAGACTACTGCAATGCTTCAAGTGCCAACAGTATGGTCATATCTCTACTAGATGCCCAAGCCAAAAGGACACTTGTTCCCACTGTGCTGGTAGCCACAAAGTACAGAATTGCACAGCCCCAAAGAGTGAAGCCAGATGTGCATGCTGTGGAAAGAAACACCCTTCCTGGTCCCAAGACTGCACAGCTAGGATTGAGGCAAAGAGGAGGGCAAGAGAAGCCAGGATCAACACCCCTATCAGATTCCAGACAGGGACAATCACCCAAGAACCCCTAGGGACTGTCTACAACCCTCTGAAAAGAGGCAGAACAGAAGAGACCACACAGGCCCAAGGCCACCCTGCTATGGGTAGACCAAAATCAATTGTGGTTGCAGGAAGAGACCCGTCACAAAGCAGGCTCAACCTTACCACAATCCCAAATAGCAGCCAGCAGCAGGAAGCACGAGAAGACCAGCAGGAGACCAGCATGGATGAGTCATGATTGAGACACCTAATCTTACCACTATCCAGTACAACGTCAACAAAAGCCAGCACAAGGTCCAGAGAAGCTTTCTCCAAGCACTGGACCCAAAGAAACACCTAGTTATTGCAGTCCAGGAACCTTGGATCAACAGCAAATCTAACAGACCATCTACTGCTAACGACCCAAGGTATCACACACTCCTAGCCAAACAAGGCACCCCTAGAACATGCATGTACATCAGCAAAGAGATGGCAACAGACAGCTGGGAACAAATCCAACAGGAAGGGGGAGACATCACCTCAGTCAGACTCAACACCAACCAAGGCAGCATCCACATCCACAGTGTATACAACCCACCCCCCAGCTCCAGAAGCAGCACCCAGCTGGGCACACTACAACAGCTGCCAGACATCCTGCAGAGTGACTCCCAACACATCGTGCTGGGAGACTTCAACTTGCACCATCCTACATGGGGATCAGACTTTGCACCTGCCCATCACTTCCTAGCTAACAGACTCCTCTCCACTACCCAAAGCAACAACATGCACCTAGTTACCCCAAAGGGCCTAACTACCTGGTCACAGAGAGCAAGCTCAAGCACCATTGACCTGTGCTTTGCATCACATGACCTGCAGCAGAAGGTCACCAGATGCTGGGTTAACCAGGACTTGGAGTCCTCATCAGATCACCTCCCAATTCAGGTGGAGTTTGAAACACAGACACAGCAGGAAGGAGACCTAGAACCTCAGCTGGCCTGGAAGGCAGCCAACTGGGAACAGATCAGACAAGACCTGGAACAGAAGCTAGCTGGACTAGAGACCAGGAGACTGGAAACAGCCTTAGACATAGACCAAGCAGTGGCAGAACTGGTTAGAACAATGCAGGAAACTGCGGCAGCCCACACCAGAGAAAAGAAACAGTCACTGTACCAGAAGCCATTCTGGACAAAGGAATGCTCAGAGAAGGTCAAGGCAGCCAGGCAGGCCAGGAGAGCCCTTACCCAGAGCCACTCCCAGGAAGCATGGGACAGATACAACCAGGCAACCAGAGACAAGAAGGCCCAGATCAAGAGGGACAAGATGCTGGAGTGGAGGTCAACAGTTGGATCCATTACCCAGAATCCTGAGAAGATGTGGAAACTAGCAAAGTGGGCAAGACAACCCACACAGGACAGAAACATGCTGCCCCAGTTTCCAAACATTGAAGACCAGGAAGGAGTAATCCAACACACTCTCCCAGGAAAGGCACAGGCATTGGGGAAACATTTCTTTGGCACACAGGTAGAAGCTGACCTGCAGGATCTGGAGGGCAGTGTGTATCCAACACCACTAGAGCAATCCTGCACAGTGGGAGAGGGAGAGATCAAGAGCATCATTAAGACACTCTCAGGAAACAAGGCCCCAGGACCAGATGGGATTCCAAACTTGTTCATTAAGACATGCAAGGACCAGATCTCCCCTGCACTGTCAAACATCTTTTCACAGTGCATGGCCCAAGGACACTGCCCTAAACACTTCAAGGAGTCACTGACTGTGGTCTTGAGAAAACCACAGAAAGAGGACTACACAAAGCTAAAGGCATACAGACCTATTGCCTTGCTCAACACACTAGGCAAACTCCTGGAAAAGATCATAGCAGAAAGGCTGACAAACCTAGCTGAAGAACATGGAATCCTTCCTGAAGAACAGATGGGAGGCAGGAAACAAAGATCAACACTAACAGCTGTGGAACTTATCACAGAGCAGATCAAGACCCTATGGCACTTTGGGAACAACAAAGCAGCCACACTCCTCTCACTAGACATATCAGGAGCCTTTGACAATGTCTCACACCAGAGGCTGATCCACATCCTGAAACAGAAGGCTATCCCTAACTGGACAGTCCAGTTTATCCAGTCCTTCCTCAGAGGCAGAACCACAAGACTAAGACTGGGCAGATACAAATCTGACAGCATGCCTACAGAGACAGGAATCCCACAGGGATCAACAATGTCTCCAATCCTGTTTCTCCTCTTTATGGCAGACCTGCCAGCAAAGCTAAACTCCAGAAACACATCAGCCTCAGGGTTTGTAGATGACACAAACATCCTAGCCTGGTCAGACAGCACAGAAGAGAACTGCAGAATCTTGCAGAAGAAACACAAGGAATGTGAGGAATGGGCCAGGAAACATGGAGCCAGATTTGCCCCAGAGAAGTATCAACTCATCCACTTCAGTAGAGCCAGAAACAGACACAATATGCAAGCCCCAATCACTATTCAGGGACACACAACAGAACCCTCAAGTGAATTAAGGGTGCTAGGAATATGGATGGATCCAAAGCTCAGCTGGGGACCACAGGTCAAGAAAGCACAGGCAAGAGCAGACAACAACAGGCAATCAATTGACAGGCTTACAGCCTCCACATGGGGAGCCACATTTGCGAAAGCAAAGGTTATGTACAAGGCCATTGTGAAGCCAGCCATGCTATATGGAGCCCAGATCTGGTCAGCCCAAGACAAGATCCCAAAGAGAATTGCAGATCCCATCAGCAGAGCCCAAGCCTCCTGTCTGAAAAAGGTGCTTGGAGCATACAAGTCAACTCCAACAAGGGTGGTCGAAATGGAGTCTGGCTCCCCACCAGCCAAGCTCTACCTTCAAGGGTTGAGATACCAGTATGCAGGAAAGACGTCTGCATACCCAGCCCAGCTAGTAATCCAGAAGGCAGTCAACAAAATCAGGAGCCAGTGCACAAGAAGGCACAGACAAGCAAGACCCAATCCAGCCCCACAGAAGCAGCAGGACCTGCAGAAGTTCAAAGAACTAGCAGAACAGCTGCACCTAGCCCAGCAGGAACAGGACAGAAGGGCTCAAGGGAGAGGATCAGCAGCCAGCCAAGGGAAGAAGCAACAGTCTCTAGCTGAAAGGATGGCAGGACTCCTCTGGAAGACTGAATGGACAAGAACCCCACAGAGGCCAGGAACCCCAAAGGCACTCCAACAGTTTGGTAGCCACAACTACCTACTGTACTCAGACCTGACCAGGTCAGAAGCAAGCATAGCAATACAAATCCGCTCTGAACACATCGGAGTCAGGGCATACCTGCATCAGAGAAAAGTCCCAGGTATCGAAGACAAGAGTTGCCCATGCGGCTACCTGTCCCAGAATGTCGAACATAGACTTCTGGTTTGCAAAGAATGGAGTACAGGGAGAGGTGAATGGAGGGCAAGGGCAAGGAACAGAAACTTCCAAGCCATGATCAGCAATAAGGGAGACCTCCAGAGAATTACAAGGTGGATCATCCACCAAGGATTTTTGGAGCAGTTCTCTCTTACTAGGTAAACAGAGAGATGGATTGAGGAGAGAAAGAAGGAGGAGGAGAGCAGGAAGAGGGGGACAACTCTAGGGTTGCAGACAAGGTAGTCAGAGGCTAACCACCATGACACTAGTGCACCCTAATGGAAGGAAAACTGAGAACTCATGGCAAGGAAGCTATTAGAGAAGGAGAGGAGGTTTTTACCTAGGAATAGGTTTCCTACCTTATACAGTAACATATATAGACATAAACCCGCATAGGCCGGAGGGCACCACAACGGGTAAATGAATCATCTATCTATCTATCTATATAAGGGCCTTATTAGACTTATGTAGCTTACTAATCTCGCTTTGTATAAGAGCTATCTAATACGCTATCTCTCTACTCCCTCTCTATTGCCCTATTAAACGACCTTCCTCTTTCTACTACGCCTTTCTGAACCCGTAACGACGCTCTAAGACGTAATGACACCTATTATAAACCCTGTCTCGTCGAAGTTATAGGTGTCCTAGTTAAGGATACTATACTTCTCCTTTATATTACGTATAAGTAAGAACCAACTCTCGATAACGTCTAGATCTTCTATTAGGGCTCGCTAAGGATCGTATCTACGTGTTATACGAACCTTTAGCTTCCGATACCGCCTAATAAACCTGTCTATCGAATTAAGACTAGCGGGCTTAAGACCCTTCTCTTATAGTAATAAATCGGCTATTACTTATATACTAGCCTTTAATAGCGGGAAACCTCTAAGATCTAGCTCGAGTATATACTCAAGTATTACCCTCTCTTCTAGCTCTATAAGCTTCTTCGAATTAGGCTCGTAGTCACCCCGAGGAGGTCGTCTATTTAATCGATACCCTAGTATAGTTCCTAACGCGTCGTATACCTTTATAGTAAGTCGATTCGTAATTGTTACGTCGCGTTTCGTAGCCTAGACAGCTAAGGTCAGTTTGGCCTCGTTTAAAGACAATATACGCTATAATAGTAGTTATATAGCTATATCTATAGAAGTAGTACAGTTCTGAGTAAAAGTGGCCCGCTCGGTAGTATAGCCCGCTCGGTAGTAAAGCTCGTTATTATCCGGACTATAGATATAAGCTATATACTAACTTACAATACTTTAGTAGTAGTAGTATTACGGTAGTTATCTAAAAGTATAGTATCGTTAGTTAAGGTATAGATTCTATAGAGATATAGATCCTATAGAGATATAGATCCTATAGAGATATAGATTATATAAAGATATAGATTAGACTCGCTCTCTAAGTATATAATATATAATATAGATTAAATATATAGTAGTAGTCCTAATTATAACTTAGAGATTAGTAGCCGTATCTAAAGGAGGTCTAGATAGCCTAGCTTAGCTATTAGTAGCCGGCGTACTACTAGAAAGATCCGGTATCGTCGAAAGCCTACTTAGTAAGGTAGAATATACGGTTAATACTATTAATGATCGGAGGAAAAACGCTTATCGATCTCTACGCCAAAACAAGACACATTCGAAAGCTCTTATCAAGGCCATTCTAACGATATATAAAGCAGGCCACTGCCCCTAGGACTAAGAGAGTTCTACCTTATTCAATCTAGACAGCTTAAAGCTCTCTTCACCCTATTTCTTTAGCTCCAAACGCCGCGGAGGTGCCTAGCTACATTAGGCAACTCCTAGGCAATAGTAGCCTAGGCTACGGCACTAACGGCGCCTACGGCCCTATAGGCGAAGCCCCCCTAAGACAACTAGTAGCAACTTATAGAGGACGTAAAAAGTATAGAAACTAACGATTAGCTCCCTTACCGGTCTCTATAGGTACTGATTACTTAGCTACGTACGGCGCTTATACTGTCGTATTACCGAGGGCAATAAGAAATAAGGACGACGTCCTAGGCGATTAGTAAGGCCACCCGGAATTAACACCCCTATAGCTAGGTATCGGTCGCGGCATTGATACTAGGCCCCCGCCTAACGCACAATATAGCTACGATCCGCATTATAGTAAAGGAAGACTAGGCCGAAGTTACGAAGCTATCGAATAAGGAGCTCGCCTAACGAATTAACTAACTAGGGGTGGTCGTAGTGAACTAATAGTCTAACGGTACTCTATAGATCTATACTAGCTCTACTACTACTAGGAGGCACCTAGAGGCATAGCTATAGTAGGTATCTAAGGTTACGGTATTAGCGAAGGTCTTAACGAAACAATTTACGATCCTAGTCTACGATATACCTAAGGAGTTCGACCTAACTAACTAAGGTCACCTACGCGCTCTCTAAGAGGACAACCCGGTCACTCTTAACTCTCTAATCTAGAAGGCGACTTGGCTCTATAGGAAATGGCTAGAAGGCAAGAAGGCCTCGGCGCTAATAGTATAGCTACAAGACGCGAAAGCGGCGGATCTAGCGATAGAACAAGGCCTAGTCTAGTAATATAGCCTTAAGATAGTAGAAAAGCACTCCTTATCCTTTCGTGTCCTCTAATGCTTTAAATGCTAACAGTATAGACACTAAACCTACACGTATATAAGCAAGTAGGCCTACTCGAACTATATAGGAGACTATATGTCTAGGGACTATATATCGACTACGAGACGGTACACGAACTGTCCGGGGCACTACCTATCGTATAGTACGGAATGCCTATAGCGGAAACTAGCGAAAAACAAGGCAATTATAAACAGAACCGTCGCCCTAAGATTCTACGGCGACCGTAAGGCTAGCCTATACCGGAACTAACTAGCGGCGGTCGGGTATAAGCGCCCTAGGGCCGAGAACGATATAAAGGATACGTAACCTAGGGCGGACGGGAGGCCACGTGCTCTACTAGCTACGGCGAGGGAATCTAACTAGGCCCGGCTCCCCTTTAGTATACAGCCGATAGGCGTAGACTAGGACGTATAGGGCAGTAGGACATAGGACGATATAGAGGAAATAATTGTCGATGCCGATAACTAGCCTCGACACGCTTAGTATTATCTAGTATAACGTCAACTATAGTAAGGATATAGTCTAGAACCATTTCCTATACGAGGCGGACCCGCGCGTCCACTACGTCCTTATAATCTAGGAGCTATAGATTAACCCGTACTATAAGAGACTAACGACCTATAAGTTACTAGGCTATACGACATACCTACGAGGCGACGGCAGACCCCGTACGTGCTTCTATGTTAGTAAGGACATACTAGAATCCGACTAGGAGGTAGTGTACTACGTAGACGAAGAAGGCGGGGGCGATATTACCTCCCCCTACGTAGGTAGTACCTAGATATACAACCTATATATATAACCGCTAGCCTCGAGGTCTAGCCGCGACCTAGGGGTCTATAGACTCCTAGACAGTGCGCTTAAGAGACAAGGGTACTACATCGTAGTAGGAGACTTTAACATACACTACCCTTCCTAGGAAAGCCTTATGTAGCCGTACCCTATAGCCGACGAAGTACTCGACTTGATGGCGAGCAACGCAATTGCCCTCAATACCCCGAAGGACCTGGGCACCTAGAAGAGAGGGGGACTCCAAGGCACGATCGACCTCTCCTAGATCTTAGATAGCTACTACTATACGGTAACCTACTATAGGATCGAACATAAACTCGAGGCGTCGTTAGACTATATACTAGTTAGGACCTCTATTACGATATAGATATAACGTACACTAGCGAGAACCCCTAAGCTAAACTAGGGAAAGGCCTACTAGGCCAACATCTAGGCGTACCTCGATAACTCTAAGAGGCTAGTCTAGATCGCGTAGTAGTAATATAACAGTAAAGACGAGATAGACGAAGCAGTCTAGGGGTTAATAGACGAAATAAGAAAAGCGACCTCACTTTACGTTCCGCTTACCTAACTAACGATATAGTCTAAACTATACTAGACGCCGGAGTACACTACGGTAGTAAGAGAAGTAAGGAGAGCCCGCCGGGTATAGACGAGCAGCTATAGCGAGGAGGCCTAGAACGTATATAGGGAGGCATACTAATAGAAGAAAGCTATAATACGAAGGGAGAAAGTAGTCGGCTAGAGGGCTATAGTAGAAGACATCGCCGGTAAGCTAGAGAGGATATAGAAGCTAGCGAAATAGGCCCGACAGGACCCTATACAGGGCCCCTCCTTCTCTATCCTAGCGCTATAATCGCCTAGTGGCCCGGTTAGCGACCCCGAGGCCAAGGCGCGTCTACTAGCTAGTAAGTTCTTCCCGCCCCTAGTCGAGGCTAATCTAAGCGACATAAATAGCTCTACTCCCCTAGCCCCTAGTATCGCGGTCTAATAGGAGGTGTCCGAGGGAGAAGTTGCCGCTATACTAAGGAAGTTGCCGGCGAAGAAAGCCCCGGGGCCGGATAGGATCCTAAACGAGCTACTAAAGAAGTGTAGAGATTAACTAGCCCTAGTAGTTATAGCGATCTTTAACGCCTGCCTATAGACCGGGTACCACCCGATAGCTTTTAAACAATCGACGATAGTGGTCCTACGTAAGCCGTAGAAGGAAGACTATACGTAGGTAAAGTCGTACCGCCTAATTACGCTCCTTAACACTCTTAGGAAGGCGCTTAAGAAGCTAGTTATAACGAGACTCTCCGAGGCGGTAGAGGAACACTCCCTACTCCCGGACACCTAGATAGGTACGCGCCTATAGCGATCGACGCTATCCGCGATAGAACTTATTACCTCTTAGGTAAAGGCTATCTAGTATAAGAATAGGGACAAGGTGGCTTCCTTACTTAGCCTAGACATATCGGGAGCCTTCGACTACGTGTTATACCCGCGGCTACTCTATATCCTAAGGTCGAAGGGACTCCCTAAGTGGCTTATCAACTTCGTACGGTCCTACCTCTAAAACCGTAGTACGTCGATCCTAGTCGGCTAGTATAGAAGCCCATTTTAAGTAGTCTATACTAGAATCCCGTAAGGCTTAACGCTAGCACCTATTCTGTTCCTCTTCTTTATAGCGACGCTGCTCCTAGCCCTAGAATCCTAGAACACCGCTACGAGCGGCTTCGTAGACGACACAAACATCCTAGCGTAGTCTTCCTCGACTAAGGAGAACTGTAGGCTACTAGAAGAGAAGCACAAGATCTACGAGGACTAGGCTAGGAGGCACGGGGCTCGGTTTGCCCTAGAAAAGTACAATCTAATACACTTTACGCGCCGGCTACGGTTCTATAATATATAAGCTTCTATCTAGATATCGGGGCATACGACTAACCCGGCAAATTAGCTTAGGATCCTCGGACTATAGGTAGACCCGGCGCTACGGTAGAGGAAGCACGTATAGGCAATATTACGGAAAGCTAAACAGAATATAGCATTATACTAGAGGCTCACTACGTCTATATAGGGGGCGGACTTCCGGTAGTTACGACTTCTATATACGGCTATTATACGGCCAGTCCTTACCTATAGTAGCTAAGTATAGTCCTTAGGCGAGAGGGCCTACCTATCGAAGGGACTCGTCGCGCCGCTAGCGAAGATCTAAAACTAATGCCTAAGGAAGGTTACCGGGGTATATAAGTCGATACTAACGAGGATACTTAAGTACGAGACCGCTATACCGCCGATCGACCTATATATCTAGGTACTACGGACCTCCTACTTAGGCAAGTCGGCACAGTACCTAGTATAGAAGGTCATCGCTAGTATAGTCGTAAGGGCCCGCGAATTAGTACTAGCGTATAGGGGTATTCGACCCGGAAACGAGCCGAACTACCGGGTAAGGGACGAATAGCTAGTAATATAATAGGACGGTGAGAAATCGTTTATAGAGCAACTATAGAAAGAGAGGTGGAATAACTAGGTTGTAGGGTATAGTAGACGCCCTTAGCTAGCGGGACAACCTAAGGAATAGTTAGCTACAAAATCCGCGGTTAAGCACCCCCCGAAGCTTATCTACTACCGCCTTACGAGGGCATAGAGTAGTATAGTAACCTAACTACGAAGCGAACACATCGGCCTCTAGGGGTACCTATTATAGAGGAAGGTTCTAGGATATACGAATACTAGCTGCCCCTACGGCTATCGCTCCTAGAACGTACGGTACGTACTCCTCGTCTGTCCGAGGTGGTCGCTAGGAAGGGGGGAGTAGATAGTAAAGGCGAGGAACCGGACGATTAGGGCACTTCTTAATAACGCTAAGGACCTACGGCGTATTACGAACTAGATACTAGAGAAGGGCTAGCTAGAACAGTACCGCCTAGTAGGAGTAGTATAGGAAGAGAGGATACGACGTAGCGCGACGAGACCGGCTAGGAGCGGGGGCTAACGGGGTAGTAATATAGACTATATACGTTTAGAGGGAAAGCTAAACTAGATAAGGAGTAGTCGGGGGCGGGAAGGGTTTTCACCTATTCGGGTTTCCCTTTGTATATAACAATAGATATATACCTATATAGGCCGGATAGGGTCCTAGAACAGGGGAATGACAAATCTATCTATCTATATACGGTTAGACGAGTTTAGGATCTCGTAGTAGAAGACTAAGAAGTTAAGCGCGAGGACGAGACGGACTAGGCAAGTTTACGACCTCGTAGTAGAAGACTAAGAAGTTAAGCGCGAGGCCGAGATAGTATTATTAAACTAGGTAATAGCCGGTAAGACCTTAGATAGTAGTAGTATCGAAGAAGAGGTACGTAGTAACGTACTTTACTACCGAGCGGGCTATACTACCGAGCGGGCTACTTTTACTAAGAACTATACCACTTCTACTTTAATTACGACGGTATCTTAATACGATAATATCCTATAGAATCGTTACTAGGAGGACAATTCCTCTTTAGATTCTTCGCTATCTAGTAAGTCTACTTAATAGGTACGTACGTTATGCCCTAACTCGCTATATTGCTTATAGCGTTGTAGCCTTAGTACTAGCTAAATACTATCTAGCGACTCTCTACTCACTTCCTACCTCCTAGTATCCTCTAGAGGTATTAATTGCGACGCCTTATCGAAGGTTAGAGACCCTCTAGACTAAATGTACTTGCGCTTTCGTGCTTTCCGCTATATAAGGGCCTTATTAGACTTATGTAGCTTACTAATCTCGCTTTGTATAAGAGCTATCTAATACGCTATCTCTCTACTCCCTCTCTATTGCCCTATTAAACGACCTTCCTCTTTCTACTACGCCTTTCTGAACCCGTAACGACGCTCTAAGACGTAATGACACCTATTATAAACCCTGTCTCGTCGAAGTTATAGGTGTCCTAGTTAAGGATGCTATACTTCTCCTTTATATTACGTATAAGTAAGAACTACTTCTCGATAACGTCTAGATCTTCTATTAGGGCTCGCTAACGATCGTATCTACGTGTTATACAAACCTTTAGCTTATGATGCCGCCTAATAAACCTGTCTGTCTAATTAAGACTAGCGGGCTTAAGACCCTTCTCTTATAGTAATAAATCGGCTATTACCCGTATACTAGCCTTTAATAGCGGGAAACCTCTAAGATCTAGCTCGAGTATATACTTAAGTATCACCCTCTCTTCTAGCTCTATAAGCTTCTTTAAAATAGGCTCGTAGTCACCCCGAGGAGGTCGTCTATTCAATCGATACCCTAGTATAGTTCGAGACGCGTCGTATACCTTTATAGTAAGTCGATTCGTAATTATCGCGTCGCGTTTCGTAGCCTAGATAGCTAAGGTCAGTTTGGCCTCGTTTAAAGACAATATACGCTCTAATAGTAGTTATATAGCTGTATCTGTAGAAGTGGTACAGTTCTTAGCAAAAGTGGCCCGCTCGGTAGTATAGCCCGCTCGGTAGTAAAGTACGTTATATAAAGCGTAATTATAATAGATAGATAGATTTGTCATTCCCCTGTTCTAGGACCCTATCCGGCCTATGCAGGTATATATCTATTGTTATGTACAAAGGGAAACCCGAATAGGTGAAAACCCTTCCCGCCCCCGACTACTCCTTGTCTAGATTAGCTTTCCCTCTGAACGTACGTAGTCCATGTCACTACCCCGTTAGCCCCCGCTCCTAGCCGGTCTCGTCGCGCTGCGTCGTGTCCTCTCTTCCTGCACTGCTCCTACTAGGCGGTACTGTTCTAGCCAGCCCTTCTCTAGTATCCAGTTCGTAATGCGCCGTAGGTCTTCAGCGTTGTTAAGAAGTGCCCCAATCGTCCGGTTCCTCGCCTTTGCCATCCACTCCCCCCTTCCTAGCGACCACCTCGGACAGACGAGGAGTGCGTGCCGTACGTTCTGGGAGCGATAGCCGCAGGGGCAGCTAGTATTCGTGTATCCTGGAACCTTCCTCCATGATAGGTACCCCTGGAGGCCGATGTGTTCGCTTCGCAGTTGGGTTGCTATGCTACTCTGTGCCCTCGTAAGGCGGTAGTGGATGAGCTTCGGGGGGTGCTTGACCGCGGATTTTGTAGCTGACCATTCCTTAGGTTGTCCCGCTGGCTGAGGGCGTCCACTATGCCCTACAACCTGGTTGTTCCACCTCTCTTTCCATAGTTGCTCTACAAACGATTTCTCACCTTCCCATTGTGTTGCTAGCTGTTCGTCCCTTGCCCGGTAGTTCGGCTCGTTTCCGGGTCGAATGCCCTTGTGCGCTGGTACTGATTCGCGGGCCCTTGCGACTGCACTGGCGATGACCTTCTGTACTGGGTACTGTGCCGACTTGCCTAAGTAGGAGGTCCGTAGTCCCTGGATGTATAGGTCGATCGGCGGTATAGCGGTCTCGTGCTCAAGCATCCTCGTTGGTGTCGACTTATATGCCCCGGTGACCTTCCTTAGGCATTGGTTTTGGATCTTCGCTAGCGGCGCGACGAGTCCCTTCGATGGGCAGGCCCTCTCGCCTAAGGACCACACTTGGCTGCCATAGGTAAGGACTGGCCGTACAATAGCCGTATATAGAAGTCGTGACTGCCGGAAGTCCGCCCCCCATGTGGACGCAGTGAGCCTCTGGCATGATGCCATATTCTGTTCAGCTTTCCGTAATATTGCCTGTACGTGCTTCCTCCACCGTAGCGCCGGGTCCACCCATAGTCCGAGGATCCTGAGCTGATTTGCCGGGTTAGTCGTGTGCCCCTGTATCTGGATAGAAGCTTGCATATTGTGGAACCGTGGCCGGCGCGTAAAGTGTATCAGATTGTACTTTTCTGGGGCAAACCGAGCCCCGTGCCTCCTAGCCCAGTCCTCGCAGATCTTGTGCTTCTCTTCTAGTAGCCTACAGTTCTCCTCAGTCGAGGAAGACCACGCTAGGATGTTTGTGTCGTCTACGAAGCCGCTCGCAGCGGTGTTCTGGGATTCTAGGGCTGGGAGCAGCGTCGCCATAAAGAAGAGGAACAGAATAGGTGCTAGCGTTGAGCCTTGCGGGATTCCAGTGTGGACTGCTTGAAATGGGCTTCTGTACTGGCCGACCAGGATCGACGTACTGCGGTTTTGGAGGTAGGACCGTACGAAGTTGACAAGCCACTCAGGGAGTCCTTTCGACCTTAGGATGTAGAGAAGCCGCGGGTGTGACACGTAGTCGAAGGCTCCCGATATGTCTAGGCTAAGTAAGGAAGCCACCTTGTCCCTATTCTTATACCAGATGGCCTTTACCTGAGAGGTGATAAGTTCCATCGCGGATAGCGTCGATCGCTGTGGGCGCGCACCCATCTGGGTGTCCGGGAGTAGGGAGTGTTCCTCTGCCGCCTCGGAGAGTCTCGTTGCAACCAGCTTCTCAAGCGCCTTCCCAAGAGTGTTAAGGAGCGCAATTGGGCGGTACGACTTCACCTGCGTATAGTCTTCCTTCTGCGGCTTGCGTAGGACCACTGTCGTCGATTGTTTAAAAGCTATCGGGTGGTATCCGGTCTGTAGGCAGGCGTTGAAGATCGCTGCAACTGCTGGGGCTAGTTGATCTCTACACTTCTTTAGTAGCTCGTTTGGGATCCCATCCGGCCCCGGGGCTTTCTTCGCCGGCAACTTCCTCAGCACAGCGGTAACTTCTCCCTCGGACACCTCCTGTTGGACCGCGATGCTAGGGGCTAGGGGAGTAGAGCTGTTTATGTCGCTTAGATCAGCCTCGACTGGGGGTGGGAAGAACTTGCTAGCCAGTAGACGCGCCTTGGCCTCGGGGTCGCTAACCGGGCCACTAGGCGATTGTAGCGCTGGGATAGAGAAGGAGGGGCCCTGTGTAGGGTCCTGTCGGGCCCATTTCGCTAGCTTCCACATCCTCTCTGGCTTGCCGGCGATTTCTTCCACTGTGGCCCTCCAGCCGACTGCTTTCTCCCTCCGTATTATGGCTTTCTTCTGTTGGCATGCCTCCCTGTATACGTTCCAGGCCTCCTCGCTATGGCTGCTCGTCCACACCCGGCGGGCTCTCCTTGCTTCTCTTACTACCGCAGTGCACTCCGGCGTCCAGTATGGTTTGGACCATGTCGTTGGTTGGGCAAGCGGAACGTGAAGTGAGGTCGCTTTTCTTATTTCGTCTGTCAACCCCTGGACTGCTTCGTCTATCTCGTCTTTACTGTTGTATTGCTGCTGCGCGATCTGGACTAGCCTCTTGGAGTCATCGAGGTACGCCTGGATGTTGGCCCAGTGGGCCTTTCCCCAGTTTGGCTTAGGGGTTCTCGCTGGTGTGCGTTGTATCTGTGTCGCAATAGAGGTCCTGACTGGCATGTGGTCTGACGACGCCTCGAGTTCATGTTCGATCCCACAGTAGGTTACCGTGTGGTAGTGGCTATCTGAGATCCAGGAGAGGTCGATCGTGCCTTGGAGTCCCCCTCTCTTCCAGGTGCCCAGGTCCTTCGGGGTATTGAGGGCAATTGCGTTGCTCGCCATCAAGTCGAGTACTTCGTCGGCTATAGGGTGCGGCTGCATAAGGCTTTCCCAGGAAGGGTGGTGTATGTTGAAGTCTCCTACTACGATGTGGCACCCTTGTCTCTTGAGCGCACTGTCTAGGTGTCTGCAGACCCCTAGGTCGCGGCTAGACCTCGAGGCTGGCGGTTGCATGTATAGGTTGTGTATCCAGGTGCTACCCACGTGGAGGGAGGTAATATCGCCCCCGCCTTCTTCGTCTGCGTAGTACACTACCTCCCAGTCGGATTCTAGTATGTCCTTGCTGACATAGAAGCACGTGCGGGGTCTGCCGTCGCCTCGTAGGCATGTCGTGTAGCCTGGTGACTTGCAGGTCGTTGGTCTCTTATGGTGCGGGTTAATCCATGGCTCCTGGATTGCAAGGACGTGGTGGACGCGCGGGTCCGCCTCGTGTAGGAAATGGTTCTGGACTATATCCTTGCTATGGTTGACGTTATACTGGATGATGCTAAGCGTGTCGAGGCTAGTCATCGGCATCGACAATCATTTCCTCTGTATCGTCCTGTGTCCTACTGCCCTGTGCGTCCTGGTCTACGCCTATCGGCTGTGTACTAAAGGGGAGCCGGGCCTGGTTAGATTCCCTCGCCGCAGCTAGCAGAGCACGTGGCCTCCCGTACGCCCTAGGCTGCGCATCCTTTACATCGTTCTCGGCCCTAGGGCGCTTGTGCCCGACCGCCGCTAGTTGGTTCCGGTGTGGGCTAGCCTCACGGTCGCCGTAGAATCTTGGGGCGACGGTTCTGTTTGTGATTGCCTTGTTTTTCGCTAGTTTCCGCTGTGGGCATTCCGCACTATACGATGGGTGGTGCCCCGGACAGTTCGCGCACCGTCTCGTAGTCGATGTACAGTCCCTAGACATATGGTCTCCTGCACAGTTCGAGCAGGCCTGCTTGTTTGTGCACGTGTAGGTTTGGTGTCCATACTGTTGGCATTTGAAGCATTGGAGGACACGAAAGGATGAGGAGTGCTTTTCTACTGTCTTGAGGCTGTATTGCCAGACCAGGCCTTGTTCTATCGCTAGATCCGCCGCTTTCGCGTCTTGTAGCCATACTATTAGCGCCGAGGCCTTCTTGCCTTCTGGCCATTTCCTATGGAGCCAAGTCGCCTTCTGGATTGGAGAGTTAAGAGTGACCGGGTTGTCCTCTTGGAGAGCGCGTAGGTGACCCTGGTTGGTTGGGTCAAACTCCTTAGGCATGTCGTGGACTAGGATCGTGAATTGTTTCGTTGAGACCTTCGCTGATGCCGCAACCTTAGATGCCCACTGTGGCTGTGCCTCTAGGTGCCTCCTAGCAGTAGCAGAGCTAGTATAGATCTGTAGAGTGCCGTTGGACTGTTGGTTCACTGCGACCACCCCTGGTTGGTTGATTCGTTGGGCGAGCTCCTTGTTCGATAGCTTCGCAACTTCGGCCTGGTCTTCCTTTGCTGCAATGCGGATCGTAACTGCATCGTGCGTTGGGCGGGGGCCTGGTATCGATGCCGCGACCGATGCCCAGCTATGGGGGTGTTGATTCCGGGTGGCCTTGCTAATCGCCTGGGACGTCGTCCTCATTTCTTGTTGCCCTCGGTGATACGACAGTACAAGCGCCGTGCGTAGCTGAGTGATCATTACCTGTAGAGACCGGTAAGGGAGCTGATCGTTAGTTTCCATGCTTTTTGCGTCCTCTATAAGTTGCTGCCAGTTGTCTTGGGGGGGCTTCGCCTGTAGGGCCGTAGGCGCCGTTAGTGCCGTAGCCTGGGCTGCCATTGCCTAGGAGTTGCCTAATGTAGCTAGGCACCTCCGCGGCGTTTGGAGCTGAAGAAACAGGGTGAAGAGAGCTTCAAGCTGTCCAGATTGAATGAGGTAGAACTCCCTCAGTCCTAGGGGCAGTGGCCTGCTTTTTATATCGTTGGAATGGCCTTGATAAGAGCTTTCGAATGTGTCGTGTTTTGGCGCAGAGATCGATGATTCCCTCTCTTGCTCGGGGTATATATAATGCGTAATTATAATATATTTCTATCTAGTAAGTATAGCTACTTAACCCGCGACTCTAGATATATAGACTTTCGGAATACGCCTAGCTTACTATATTATAGGTAATATACCTAAATACGGTAGAGGGTCTAATACGCGCTAAGCGTAGTACGCTTTGTCTATAATATAATATTAGTATAATACCTTAAGCTATCTATATAGCCGTAAACGTATATTTTGTCTAGTATAGCGTACTTATAATATTCGAAGATAATATATTTCTAGAAAAATATATCTTTATAATAATAAGTTATATTTTTTACGCGATATACCGTCTTTATAGTATCGTAGTTAATATAAGTAGGTGTAAATATAGGATAAATATATTACGGTACAAAGATAATGTCGTAGAAAACACACCTCGGCAAAAACACGGCTACATCTATACACGTGATACAACTCTACACTGCGATAACACCGTAGCGTCGGCAATACGTCGTATATAACATGTTAGGATCTCCTAGTAACCCTTAATGTAGCTTTCGGCTTTGTTTTGATACTAAACAACGACTGTCACGTGAAACAACGAACTAGTACTTAGTTCCTCTTTAGTAGTGCTTGTATACATTAGTGAACAGTGCCGCGGCCTGCACCACAACGTCCTGATACAGTCCTGGGCATGTTTTTACAAACCCTGTTCTTCCACCTTTCCTCATTAGGAAGGATGTATCCACTGCTTGGCGTAGCTCACCACCTGGTGTGTCCTCCATTGTTGGCTGTTACTGCCTCGCAGCGTTCTCGGATACTCTTGCATATACGTTGTATGTCCTCAGGTGTGAGCTTGGCCCATTCTTGATAGTGAGATTGAAGGTAGCAACACCTTCTGAGATGGACATGGATAGCCGGAAGGGGTTAGCGTAAATACAGGGGTTATAAAAACTATGCCCAGGACTGTATCCTTCCACTCCCATCATTCCCGACGGTTGCGTCAGCTTCAAAGAATCTCCGAGTTCCAGAGATAGTGCATTGAACTACAGGACCAAGGAACCAGCAACGACAGCATACCACGACAGCAGAAGACATGGCACCAGACGCAGTGGATACAAACGAGCCTCCCAGTAAGCACAGAGCTGCATAGTGACATCCTGGTGCAACAATGGCTTATCAAGTAACACAGAGGCCAAGTCAGGCCTACTCACTCCTAGCCATGTGGATGGAGAATGGACACCAAATACAGGTGCGTGACAAGCAGCTCTGTTATACAAAGCCTCTTTGCAATGTCTCATATCGCCTCATACACGCGACCAACATGCGGCCACCATACTGACTATGGCCACCAGTCCTCTCAACCCTTCCCCGACAACCCCAGACAGGATCCTCCTCCCCTCTGCCCTTCTTCCACCTTCTTGAACGCCTCAAGACGACCAAACGCGAGGGCTGGCGCCGCTTCGACATCAACCACGGCGAGTCAATTTCCGACCACATGTACCGCATGTCCATAATCACCATGCTATGCCCACCCGCCCTCTCATCCCGCCTCGACATCGCCCGCTGCACGCGAATGGCCCTGATCCACGACATGGCCGAAGCTCTGGTCGGCGACATCACTCCCGTTGACGGCGTAACGAAAGTCGAGAAGAGCCGACGCGAAATGGAGACGATGGAGTACATGACCAAGTCCCTACTTGGTAACGTGAAGGGCGGCAAGGCAGGTGAGGAGATGATGAAGGTGTGGCAGGAGTATGAAGATTCAGAGACGGAGGAGAGTAAGTTTGTGCATGATGTGGACAAGATGGAGTTGTTGTTGCAGATGGTGGAGTACGAGAGGGCGCATGATGGGAGGGTGGATTTGGGGGAGTTCAGTCGCGTTGCTAAGAGAATCGTGCTGCCGGAGGTGCAAGAATGGGCGGCGGAGGTATTGAGGGATAGGGAGGAGTTTTGGAAGTCAAGAGGGAAGGAGCCGACCGGGTTTAGGGAGATTGGGGTAGAGTTGAGGAAGGCGCAAGATGAGTATTATGGAAACGGGACGAGCGCTTGAAGGGTCAAGACAAGACAACGAAACTGTCCTTGTCGCCAGCATATGAGCGAAGGATGTACAGTTTCTGAGCAGAAACTTACTCACCTGCTGACATTCGACGCAATGCGCTGCAACAGCATCAGCACATCCCAAGCGTTGCAACACGAGGCCGTGCGACGCAGGAGACACAAAGCATCCTCGAACGCACATGCAGTCACAATGCACAAGAGACACTAAGTCAGACCTCACGATGGTCAAAGCGCAAAGTTGCACGACGGTCTCTGAGACTCTGATGGCTCGCTACCAGAAACCACGGCGCCCGGTTCAAGATTCGACACTACAGCACGACTTCGCCACGAGGTGTTCAGTATGAAGTATCAGCGACATGACCACATCACACATCTCGATCATGACGAACCGGGGGAAACTTCTGCATCTTCAAGCGCCATTTCCTGCTTAAGCGCGAAAGTCTGGAATGATAGGAGGATGGTAGGCTTGGATGTGGTTGTCCTGCATATGCTGCATTTTCGCGAAACCCCTCATAGACAAGACTTGCTTACCTGCATCGCGTGCCTGGCATACGGACTGGCCTTATTACCGTAGGCACAAACATATTGCATACATTAGCTCGAAATATGCATCCACAGGGCGGGCGTTGGCATGCCGGAATGCCTTTGTTTCCAATGAAAGAGTTCCACAGTACGTACCGGGTCCTGCGTCCTTTGGGCAATTCCCAGGAATCCAGAGAATCCAACTCGCTTACCTGAGTGAGATTGAGGAGAACCTGTCCCAAGTGGTAAGATGGTAAATAGGTTCTCGTTTGTGCATCCCCACGCCTTACGTACCTAAATGCGATGGCTTTAGGTCAGATGCAGTAGCTCCCTACACACTTACAGGTGCTCGGTAGTCTATGTCCCTCCGGAGGATGGATGCCTTGACAGGTGATGACGCTGCGCCACTGCCAACCTCTCCAGCCTGGTTCGTTCTGTGCAGTGGTGTTGCAGAGCGCGTAGCCTTGTGGACGCCACATGCGGCAGCATGAGATTACCAGGTTGATGATTTTTGCGAATTTCGGACTGGTAGTGACCTGTGCTTTCCGATGAGATCTGTGCTTGATGATGTTGATGGCGTTGGTTCATCAGGTTGCTATTTCGAAACATCCCACGTCCATCCAAGGCGTGGGGGCGCCCAGCAGTGAGGCTGCTCGGGCTGGATTCTGGTGTTCTTCGCTGCGATCATTGCGAAACAAGATAAAACCTGGGGTCTGGGGAAGTTCGTGCGACGAGACTCGGGGTGTCTTTGCATGAAGTTGGAATAGAGGTTGATTATTTTCCTTGAGACAGCGCTCGTTTGTGAAGTTACCAGACGGTGGAGGCCCCGGGAGCAGTGAAACAAGACTCGGCCGCGGTCATTTTCTACTGTATCTTAGGGGCCCTAGGGCAGAAGTGGAAGTCGCTCGTCAGGAAGGGGTTTCTCTTAGTTGTGGGAATCAGTTGTGGTTATGACTTGCTCCCTGAAAGGATGTGAACCAGTACTTGCGCACCTGCGCCATCGACTTGTGGATGCGGCGGCCAGAGAAAGTTCGGCCTAGTGTGGCGACCCGCAGCAAAATCACGAGGCATCGTTAACCTCGTGCAGTGTGATGCGTGTCGGAGTCCGCCTGGTGATCAATCAGATTCGAGAATTGATGCGCCTACCGCGCGATCTTGATGCCCTGCCTGGGATCATGGTATTGTGCGTTCGCATCTCACTCGCTTTCGCCTGCTCGATGAGGCGTATGTCGTCTATGCTTGAATTTTCAGCCTCACTGGCCAGTCTGTTGGCGGAAGAGAAGGGATCATGTCTGTCGTGTTTCCTCATCACTTCCCCGGACCCCAGCTAGCCGATCGGACCCCAGTGACCCATCAAGTTCCGAATCAAGTTCCATCAAATGTCGACAGTCTTGCACGTCGCCGTTGCGCCTCGGGGAGGGCACATCGGCGGCGCCCTTACCCCTGCCTTGTGAGGCCCCCCCCCTCCCACTCGTTGCCGGCTCGAGTGCGCGGGAAAGATAGATTCTAAGCGGTTTTTGAGGTGCAGTTTGGAGTTGTAGTAGCAAAAGCTCAATCAATATAAGCGGTAAATGATGGGGTCCGGTCGGCCAGCTGGGGTCCGGTGAAGTGGTTAGGGTCGTGTTTGCTCGAGACTGCTGCCAGTTGGATATTCACTTTTAACCCCGCTCCACCGGGCCGCTAGTGCATAGATCTTGCAACAAGGGTCAGTCGTAGCCAAATGAGAGGGTTACATTGCTGCTTGCTCAGCCAAGTACTGATGCTCATCACCTATATACGGGCGAGTACCCTGCGAGAGGTGCTGGCCAGGCGTTGCTGTCGCTCTGTTCCTGCTAGCCATCAACAGCATCGAGGGCCTGCATTGGAAAGATCTCATCGGTCTCGGCTAGCTTAGCGTTGAGCTAGCGCGCCTTCCCAACATCCCGCGCTTTTTCCCACTCTTTTTGGGCTTGCTCGACGGGTCTCTCTATTCGACGACAGCAGCTCTGGCACTGGCACTGGCACAGGCAATACGTATTCACGCCTCCGCAGTTAAGTTGCGCACTGTGTGCAACCAGTGCGCGGCACCACAATAAGGTCCGCCCGCTGGCTCCGGTGCACGAAACAGATCCACCTCCGCAGCTACACGCAGCCTTCCTAGTCACTGTGACCTGCCGTGCAACCGCAGTTGTCACTGTCCGCGTGCCCAATCCCTTCGTCATACACGGGCATCTGTGACCGCGCTCCTGCCTTGCGAACTTGCGAACAACACTCTACATCCTCGTGACCCTCACCCCCCCAGCGACGACAGCGAGGCAGTTGGGTTGAGCAGGACATGAAGAGAGCGCTCGCGCATCGCATACACTCGCATGCGATGCTGACCAACCAAGAACCGGAACCAAGCAACTACCGCCATACGTCGAGAGTGGGTTACAGTAGCAGGAGATGATCATGTCGGGCGTTCCAGGATCGAAAGCTATGAACAAAGCGGCGGAACAGCGTCCCGGCAGCAGCAACGATGGGACTGTGGACGACGCCGAGCACGAGGTGGACGACGTGTCCGAGAACAAGCCCAAGAAGAAGCGCCGCATCATCAAGACGACGGACAAGAAGTACGAATGTCCGACGAAGGGCTGCGGCAAGTCGTACTCGCGCGCAGAACATTTGTACCGACATCAGCTGAACCGTTCGTCCTCGACTCCACGCCAAGCTTGATGCAAGGAAGTACTGACAATGCCTTAGACACGCCCAAGCGCCACTATAATTGCGACTTCCCCGGATGCGACCGGTACTTTGTTCGCGCAGACCTCTGTGCGCGGCACAGGGAACGACACACGGCCAAGGGTTCTCACCTCCAACGCAAGGATGCCTTTATGAACAGCCAGCGCACGGCTGCCGCGAACTCAGACGGAACATCACCCGAGTTTGGACTGAAAGCGTCGGCTGCCGCGTCGATAGTGTCCCCGGTCGACTCTGCTCACCCACGGCAGCAACAGTCGAGCTCGCAAGCAGGAACGTACCTGCCGCCGACTGCGCAACAGGTGCAGCCGTACAGGCCGAACGGTGAGCAGCATCATGACCAAGTCCCAATGCCCAGTCTGCCTCCGCTACAGACCGAGCCTGGAGTCGGTGCTCAGCTCAACGGCGCGCCTTACAGCGCGTATCAGAATCGCTACCCTGGATCCGGACAGATGATGCCGCCTCCAACATCGCCGGCAACGACGAGGCGTTATAGCATGGACGGACAGCAGGAGCGACCGGTATCAATGCAAAACGGTTACGGTCAGGTGCAGCAGCAGCAGCAATTGCCACTTCACCCACCACCTATGTCATCCCCTGCGCAGGGTAACCAAATGTACGCTCAGCCGTCGTACCCTTCGACTGCTGGTCAACCGCTCGTATCTGCCATGAACGGCGGCTACACCCAGCTGCCTTCTCTGCCCGCTTTCCAGCTACCACAGAGTTATAGCGGCCCAGGTGGTCCCGGTCCAGGAACGGCAATGTCGCCTCCAGCAATGAGCGGTGCCAGTCAATATGACATTCCGCCATCGAGCATTGGCAGCATGGCTGACTTCAATAACTTCGACCAATTTCCCTCCGGATATGCCATGGCGGTGTTTGGCGGCGATGGCTTTAACCATTCGCCGCAACCTGGAATGGGCGACGCCCACTTTATTCAACAACTCTTCGAAACCGGCAACTTCAGCATGATGGAGGAACCCTCGCCGCCTGGGGACCAAATGGTGTATCAGTCGCAGCTACCTGGGGCGCCGCTGCCAAAGTTTGAGCCTCCAACGGTTGTTGATGAGCAGTCATCGAAGCCCGAGAATTGGGAGGAGAATATATCTCCGACGATCAACGGCATGGACCTGAGTATGCGAGAGTGCATTGTCACGGAAAAGAAGCAAGCGCGCCTCATCGCAATGGTCAGATCATTCGACGATGTTGAAAGATTGCCCGGACGCAAGTGTAAGGAAGACATCCTGGCTGGCGACACAGACGATGACAACCATCCACTGAGTGTCAACATGCTGAAGACGTACATAACCAGCTACTGGCTGCACACTCATCAGCAGATGCCTATCATGCATCGACCGACTTTTAACCCGGAGACCTGCCCGGATCTCTTACTTCTGGCTATGTCGTGTCTGGGAGCATGTTGCTTGGAGCGCACCCATGCTGCCGAACTCATCAAGAACTGCGCGGAGCTTGCATTCTTCTGTGCGCATCATATACGATGGGAAGTGTTCAAAGACGCGGAGTTCAGGCCCACAGCAAAGCTGTGGACATTCCAGACTATGCTGTTGCTTGAACTTTTCGAGAAGATGTACAGCACTCGAGATTTGCACGAAAGGGCGCACATTCACCATGCGACTACCCTTACGGTCATGCGAAGAGGGTCGTCACTGATTGGTCGAGCTGTGATCGAGACCCCTTCTGGCTCGGGTGCTGCGCCAGCGATCAGTGGACAAGACCCTACCAGAACGCCACCTGGACCAGAAGGCACTGTCAACACTAGCGGTGTCAACACGCCTGATGCGTGGTGGAATCGATGGATTACAGTCGAGGCAACAAAGCGAGTCGCTTTCGCAGCGTTCATCATCGATTCGACACACGCGACGCTATTCGGGCATGCCGCCGTGATGTCGCCGCATGACATCCGACTCCAGCTTCCATGTGACGAGGCTCTGTGGTCCGCTACTAGTAGTGCAGAAGTTCGAAGGACCGAGGCCAGCCTGCTCGCAAATGGCATCAAACCAACAATGTTCATGGAAGGGCTGAAGAAGTGCCTTGCTGGACAGAAAGTCCGAACCCCCAATGTCTTTAACCGTGTCATCCTCATGGCTGGCTTACTCAATTACTGCTGGCAACTGAGCCAGCGTGACGAGTCAGTAAAATCCTTGGGCGTTGGGACTGGCAATTCTAAGGGGTGGCAATCGACCTTGAGGGCTGCCTTTGACCACTGGCGCAATGACTTTGACGAAAGCTTGAGCTCGAGCACGAATGACTCGAACGATTACTTACCGGTCTCGCAGTCCGAGAACAAATCAAGATGCCACAAGGACCACCGCGATAACGTCTTCGAGTCAAACACTTGTCTGCACAGTCTAGCGCATATGGCTATGCACATCGCAATTGTGGACTGCGAGATGTTTGCGGGCGCACCACGCTCTCTAGGCCGAGAAGTAACGGACGCTGATCGGGCGATTGTGCGACGGAACATGTGTGAGCGGTGGGCACCGAGCGCAACAGCCCGAGACGCAGTTTTCCACGCGTTGCGCTTCCTGTGCGAGGTACTCCTCCCTCAGCCCGAAGTGGACGAAGAGGGCAATGTGAAGCAGAATGGAATGCCGCCGCCACTGCGCTTCACTTACAGCGCGAGGGACGATTACTTACTCAACAGACCCTGGATCTTGTACTACGCCGTCATGATCGTATGGTCTTACGGCTACGCTCTGGATGGACCCCTGACGCATTCTTATAACCAACTTAACACCCGCGAGAGTCAGATCTTGGACATGCACCATTACCTTACCCGGGTAGGCGGCGTTGCGAGGCCCGATGATTTGGAGAGTCTGAGAGATCGTAATTCGTGTTTGGGGCTGTTGATTTTGCTCAGGGAATGTTTCTCCCAGCCGAGGTGGGAACTTATGCATGAGGCGGGTGATATGTTGCAGCGTTGCATTGATCACCTTTTACCGCAGTCTGGGTCTAATCACAGTCAGGTCAGGGCTTGAGGCTGCTGAGGGGTGGTTTGTGGTTCGAATCTTCTTTTTGGCATGGAATGGGATATGGGAGGCATGGCATATGAACAAAAAATGAAGCACCACAGGACTGGCAAAATGGGACAGGATGGAGGAATGGGCAGCATTGGTATGATGGGAGGAAGGCATGGCGTTTTTTATGGGAGGATCTGGGATATGGGCGGCATTTGTGATACCCTTTGTGTGTGTTTTTTTGCTTTTTTCGATGCATGTGCGAATGTGTATGTCGATGTGGATTGTGGATGGCTATGTTTTGGAGGATGTATAGTCTTTGCATTATGTTGATAGCAGGTTGCACGGGCTTGTATCAAGATATCGTTCTGGAATGAAGGGAGTGATGCGTACCTCCTGTTCGTTGTCAGTTGTGGAACACTAAACCGATGTTAAGTCGTGGCAAGTGCGCACGTATGGACCAAGTGTTGTACGGCTCGACATTCGAGCAGCGCATAGGTGTGACGCTCTTCAGGTTCTGGACCGGTGACGAGACTCAGCAGGTGCGGTCGGCCTGGCCTGGAATGTGGCGAGGAACCAATATTGCCTGTCGAGCTGGAAGTTATAATCGCCGCCGATGAAGGGTGGTCTTCCAGCATCATCCTTCAAGGCTCGAGGTTGTGCAATACCGGTCTGCATTACGCATATGTGGTGTCAAGATTGCAGGTCGACACTGATGCCCAACGTAGTCAGTGATACAATACCGCGCAGCCTGGCCGAGCAGTAAGCCGACACCGCCCAGATTCCTGAATGTTGCCATCTGCATATGTAAGCTGGGTTTGAGGTACTGCTCACAAGACCGAAGTGGTCATCCGTGATGGCCCGCCTCATTCCCAGGAGTCGACTCCGGACCACGTTTCGTGGCGCAAGGCGGCCGATAAGGCGACTCGACGAGCACGATGGTATTTAGGGCAGCGATGCAGCACCTATTACAGTCCCGTGGCCTGAGTGGCGAAGGCACCGCCAGATAGCACAGGAAGTCCTCCGTGAGTAGTAGTGGCATGCAAGGTCATGTCGTGTCGAGCATCTTCGCAACGGTTCGTGAGCTGCTGCGAGTAATGGCAACTGCAGGGCCGGCAAGTCAAACGCCCACAACCAGGTTGTTTCATCGGCCCTTCGCGGGCAATCAGCCGTGGCGTTGATGATAGTCTTCATTCCGTGTCAGAAGCTTCTTCGCTGGACTTCTAGGTGCTGTATGTATTTGGAAGATGGAATTGCCTCCTTAGCTGCAGATAGAGTACCGAAATATCGATGGACCAGAGAGTCATGTTTTGAGAAGCTCTGATTGACAGGCGACGGGACATCTGCAGGTAGCAAGACGGATTCTTCTGATCGAGAGGGACTCTCCGGGTAGATATATCGCTGGTGGCGCCAAGTCCGACCATCAAGGTCGTTGTATTGCACTGTCTGAGTAGTGATGTCGGCCACACCATCACAAGTTGGTTCGTCCACTATGGCCACAACCTGGGCACGGATCATTAATGCCTTAGTGCCTGATATCGACCTCCCTTAGCCTTCGAGATCGCCTTCCGGACTGTCCTCATGCCTCCTCAAGCTGAGTCAGGTTGTGGCCACACTATGGCCACCCAGTGGTTCAAGTCGTGGCCACGTGGCTATAATCTATCCACTTGTGGCCACGCATCTCTATGTCTGAGAAGTGGCGGTGGAGGGTCTTTCCGGGTTTGCGGAGTATGCACGATTGAACCTTGAGACGCAATCAAGCAGAGTTCAGCAAGGCTGTAGGGACAAGGTGTGTTTGAATCCCTGGACTGAATTTGATTCGGAAGAGGTGGTTGGGGCTCTCTGGGGAAGATGTCGTGGGTATAGTGCACGATTGACATGGAGGATACCCAAGACTCCAGATGACAGCAAGCAGCGAGTCGAGATCTAGAGCGTCTTCAAGTTTGGTAATACAGTACTGATTACCATCCCTGCTGTCAGATCAGTATTCTCAGCTCGCCTAAAAAGTTCACAGTGAAGACAGGGATCTTGAGTTCACTCGATAATGAGTCCGCCGAACATCGATAAGTGTTCAATGCTCGACCGCGGCATCCCTCGGCACCAAGGTACGGGTGCCTGGCACTATACCAGTCTGCTTGACGAACGCGTGTACGTGAGGAGAATCGTAGACCTAGGCACGATGCCTGTGATAGCTCAACATGCACCTAAGCACACCGCACATCGAGTACCGGTCGGATATGTGATTCGGCCATTACCAGCTCATTCGGGTGTGCGCACTCCGACAACGCGCTGGGGCTCATTTTGTCTCGCGAATCTAATCCGCATGCTGGGCTTCGTGCACCCTCAGAGGTTCGCGTAGGCGTCCTCAAGGCGCTTTGGGAGAGTCCTTGCTTGTTAGCATATCACTGCGTACAGCTTCCCGAAAGCTGTGGGATCGTGATGTAAGAGAATTTATCGTCAGACTGCAACGAAGTCCTGATGCTTGAAGGCTGTCATGTTGATCTGTCATGCTAGACGTTGCCCTCACATGCAGCATTCGACGCGAGGTTGTGATGTGCGGTTTCAATCCTTATGCAGACGGTGACCAGTGTGACAGCTGAAGCCTGTCTGTCGGTCAGAACAAGGATGAAAGTACTCCTGTATGAATGGCAGGAACCGCGGCGGCGCTCTTGAGCGCAATCCATGGCTTATGGCCTCGCAAAAAACGGATGTGAAAGTTCACCATTGGGGAATACCAGGTTCTCGTCACACCGGTGGTGCAGCAGGCTATGACAGTATACTGTCAATACAGGATCAAGACCAGCGAGAGCTCTTCAGGAGTCGATGCGTTCTTGGTTGCGACAAACAGCACTTTGTAGGCTTGGCGTTATGCCTTAATAAGCACTTTCTGAGCATGATGCGAATAATGTCGTCCCAATGTGCTGCGGTGTGGTGGAGGACACCACGGCTCTTGTGTGCAGATCACGCTGGAGGCCGCTGGGTCAGTTGTACCGCTGCACGCCATCGGTCGATGCGTGGCAGCCATTGACGATCTTTCGACCAAAGCAGACAGACAGAAAGACCAGCGTCCTGGTTCGCGTGCAACACTGACAACCGCTCTCAACGTCTTTTAACAACGTACTCGCGGGCGAAAATGTACAACGATGTGAACTGCGGCCGCGTGTTCAGCTCTCAGTGTAACCTCAAGAGCACGATACGCCATGTTTGAAGAGCTTCGGTAGCCCAGCACCCCGTCGTCGAAGGGGACAGAGCTGCCATGTGCAGTTCCTTCTTCGCTGGCCTGTTTCGTCGTCGATCACGGTGAGAGCTGCCCCTTTGAGAGTAGGCCGTGCCGTGGTTCAGGAACGCCAGGGACAAACAGCACGATGCCGGCACGATGGATGCGATGTGGAGAGTGTCTTGAAGCTCTGGCGCGGCACCAAACATCTTCCCACGACGCCGCTCAGCCAACAACCATTTTTGCCAGTCAGCACTTGCGAAGTTCATCACTCACTCGTACCGTGCGTGTCAGTATCGGTATTGTTCCTCGAATTTGGCCGCCTCGTGGTCGGCGACGCCATTGCAAACTCTACAATATCAGCCTCGTGCGGAGGCTTTGGCCTCGACAGTGGAATCCGCAGCCCGTTTTCCATGACTGCGCTTGTGTCGTGCTGAAACAGACGACAGCTACCGGCAACGGTACGACCGGCTGCACTTTCACTGGCTGGAGGGATGAATGTCCACTTGCCCAGAAACCGCCGTGCGCATGCGCAGACAGTGCTCTAGGATCGCTTATTTTCCACGAACAGAACTGAGTCTGTGGGCCACAAGCTTCGCCGCACCCCAGCAATCGCCGCACCCCAGCTCGGATTCTCGCGTTCCGACACATGGTGTTGCTGGCTTGTATCAATTGCCACACACGCTCAAAATACACGATATGTAGCTCAAATTGCTCAGAATAGCATCGCGAATACAGAATTTGAGAGCCTGTGGGCACTATAGTGGGCTCCATGGTGTGTTGTTGTATGTGGTGAGGTGGTGAGAAAGCAAGAAACGCGTGAATCTCGACACGGGCGCATGAAGCTTTGAAGGGGCTCTCACCAAAATCCCATGCCGAAGCGTCAACACCAACCTCTCGGCAACACAACGTGTTTTTACGCGATATGAGTATGCAGAATATCAAAACAGATAGCTGCGAGCACATTGGGAAAAGAGTCAAGTTGATATGAGCAATATTGGTGGTGTTGATGATAAAAAGTCACTGGGGTGCGGCGATTGCTGGGGTGCGGCGAAGCTTGTGGCAGTCTGTGGTGTGTGGAAGGTCTAGGCGTTACATCCTTGAACCTGTCCTCGTCATGGCACATGCAGAGGCCGTTGCTGGGGTTGGCGAAAGGCCGCAAGACGGTCTCTGCAGAAAGCGGATGTGCTACCGTAGCGACGACAAGCTAGTTTCAGTCGAGAATATACCTTCGCCGCCGAGTGCACGGCGCTGACGGTTGAACGCCTGGTGCGAGTTCCGCGGTCTACTAGCTAGTTTCGCAGACTCGCAGTAGCCCCAGGAGCTTCATCTGGACGAAGTGCTAGACAAGGACGCTGCGGCGGCATTGCAGAGCTCGGCATCCTGCAGTAATAAGCTGCAGCTCATGATACAACCTCATACCCAGCGGAAGACGCCTGCGGCGCCCACGAATCGGCAGGACAGATTGAATGAATTTGGAAAATAGAAAAAAGTTGGGCAGCCTTCACTCTGTACTGTGCCTGGACGGATAATAATAACGCGGCTGTCCCCTGCATGACCGGATGGTGGCTTCCAAGCTAGCACAACTCTCCACGCTGTCCTCCCGGTAGATCGCTATGACCGCCGAGCAACAGCCACAGCAATTGCAGCCAATCCGCAGTCCTTCCTCAACAACAATGCTCGAGCGCACTGTGGGCTGCCGCCGTGCCGAACGTCAAAGTGCCGTTTCCAGCCCGTGGCCGTGGGACATTCTCGTCGTCCCGTACCTTCGTCTCAGCAGTAGCGACTGACGATCCCAGCCTGTCTCGGTGAGGCTCCAAGATGCGCAAACGTTAGACGTCTTTGAGTTATGGCGCAGCGAGCTACGACACCACCTGGTAGCTTAGTACGAGGTACAGTAACGGGAAGAGGAGGCCTTCCAGCGCTGACCTACCTGCCGCCATCTGCTATTTGCTCACTACTCCCCCTCCATCACTACCTTCTCTGCATGCACGACGACGAAAAGTAAGACGACACGCTGACCGTCAAGCCTCTGCATCAATATCGCCATCACATATCGCCACCGCTGAAACTGTCGTCTTCTCAACAGAACAAGTGTGGAACAGCTCCCAGGATCCAGACGTCCAACCACTTCCAAACATGACCATGGTGTTACCTCGTCAGTCTGCCATTGGCACAAGACCTGCATACCTAGACGGCATCTTCAGAGACTACAGAGAGCAGCAAAGTACACCTAGCGCGCATTCCTCGGCCAGCAGCATATCGACCAACAGCACAGCATCGAGTTACGACTTGCGATCGGCCTACAATGCAAGGTCACTCTCACCACGTATTGAGGAGGAAGATGGGGATAACTTCAGCGTCCGGAGTAAGAAGTCATTCATGACAAGACGGCGCTTTGGTCTGGGATCTATCCTCAACAGACGAACATATCCACAAGCGGAGGAAACCATCCTGGAGCGACGGCCATCGACGAGTGCCGGCCGGTCTCCAACTCCGCTTCAACTTGAGCCCCAACGATCGCCACCTTTACCTCCAGTCAGCAGTCCACTGGCAAACGATGCGCGCCTAAACACTCGAATGTCATCGCTTCCCAAACTGCAGACGAACTTTCCACCACCACAAGCGGTAGCGACATATGCGAATAGGCCATTGCCAGCTGTGCCCGGACAAAAGAAGCCGTCGCAACGACCACAGCTTGAACGCCAACAATCGAGCACGGCGACGAGTCCGAGGGACATCAAATGTCAACCCTGCTATTACTTTACTGCGCGGAGCTGTAACGGATATGTCATTGGCGGTGGGAGTGGCGATGCATGCGAGACTTGCTTGGTATGTTTCGATGTGAGACCACTCGGTTATGCGAACAGCACTAACAATCTATTGCAGAATGCGGGTTTCTTCGGCGCACTATAGCCAACACGCATGGCGCACTTTTCTATTTATTCTGTAACGATGTGATGTATACGGACTGGCGTGGCGTTGGTGGCAATGGCACAATTCTGGGATAGACAAGGCGGATACGGACAATGGGACATGCATACGCAGCGTTTCTTGTTTTTTGGAGTTTGCTACGATATGTGTATGATGAATACTACGGGTGCAGTCGAACGCACCGAGGGTGTCGACAATCTCTGGGAGGAAGGAGCGATGCGATGGCACTGAAGGAAGGAAGACATGCAGGGATGTATACAACAGGGAGAGAGAGAAAGCTGTCCTTTCAACTGTACAAATTTCTCTGTACCAACAATTGTAGGACGCGAAAGGCTTTACAACAACATCCTCTACCTAGCCCCCGATCCCTTCTCCCCATCATCAGTGTCATGTCACGACGAAAAGAGGCGTTTTCATCAGCACCGACAGCCTTCGAAAATCCAGACCTCCTCTCAAACTTCGAGGCGCACGCACGAAGGCTTGAGGGAAGGCTTTCAAAGCTGAACCTACAGCACCTTCTAGCACAGCGCCTTCGCGTTTCACCTTAACAAACAGAAAGCTTAATATCCTTACACCTGCCTTGCTGCCGCTGCGCCGCGTAGCCAGCGTTGTCTCCACAAACTCTGTTCGTCAATCCTGAACGGGCTCGAGGGGGAGAGATGGCGATGTGCCGCAGTAAAGGTGTGTACAATCTAGTAGGAGGTAAGTTTGCCAGGGTGATGCAAAGAGGAAATGCATCATGCATAGTCAGCTACGATGGTTTGGAGGTCATTTGTTGTTTTGATTGAGTGATGCAGGGTAAGTATGGATAAAGGAGGTGTTGGTTTTATTATTGCGGTAGGCGAGAAATTGTCGGATGGCGAAGGCGCGGTTCCTGCTGGTGGAAGGAACGTGGGACGGAAGTGCAGTGGCCATGGGTTTGGTGGTCTGTGTGTGATGTTGTGATATTGTGATACCACGGGTGGTACTGTTATGATGTGCAGGCATACATGCACGTACTGTGGTCAGAGTGTTGCTGATGAGTGTTGCGGGTGAAGTTGATCGGTGTGTACAAGGACAAGAGCGGGATTATTTCGTCTGCACGCATAGATAGATACCAGGATCCAACGAACGTACAGGTTTGTATGCTACTTGTTAAGATGTAGCATCTCAAAGGGAGTCAACAATCAGGAAGTGATCTGGCAGCCTGAGGCATCTACGATGACTCAGCTTGTAGGGAGATACCTTCTCTCCCCTTTAGCTTAGATAGACATCCAACACAATCAACATATTGGTTCCTGATATATTGCTGCATGCTCGTGCTATTAGTCAGTTGAAGATTGATCTCTTACTCCACTCCGCTGCCATCCACCCGTACCTGTTCAACACTACTTATCATTATACTTAAAGGATGGTGAATGGTCACTATTAGCTCCGACACTCCACCGCGCTGCCACTACACTCAGAATCATCCCACTTCCAGCATCAAAGGTATTGCCACGCGCTGAAGGGAAACCGGTCGCTGTCTCTGACATACGCTTGCACTGTCACATCTTCGCAGTCAACCTTGCCAGCGGAGATCTGCTCCACCAGTGTCGGCGTCAACGCGCGGAGCTCAACCCTTTCAGAAGTTCCATCGACGAAAGAGCATGCTCGCCATATCAAGCCATGCGGCGCAGTCACGGTACCATCGATACCGTCGTCGTTGAGAATCATACTGCCGAGTCCGTCGTATAGCTCATCATATCGGCCTGTGTCGCCTGGCTCCGAAAAAGCTACTGTGCCGTCTGTCTGGATGTAAAGGCGCTGGTCTGCGTAGACGGTGGCAAGACTCGTCGTTGAAAGCCGGACCTCGTTGTATTCGCCAAATAGAGTACATGCCTAGAGGTCGTCAATCAGATGGGCTGCAAACAGTGCGGAGTATCAACATTACCCCCAAGTCGATCTCAATTGGGCAGTGGCTGCTGGAGAGCCCGCCGACTGTCAAGCGGCCATTTTGGGCAACGACAGTGGAGACCGGTTTTGTGTCTGAGGTGTATGTGGCGTACAATGTCACTATTCCAGTGTACTCTGGCTGGACTGTCGTCTCGGTGAGGGTCTCGTCGGTCGAGCAGCTGCAGATCGTGTCAGCGATGCACTCGTCGAGGGCAGTGATTGTTGACTTACTCATACATGTACCGATCGTAGCAATGGTCGCCACAAGCCAAGAGTGGTAACCCATCTTCGAATGGGCAAAGCAAGTGTACTCGAGGGGGTCGTAGGGTTGAGTGCCACACATCTCCGTTCCATATTGGCGCCGTATGTGTTGCGACTGTGCTGGATCTTTCTGCACTGCCATGGCCAATGCTGAGGCAGCGAAGAACAAGACATTAAGTTGTGAGCACATGTTGGCTGAGTTGACTGCTCGGGGGTGGAGATCTCGATGGTGATGGTGTGGCAGTCGTCTTTGGACTTGTGGGCGAGCCAGCATAAATACTGTCCTCCAGACTTACTGGGGCATCTGCTTGACGTCCTCGATGAAGATCAAGATGGCAATCGCGTCGGACAAGAAGCATGATGCCGTTCGTCACAGAGCTCATATCAAGGCACGCGTCGACCGCAGTAACAGCCAAGAACTGTCCTCGGATGTACTACATTGCTGCACATTGTTCTCCAACGTCCAGAATCGGCCATGAATAGAAAGACCCACGAGAAGCTCCGCAAGTAGTTGTTTTAACTGTAAGAAGCCGTCTCGGCGTGCGATCTCGAATCGTCAGCTCGTGAGGCGGTGTCTTGTCCTATGTTGACATTGTGGACATTTACGCCTGCGAATGTGCTCCTGTGCTACGCGGACTGCGCCCACTCGCACGACAGCGTTGTAGTACTCTTCACTTTCAGTCTCTTGCAGCGTGGCGAAGGCATGAGTCGATGACAGATGACATGTAGCAGATGGGCGAGAGGATGGTTGAAACCTCAAGGAAGAATGGTGGGGAAAGTCAATTGAGGTCCGAACGTCGCCGCCAGGCACAAGACGATGATTCGTCGAAACACGCCCTTTTGTACTCGGCTATCGCATTCGACATGATGCACATGCATGACCTCGATGAAATGCTCGAGCTTGTCTTCCAGAGCACCACAGGTGTTTCCTGCTGACTGCTGGTGACATGACAAGCGGTTTGTGCGACTCACGTGCTGTCTCCAGGACACTCAACATCGAAACAGGTGCGACTCTAGCACAGTCAGCAAGATGAAGAAATCACACCTGACCATTGTGCTCAAGCTGGGAACCTCCTCGATCGTCGACGAGAAGACCCACGAACCTCTGCTCGCTGTGCTGTCTACGATCGTAGAGACGGCCAACAGCCTGCGCCATGACGGACACAACGTCGTTATATGCTCCTCGGGAGCCATTGGAATGGCACTTCGACAGATGAATATGGACCGCCGACCGAAGCACCTCCCACAGGTTCAAGCCCTTGCTGCAATAGGACAGTGCAAGCTCATGGCCATGTGGGATCAGCTCTTCTCGCACATGCGGCAGCCAGTCGCCCAGATCCTCCTCACGAGAAACGACATTGCCGACCGGACACAGTATCTGAACGCCCAGAACACCTTCCACGAGCTGCTGAATATGGGAGTCATACCGATTGTGAACGAGAACGATACGCTATCAGTGCAAGAAATCAAGTTTGGAGACAATGACACACTCAGCGCCATTACGGCAGGCATGGTGCATGCAGATTATCTGTTCCTGATGACGGACGTCGACTGCTTATACGACAAGAACCCTCGAACGAATCCAAATGCGAAGGCTATTGAAGTGGTGGAGGACATTGGCGACTTGTCAGCGGACACATCGAGTGCTGGAAGCTCGCTGGGCACAGGTGGTATGAGTACGAAGATAGTTGCTGCACGCTTGGCAACAGCAGCAGGCGTCACCACTGTCATCACAAAGAGCAGTAAGCCCGGGAACATCGCAGCTATCGTGCGGTACGTTGAGGCCCAGAAGCAAGCGTCTCGAAGCATGGAGAACAGTGCTGAGCTGTCGCCAAAGACCAATGGGCACGGTGGCACCGACGATCATGTCCAGAAGACCAATATCGTGAACGGCTCAGGCAGTTCCCTACTGGACGAGCCAGGCCTGCCACCACTCCACACTCGTTTTGTTCCACACTCGAATCCAATCCGAGATCGATACTTCTGGATTCTACACGGCCTCACATCTCACGGCATCGTCTACATAGATCAAGGTGCCTGTCTAGCACTTGAGACAAAGGCAGGTCTGTTGCCTGCCGGCATCGTCGACGTGGAAGGTACCTTCGGCCAACACGAATGTGTCACACTCAAGGCCCTTCCCCACAAGGAGTCTCCCTTGAATGAAGCCGAAGAGGTGGGGAAGGCTCTGGTCAACTACTCTGCCGTCGAGATCAAGCGAATCAGAGGGCTGAGGAGCAGCCAGATTGCAGAGATCATCGGCTATGCCGACTCTGAGTACGTGGCTGTGCGCGACAGCATCGCATTATATACTTTGGTGAACAGCCGACCCACTACCCCGGTGAGGGACGACTTCAAGCGTTTGAGCATGGGCAGACTCGCCAACTACGTGGATGCATGAGGGAGGAGTGGGATGCGGAAAGGTGGCTTCAACGCCAGTTTCTGAGCAAAAGCACGAGGAAATGTGCACATATGTATAGACTTGATACCCAATGGATGAGCTAGAGACAGACCAGCTCAGTACTGAGAGGGAAAAGACAGCCTTTCGAATAAGCTGCTTCTGTGAAGAGATATCCTTGTGTGCTCGGCGGCCAGCACGTGAGTACGCGCTAGTACCGTCCGCTTGGTACTGTACAAGGCAGCTTCCTCAGCGTTTGCATTTCATTTCCTCCAATTTCACATTTCCTTACGTTGCTGACACCAGGAGCATCATCGGCGTTCTTGACACCCCATCGAGCCAATCTTACTCAGGCGCACCAAACATGACTGACGAACGCGAAGCACCTTCCCACCCACATGGCACGTACCCACTCGACAAGGGACTTCCTCAAGGCGTGCCCGACGAGCTACCAAATCAAGCTCAGCAACTACCATGCACACGCCAAACACAGCCATTCTTCGAGCTTCCAGCAGAAATTCGAAACGCTATCTACGAACTGGCCATACCTTCGAAGCATCGTGGCGATAGCCTGGTCATTACGACCCCGAATTGGGATGAGCTTATGGTCTCAGCTGAGCAGCCTGCTATCACGCGGGTCTCGAGGTAAGTGAAAGGCCTGCTATGCCTTGAGCGCAGCACTATTATCCGAGATATCGATAGCTAACATTTACTGTTTGACAGGCAAGCGCGAAGCGAGTCTTTGCCCATGTTCTACGGCACCAACGACTTCAAAGCTTACATCCAGTACTACGACTTCAAGACTCTAGTAAAGTGGGCAGACTGCGTCACCTCAGTCCCAAAGCCACCGAAGTTGCGGGTACAGGTCTACTTGCTCGATAAGATGAGCTGCAACGTCGGACTCAGAGATGTCGCCCTGGCTTGGCGGGACATCAAGCATGAGACGATTCATCTGACCATTGCCAGCGCCTTTCCCAACGCAGCGCCAGGTCAATCACAGTGCACAGCAGTGGCGGGTGCTACCAAGGTTGCTGAGGAGCGAAAGGTTGCAGGGGATCGGCGAGATGAGACGACGATTCGCCACCTCCTGATGTCGGGTGTGCTGGGTGTTTGCAGCTGTCCCGTCCTTGCAGGCCGGCATATCATCACGACTTGTAGTAGGGAGATGATGGGCCAGAACGCGATTCCACGCTCACGCCTCTTGTGAGATGGGCATGGAAGGTTGCTGACTGTGTTGGTGGAAGTTGGGGAAAGGACATCTCATTGTTCTGGAGCATGAAACTACTGGATATGGGGCATGGCGTGAACGCGAAGCAAATCCGCCGACTTCGAAGAGACTGCGATGCGCAATGGCAAGGAGGGCACAAACGAATTATGTTCCATGACTCCAAGATGGAAGCAATACTCGGACCACAGTAGGGCTGAACGACATCAACGATACATGAACTTGACCAAAACTAACCCTATACTAACTACAACACCTCATGGAAAGAAGCCCTCCAGCCCGTTCCCGAATCGCGGAGGATCGCAGCTGTGCAACGCTCAGCCTAGGGTCCACATGCTGTAGCTCACACTATTCTCGAGACCTCTTCTGGACAATTCGCAGTTATCGCGCACCGCGCGACGCGAGTTCATGCAATATTCTGACACTGCATACGGCGAAGCTATATCCGTGGACACACGTTCATGTACAGCAATCAAAATCCATGTCCAATGTCTCCACCTCTGCTCGAGCTGAGCTGCAGAGCTCGTCTTGAGTTGCGACTGATAAAGCCTGCACCGCGTGTCTTTGTCCATCCGCGCACAATCCGCCACTGCCTTCCTCGTCAACATGATGTCCCTCGCTCAAGCATTCTTCTTCGTCCCCATCGTGCTGGTGGGATATCTCACCCTCAAAACCATCTACCGCCTCTACCTCCACCCCCTCTCCCGTTACCCAGGCCCCAAACTCGCCGCCTCAACCCACCTCGTCGAACACTACCACGAACTCTTCAACGGCCCCGGCGGCCAATTCTCCCAACAATACCGCCAATGGCACGATACCTACGGCCCTATCGTCCGCATAACGCCCAACGAACTGCACATTCGTGATGCCACCTTTTACGAAACATTATACTCCCCAGCCCGTCCCGTCCGCAAGGTCAAAAATTTCGGGTATCGCTTCAATAACGAACACACCGCCTTCGGCGCCGAAGATCACGCTCTGTGGAAGGAGAGGAGAAGGCAGTTGGATCCTTTCTTTAGTAGGAAGAGGATCGGGAATTATGTCCCTAATATGCAGATGAAGATGAATCTCTTGATGAAGAGGCTGGGGCAGGAGTATGTAGGGAAGGTATTGAGTGTGACGAGGATGTGGGAGTGTTTTGCTGCGGATAATGTTGTGAGTTTTGCGTTTGATCGGCATTATGATTTTTTGAAGAGTCCCGGGTTTGTGAGTGATGTTAATGAAGCGGTGGCGAATATGACGGGTTTGACGCATTGGATGAGTTTTGATGCTGTGGCGGTTGTGGTGAGGAGTTTGCCGGTGGGCTTGGTGGTGAGGTTAGTGCCTGGATTGAGGCCGGTCTTTGAGTTTTGGGAGGTGAGTTGATGGTTTTCTTTCCTTGCCTGTCCAGGTGGTATGAACCCTTGCTGATGTGGTGTAGGCGCAGGAGAAGCAGATTAAGGAAGTGCTTGACAACTATGCCAACGGGGAGAAGATGGGTGATACGTTGTTCAGCTCGTTGCTTGAGAATGGCCTGGCCGATAGGGAGAAGCATTTGATCTTCGAGAGGTTGCAGTCTGAGGCGAAATCGATCGTTGGCGCCGGATCGGAGACGACAGCACGATCATTGTCGCTCGCCACTTTTCACATACTTGACCAGCCAGACATACACCAGAGGCTGCGGGAAGAGCTGACGAATGCTATACCTGATGCCACCGTGATGCCGAACTGGAACCAGCTCAGCCAATTGCCATATCTGTCTGCATGTATTGAGGAGACACTCCGACTTTCGTACGGGGTATCTGAACGGCGAGCTCGAGCTTACGACGGAGGCGCTCTGCTGTACCGTGACGGCAAGCAGGAGTGGGCAATACCGCCAGGAACATTCGTGTCGATGGACAATTACGATGTCTCGCACGACGAGTCCATCTTCCCAGACTCCTTCAGCTACATACCGGAGCGCTGGCTCGGCAACCCCAAAGCACCGGACGGAAAGCTTTTGAACCGATACATGGTGGCCTTTGGGAAGGGCGCAAGAAGCTGTGTAGGATTGCAGCTCGCGTATGCTCAGCTGTACGGCGGGCTGGCGAACTTCTTTCGATCGGAGCTGTCAGAGCGAGCGGAGATTCATGAGAGCAGTAAGGCTGATCTTGAGATGGCGATGTGTATGTTCGTTCCTAGGCCAGAGCCAGGGACCAAAGGCGTGAGAGTCTTACTTCATGGGAAGGCTCAGACTGTCGACAAGGAGTAAGACAGTCTTGATGTAGTCTGCCATGGTCTCGTGTCTTACGACCATGAGAGTATTGTGTTGCCGACGTAAATCTAGATGACGCAGTCAATAGCTAGAACAAACAATAGCAATACAAAGATGGTATTGTGGTGGTGCTTTATTGTCAAGAAGCGCCTATAGCTCACTTCATCTCTCAGCCTTGCTCACACAACTTCTTCATGACACCGACAACATGACTCTGATGAACGAAAAGATGGCGGCACGATGGATCTGCCCTTGTGGTGTGTTCGGAGAGAGGAGAGAATGTCATTCACTGATGTGGAAAGCGCCGGCGCACCTGCCGTGCATCAAGAGTGGGGCAAAACGACGCTACAGGGAATCGTCAAGCCACAGCAGCGGTAGCCACACGCAGCATATCCACCCACTCGCAACGCTTGTCGAAGATCCGCTCGATGACTTGTGTTCTTCATAAGTTTCGAGTACTCCAACGACGACCTGCGCGATATTTACCGAGCCACGATGGCCCACGAGAAAGAGCAGATCCCGCTGTCTGACACCGAAGGAGGAGAGGAGCGGACAGCACGAGAGCACTTGTCGAAGACGCATATCACGCATGACCAGAATGCACCACGCTCAGAATCTGCCTCTGCGAGAACGCTGGCACCAGAGGGCAACGGCAGCAACGGAGCGACGACCACTGGCGCTGCGCAGAGTCTACACCGCAAGCGCAGCCACGAAGAGATAGACGCCGACTCGCAAGAAAGATCGCAGCCTCCGCGACACCATGCCAGGAAGAGGTCACGCGATAGCACAGCGGAAGAAGACGAACTCAACAACGGTCAACGGAAGACCTCTGGCGAACGAGCACGAGACGGGAACGAGACAATAGAGGCGGACCACGAGCATGCACAAGTAAATGGCGCTGCAAAGCCACCTCGAGCGACAACACCAGATCGCCATGAGCAAAAGCGGGCAGAAGACGCAGCAGAAGCTGTCGCGAGTCCGAAAACTAAGAGAAGTCGGCTGCACTCTACCACAGCAGAAGACAAATACGTCGCGATTGCTCAGGCAGCGAACGCGGAAAAGATCGCCGAGTCAGCGGTGTCGGACTCGCAAGGAGATGTCAAGGCTGAAGGCACAACGAAGATACCTCCAACCAGTGGCTTCGCGAACGCCTCTGTAACATCACCGTTCGGTTCGTTATCAGGCAGCAAGTCCCCTATCAAGTCTCCCGCTTCCGAGGCACAAACTTCAGCAAGCGCCTTCGCATCCTCTGGCTTCGGTGCACTTTCAGGATCTACGACTTCTGCATTTGGCGCGATTGGGAAGGAGTCTGGCGGGTTCGGCTCTGGCGGGAGTTTCGCAACAGGGGCGAAAAGCCCTTTGAACGCAAGCGACAACGCAAAGCCTCTGTCACCACCATCAAGCACATTCGGTGGGTCTCTCGCTCAGAAGTCTGCCTTTACGAGTACGGGAGACGGCGGAAGCGGCTTCGGGTCAGGTACTTCCGGCTTTGCGTCGCCAGGAACTGGGGGATTTGGCGGCGGACTAGGAGGTACTGGGTTCAGCACCATTGGAGGTGGAGGTCTAAGCTCATTCGCGAGTGGTAAGACTCTCGCCCCACTTGGAGGTGCTACCACATTGAAGCCCTTTGGTGCGGGTGCCGACCCCGAAGAAGATGCCAAAGCTGGCGACGACGGAGACAAGACTGGAGCTAAGAGCCCGCTTGCTACCGAGAAGGACGAACAGCATGAGCAATTCTACGAGCAGGTCATGACTACCGGCGAAGAAGATGAGGTGACAGAATTTACCTCCAGAGCTAAGCTCTACAACTTCGCGCCTAATCCCGCCAATAATGACAAGAAAGAGTGGAGAGAAAGAGGCATGGGTGTGCTACGTCTCAATGTCATGAAAGCATTGTCGGATGATGATCAGGACCAGAAGCCAACGGCACGTCTGCTAATGCGAGCTGACGGCTCTCACCGCGTACTTCTGAACAGCCCGATCAAGAAGGAACTCACTTTTGGTGCGCCGAATGGTGGTAAGCCCACAGGTGGGTATCTTTACTTCATGGGTACGATCGACGGCGGCTTGGAACTTTTGCAGCTGAAGGTACGTCCTCTCTACCAACCTACTTCAAGCGTTTACTGACCCTTCACAGCTCAAACAAGCCAACGCTCTCGACCTCTTCGAACACATCGAAAGCCTGCAGAAAGAAATGTAAACGACCCACTCAAGTCACACACCACACACTACTATAACGACGTTCGTTTGATACTACACTATACCCACGGCGTAACGAGCGCATTTTTGCATTTGACGAGACAAAGCGGAACGGTCTATGGAGGATGGGGTCTTGTCTATTGCGCTTGGGTAAAATTGAGAGTTTTGCGGCTGGACGGGGTCTTTTTCTTGACCATATCTCCTCCTTGTACGCATTGCGAGTCTGGGTGGACAGCTCAGCGAAGCGAATACAACGTCCTGCGTCTTCACATACAGTAACGTAGAAGACTTGTCATGAAATGGTAGAGAGTATCGGTATGCGTGTGGATCCTCCCAGTATTCTATCGTTGTTGGTTCTGGGTATCGACTTATCGTACTTCTCGACGTGGGGCGGTTCTGACACATTGGTCGGCACAATGTACTCCTGCTTCGACGTAAAGTGCAGTGGGAAAGCAGCACGGTCTTACTAACCCATAGCAATGCCTACCTACGGGATGATCAGGTTGTGTTCCGAACAAGCCAATCTGATGCTGTCGTCAATTTATGCTTTGATGAAGCCGGCCGTGTAGAAAGTTATGCAAGGAGTGGGATTCCGTGTCAGGGCAGGACTTGGAAGTATAACACACTCCGGCTCCTCGTCCCTACTTGATGTGAGATATGTATATGACTACCTTCTCTCATCGTCACTTTGCTCGCTGCTTCGCAACTTGTTGGCGACGATGACTTTGTTTCATTTTGCTGGGCGCCAGGCGATCGCAAGAAGAAGTCATGGATGGACAATCGTCCGTGCGCGCGGATGCCGAAACACCGACGACGTCTTCGTACGACCTTTGCTTTTGATGGATATACAGATCTGTGTCAGCGATGAGCATCTCGGACAGTCAGCCAGGCGGGTCGAGAAGGAAGTCTACAGCATCGAACACGACAATGTCGACATCAAGTAGCAAGAGCTGTCGTGCCTCTCAGTACCTCACGAGAAAGGGGGCCCGGAGCTTCGCAAATCCCTAGCCGAAGCTTGCCACCTTATGGTTGCAAGTCACCTCGCTCAATCGCTTCTTTCTGCCGACCACGGCTCGGCTGAGATTCACTTCCAGCATCCGCGCAGCATCTCAGCCCTTCGACCACTCAGCGCCACGAGGTGGCCACGATCAGATCGTAACGCTGAGGTGCCTCCGCTTCTTCGGCTCACGGTTGGCTGAGTCTATCTGGCAAAGAGTCCGCGCATGCGGCGAGGATCCTCTTCGTGGCACACAGTCGGCCGCTGGACATTTGCTTCGCCGATGGCGCATGTTGCCGGGTCTGTGGGTGGTGGTGAGCGTGCAGACCGGTACGATCTTGGCTGTCAGGGCGGAATGTCCGCTGTGGCCGCATTATCAGCAAAGAAGGCACTGTAGATGGAGTTTTCACGATGCGCGGTATGGCGTTGTTGTACGAAAAGCTTAACAGAGTTGTCGGTACCAACAGGCATCGGAGCTATCACGTACAGTAGGTATCACCGCCAATTGCAGCAAGCCTCCGCATAGCACGATGTCATCGCCAGGCTTACGGCCTGAAGTTCGACCGCTGTCGTCGCTGCAAAGACAGGGAAGTAGGACGTCTCGGGTTGTCGACCGTTGACCGGGTGGTTCAACTTCCACTTCCATAGGCGCACTGACCCCAAACCGAACTAGCAAGGCACGCTACCGACTCATAGACTCGTGGCATTTCTAACCGGAGTCGATCTCCAATTCTAAATCCGACTCGTCGTTGGTGCAGGATACAAAAGAAGACGCCCACGCTTTGCTGCTTGTGGCTTGTTCCTGCTTTGACAACCTTCCTATCTTTGGGTGCTCGATCTTGATCGTCCTTTTATTGTTCGGTCTCGACGTTCAAGATGCCTTATCAAAGGGCTGAATCAGGGTTCTCGGTGGGCAGTGGAGCAGGGTCGGAGATCTATCGAACAGTTTCACATGCATTGGCACACACACTCAGCAGCAAGACGCCCCAAGAGCCGATCGAGGATGGAGAGGATGATAGTGATATGGAGATCAGCAAGGCTGATGACTGGCATATGATGGCCGAGGTCAAGGAGATGTTGCGTCAGACTGAGTCGGATGGAGCCAAGGAGAAACGACTTGGTGTTACGTGGAAGAACTTGACGGTGAAGGGTGTTGGTGCTGATGCGGCTTTTCATGAGAATGTGCTCAGTCAATACGATGTTTCAACACTTTTCAAGGAGAGTCGCCAAAAGCCACCGCTCAAGACGATAGTCGAAGACAGCCACGGCTGCGTCAAGCCTGGAGAGATGATCCTGGTCCTTGGACGACCTGGAGCAGGATGCACATCGCTTCTCAAGATGCTATCCAACCGTCGGCTGGGCTACGCAGAAGTCACTGGCGACGTTAGGTTCGGCTCGATGGACCACAAGGAAGCAGAACAGTTCCGTGGGCAGATCGTTATGAACACAGAGGAGGAGCTCTTCTTCCCAACACTTACCGTAAAGCAAACAATGGACTTCGCTACCCGCATGAAGGTACCATCCCACCTACCAGGAAACCTCACATCCGCCAAGGAATATCAGAACATCCACAGAGACTTCCTCATGAGATCGATGGGTATCGAGCATACGTACAACACCAAGGTCGGTAACGAGTACGTGCGAGGTGTTTCTGGTGGAGAGAGGAAGCGGGTCTCTATCATCGAGACAATGGCGTCAAGAGGGTCAGTCTATTGCTGGGACAACTCAACACGAGGTCTGGATGCGTCAACGGCTCTGGAGTATACCAAGTGTATACGTGCCCTGACGGATATTCTGGGCCTTAGCTCGATCGTCACACTGTACCAGGCTGGTAACGGCATCTACGACCTGTTCGACAAGGTCCTCGTTCTCGACGAGGGCAAGCAGATCTTCTACGGCCCTATGCCTCAAGCCAAACCATTCATGGAAGAGCTGGGCTTCATGTACACCGATGGTGCTAACGTCGCCGACTTCCTCACTGGTGTCACGGTACCCACCGAGCGACGTGTCAAGCCAGGCATGGAGCACCGCGCTCCTCGCACAGCAGAAGACATCCGAGCATACTACGAGAAGACCAATGTCAAGTACCTGATGGAATCGGAATACAGCTACCCAGACTCCGACGAAGCCAAGCAGTACACCGAGGCCTTCAAAGAGAGTGTCACCCACGAGAGGAACCCGAGTTTGCCTAAGAAGTCGCCTTTGACTGTCAGCTTCTACACACAGGTCAGCGCTGCTGTCATCAGACAGTATCAACTGCTTTGGGGTGACAAGGCGACTTTTTTCATCACACAAGGTGCAACCATCGCCCAGTCGCTGATTGCTGGCTCGCTCTTCTATGATGCGCCCGCAAACTCATCCGGTCTCTTCTCAAAGGGTGGTGCCCTCTTCTTCGCACTGCTGTACAACTCCCTCCTATCCATGAGCGAAGTCACCAACTCTTTCGCTGCCCGTCCGGTCCTGGCCAAGCACCGCGGCTTCGCACTCTACCACCCTGCCGCTTTCTGTATCGCTCAGATCGCAGCCGATATCCCGCTCATCTTGGTCCAGGTCACGCTCTACTCGATCCCAGCCTACTTCATGACGGGTCTCAAAGATACCGCCGGCGCATTCTTCACGTTCTGGGTTCTCTGTTTCGCAGTGACTATGACGATGACGGCCTGCTTCAGATCTATCGGTGCTGCATTCCCAAACTTCGATGCTGCTTCGAAGGTCTCTGGGTTCTTGATCTCGGCGCTGATTATGTATACTGGTTACATGATTGCGAAGCCGGATATGCATCCTTGGTTTGTGTGGATTTATTGGATTGATCCGCTTGCTTATGGCTATGAGGCGCTGTCTGGTAATGAGTTTGCTGGTCAGGTCATTCCTTGCGTGAACAACAATTTGGTACCCAATGGTCCTGGCTACGCCGACAATCGATTCCAAGCTTGTACCGGTGTACGTGGTGCACAAGTTGGTGCTGCGTCTCTGACTGGAGAAGAATACCTCGAGGGCCTGTCATACAGTGCTGACAATGTCTGGCGCAACTTTGCTATCATCTGGGCATGGTGGGCTCTCTTCGCTGCGTTGACAATCTACTTCACCAGCAAGTGGAGTATGATCTCTGGAAACTCTGGCTTCCTGGTCATCCCTCGCGAGAAGGCGAAGAAGGCAGCACATCTGGTCAATGACAAAGAGTCTCTCCTAGCATCATCTGGTGCTAGTGAGAAGTCATCGCGTGGCTTTGATGACGAAAAGCCGAGAGACACCAACGTCGACAGCCAGCTCATCCGCAACACCAGTATCTTCACCTGGAAGAACCTCACTTACACCGTCAAGACGCCTACTGGTGACCGTATTCTGCTAGACAACGTTCAAGGATGGGTGAAACCCGGTATGCTTGGTGCGCTCATGGGCTCTTCTGGCGCTGGTAAGACAACACTCCTCGACGTCCTCGCACAACGCAAAACAGATGGTACCATCAAAGGAAGCGTCCTCGTCGACGGCCGCGAGCTTCCAGTCTCCTTCCAACGCTCCGCCGGCTACTGCGAACAGCTCGACGTCCACGAGCCCCTCGCAACCGTTCGCGAAGCCCTCGAGTTCTCCGCCCTCCTTCGCCAAAGCAGAGACATTCCCAAAGCAGAGAAGCTCAAATATGTCGACACGATCATCGACCTCCTCGAAATGCACGACATCGAAAACACCCTCATCGGCACAACCTCCGCCGGCCTCTCGGTCGAACAACGCAAACGTCTCACTATCGGCGTCGAGCTCGTTTCCAAGCCCTCTATCCTCATTTTCCTCGACGAACCCACCTCCGGTCTCGATGGCCAAGCTGCGTTCAACATCGTCCGTTTCCTCCGCAAACTCGCCGATGTAGGTCAAGCTGTCCTGGTAACAATCCATCAACCGTCCGCCTCCCTCTTCGCCCAATTCGACACACTCCTCCTCCTCGCCAAGGGCGGCAAGACCGTCTACTTCGGCGACATAGGCGACAACGCATCCACCATCCGTGACTACTTTGGTCGCTACGGTGCTCCATGCCCTACCCACGCCAATCCCGCCGAGCACATGATCGATGTCGTCTCCGGCTCCCTCTCCAAGGGCCGCGACTGGAACCAAGTCTGGCTCGAATCGCCCGAGTACTCCAACATGAACACCGAACTCGACCGTATGGTCTCCGACGCCGCCTCAAAGCCACCCGGCACCACCGACGACGGCCACGAATTCGCTATGGGCCTATGGGACCAGATCAAGCTCGTAACCCACCGCAACAACATCTCCCTCTACCGCAACGTAGAATACGCCAACAACAAATTCTCCCTCCACATCGGCTCCGGCCTCTTCAACGGCTTCACATTCTGGATGATCGGCAACTCCGTCGCAGACCTGCAACTCCGCCTCTTCACCATCTTCAACTTCATCTTCGTAGCACCAGGCGTCATGGCCCAGCTGCAACCCCTCTTCATCGACCGCCGCGACATTTACGAGGCGCGCGAGAAGAAGAGCAAAATGTACCACTGGTCCGCGTTCGCAACGGGCCTCATCGTCTCGGAAATCCCATACCTGGTCATCTGCGCGATTCTCTACTTCGTCACGTGGTACTGGACCGTCGGGTTTCCCAGGGATAGCAACAAAGCCGGCGCGACCTTCTTCGTCATGCTCTGTTACGAATTCATCTACACGGGAATCGGCCAGGCGGTAGCTGCCTACGCCCCCAACGCTGTCTTCGCAACCCTTACGAATCCTCTCATTATCACGCTGCTCGCCTCCTTCTGCGGCGTGCTACTCCCCTACGACCAAATCCAGTCCTTCTGGCGGTACTGGATGTACTACCTTAACCCGTACAACTATCTCATGGGCAGCATGCTCGTCTTCTCGACCTTCGACGTTGAGGTGACATGCAAGACTTCCGAACTGGCCATCTTCAATACCCCCAATGGCGAAACGTGCGCGGAGTATTTGGCGGGGTATCTACAAGGTTTCGGATCGAGGACGAATTTGCTGAATCCGATGGACACGACGGGGTGTCAGGTGTGTCAGTATAGGACGGGTGCTGATTACCTTTATGCGCTGAATTTGAAGGATTATTATTATGGGTGGAGGGATGCGGGGATTACGGCGTTGTTTGTGTTTTCGAGTTATGGGTGTGTTTATTTGTTGATGTGAGTTGAGCCCTCTACCTGCCTTCGTGCGGATCTACTGATTATGGGGTTGATGCTAATGTGTGTGTGTGTGTGATAGGAAACTCCGGACAAAGGCTAGTAAGAAGGCAGAGTAGATGGCAGAGGGCAATTTCGTGGTGCCTTTGTTCTCGCTATCGGCGAGTGATCTTGCATTGGGTGTATGTGGCTTCAGCGTGGGCGTTCGGGTAGATTGGCATTGAGATTTGAAGGAATCAGAGATGAAGAAAGATGAGATGAGACTCTGCTCATCAAGAACGGACCCGTCCGGCAGGCACGTTGCATATATTGTAAAATATAATGAACCCATGAAATGAGATTGCATACCAGACTTACTGTACGGTGTACCAACAACCATCACTTCCAGTCTCGTGGCGTGTCGACACTGCAGTGTGCAGCCGACACGATTGCGTCGATATTCGGACTTCGCTTGCTTTGTCAATCACATCGGACATTAAGCCGGACAAGCGTTACGAGGCGTTTTTGCTCTGCATGCTCGAGCCGCTCGAGGCGGAAGGTGTACCTGCGTGCCTGCGTGCCGTGCTTGCTTACTGCTGCAGCGTACCGGATCAAGACGGCGGCGGCGGCCGGGCTCGTATTGGGTGTTACTTGAGATTGACATTTCGGGCGCTCGGAGGTGGGTGTGCCGTTTGCTGGACATGGATGCTTTTTGGGGGGGGGGGGGGGGCGAGATGAATGGTCTTCTCATCAAGCTTGTCAGTAGGAAGGAGGTCAGTCGCGGCTGGCTGCTGAATGCTGATGTTTGGAGGTTGAAAGTGATGGGAGATTGGTCGGTGTAAGACCTAGTCGTTAGTGAATGTGGTATGTACTTTGTATGGACTGTCCCAAGTCACTATTTTGCCTCCTTCGCCGGAACAAGTGTGGTCGATGAAATCGCGGATGGCAGAAGAAGCAAAGGCGACTGTGCTGACGCGCGAGAGTCCAATGTTCTCAGCTGTGATGGCATCATCGAGTCTGCATGAAGTGTGGCTGAACCTAGGATGGTGTTCGTTGATATGGACTTTTGACCTCTGGGCGACACTATCAGCCATTCCTGTTCAGGTACACATGGATGTGTTGATGATATGCATTCATTGAATGGAATTTACAGGTGAAGTGCCCCGAGGACGCTGCATTTGGTAGACGTTTGCACCAGCATGAATCATTTGAATGAGATGGCGCAACTGTTTCTCGCAGCCCACGTGCAGAGATCAACAACGACGTGCACGTTTCTCGGCTCTTGGTGTTGATCATCGGGTATTGTTGTAAGAGAGGGCCGATCAAGGCCGTGAAGACGTTAATCTTTCGGCACTTTCAGCCTCAGTGTCATCAGTGAAGCCAGCAGACGCAGCCATCCGTGGGAGGAGATCAGAAGGCGTTCTCTTCACTGAGCCGCAGTCTTGTTCAACGACGCGACTTGGCGCAGTGCGACGCTGACACGGCGCTTTGCACTCGCGGATCTTGTCGAGATGACAGTCGGAGCGGGTATGCAATAGTATGTATGTATATCATATGCACATCGTTGTCATGTACGCGACAGCAACGTGGGAGTCTTGGTGAGCTCAGTAGTGGAAAACGGTTTGGTGGCTGCAGCGAACCGGTGCACGGCGTCAGCCGTTGGAAGCTTACGCGTCGAGATGGGAAATGGCTGTGCTCGTGCATCAATAATGACGCGAGCAGTCCGTAGCGAGCATGGCCGCGATGAGAAAATGTCGGGCGGGACGATGAACTCATAGGAGAGAAGTGGGAGATAGTGTGAGACGAGTCTGATGTCGGCGATGGCACGAGGATGTGATGATGGTGGAGCGTCAATCGAAGGGTCGATTGTCACAAGCAGATTCTCCTGGTCCTGCCATGAAATCTAATTTAAAAGAAGGCACCGGCCCGTCGACTATTGACAGGGCAGGGCAAGGCGTCACGGCAGACCACTGGACAAGCAGCCGAGATGGACAATGAAAAGTGCTGCATGCAGTTAGCCATATGTAACGTAGAGTGACCGGCCGTGCTGGCGAAGGCGGAAGGCCGTTGTTAACTCGTTCGTGGTGGTGGAGGCGTGTGCCTGGCAGAAATGCGGACAGCGATGGAGCTGGCAGATGATGTTTCGGCTGAACGTGGCCGTGGGCGTGTTCCTGGCGCAATAATGCAGCTCGAGAAGCTGTTCGATGACACTTCCTGACTTCCCACCAACGTTGACTCGTCGTGGCAAGCATCCGCTCGCGCTCTGCCGCAACGGTGACGGCGACGATATTGCAAGTGTGCCATCACGCTCAACACAACACAACGCACACATACGAGAGACGAGCAGCACAGCTCTGCGCCGCGCCGACCATCCACAGTCTACATGCCAGGAATGTGTTGAACCTTGCAAGTTGCACCGTAGCTCGGCCCATCCCGCACTAGCCTGTTGTTAGCTGGGCGCTTCCACTTCTGGTGGGAGGTGCACACTCGGCTGCTGCTGCTGCTGCCGCTGCTGCTGCTGCTGCTGTCGCAGTCTCGTCGTCCTTCCTGCGACACTCCTGACCACCACCAGCCCACCTCACCACCGCCGTGGACTGCCTCCCCTCGACCGGCCATACTGCACGACGCTACAGAGCGCAGTATCCTTTCAATTCGCCGTCGAACCACCTCCCAGGCCCCCGCCATACGCGACCGAAACAATCCTATCAGAACCCCTTTGTCCGCCCTTGCGCACCACACACTCGTTGCGACCGACTTCTTACGACTTTCCGATCTTACGGCCTGTTAATACCTTCTTGCCATCTTCGTTGTCACTGCGGATTGGAGTGGAGGACTGCAGGAAAGCCTTCATCTCCCCGGAAGAGCGCTCGAACAACGCGCCCATTGAGCCAGCATTTGCCAAGCGTCAGCCGCATACCAGCACCCTCAAAGAACACTCGACGGCAGGCCATTGGGCTGGCACCAATCGTCGACGAGCAATATACCCACGTCAAAGACCCGTTCTTTGTCTGCTATATCGCATCATCCACGTGCCAAAGCACTGACCGCCGCTGAGGGGCCATTCGAGGTCGAAAATACTCCCACGCCGTCATTAGAGGTCACTCCCTGTCTTGACTGTATTCGACTCTCTCTTTGGCCTTTCGCCTTTCGCGCACCCGCTGTTCCAACTACCGACACTCCTTTGCAAAGACACGATTCCACCGAAGAGAGGCGGGACAATGTCCTAGAGCCTACCAGAGAAACAGAATCAACACCTGTCCTGGTGCTATTAGCAAGCGCTTGATCTTGTGACAATCGTCACGTACACTCGTTTAGACTAAACTGCCGAAGGTGTGTACTCACTCATTGCCACACGAAAGAGGAAGTCGCGACTGACCACCACGAACAGCGCCTTCTTCATCTTTCACACTTTCTTGCATTCAACCGACATATTAATTACCACTTGCACAATGAAGACGACGGCGACAGCATGGGCAGCCGCTCTGGCGGTCATGTCCATCAGTGGACCATTCACAGTAGCGGAGGCTGCGCCCGCTCAACCTCAGCAACAGGACCAGGAACGACCCAAGTACTACTTTCCCCGGCATGTGAAACGGCAATACCCCAACATCACCTCATTCACATCGAGCTCCTCAAGTACCATCGACAGCAGTACGGTTAGCCCAAGTTATGAGTCGACCACGAGCAACGGCGAAGGGCGGCCTCACGTCAGGCCCACTTCTGCGTTTGAAAGTTTATTCGAGCCCTTGGTCGATGCGAGTAGCAGTTCGAGTTGGTCCAGTTCGAGTTCAACTTCATCCAGCTCTACGCCTCCGCCGCCGCTGCCGCCTCGAAACACCACATCGAGCAGTTCAACGAGCTCCAGCACGCACCTCACAACATCGACGAGCGAAGGTTCCACTACGGCACCACCAGGCTATGAACAATCATCTTCTAGCTCGTCATCTAGCTCAAGCGCTTCGCCACGCTTCAACCCGGAACCATTGGGCAATATCACTTTGCCCATAACTGGTCCCACTGGCGGCTCTTCTGCTCCATACGGCTTGCCATCCACTTCCCGCAATGCCTTTAACCCGTTCATTGCTGGCACTGGCTTGCCGTCGGTGGTTACTGTATCCCCATCGCCGGTCCCTACCAACTCCACATCGACAAGCTCCTCACACTCCTCGCGTCCCTTCACGTACGGCAGCTCGCGAGATGAGAGGCCACCGCCTGAGTCAATCATTCGCCCAACATTTTCGGCCCAGTCGCAGAACACCACCACATCGTCCACATCAAGGACAGCTCAGTTTAACCCACCACGACCAGAAGGCACCGGCACGGGTATTCCTCAGGTGATTGTTCCTGCTACGTCTAGCAGCCGAACTGCTGCCAACTCGACGACAACGTCCTCCAGCACACGCGAAGCTCCGATCATTGTTGGCATCTCGACCATTCTGGAGAGCTCTGCTGTGGCCTCTGTTGTGCCCCCTCTTGGCACTGGGTCGCCACGTGTAAACACTACCGCCAATGCGACATCGGAAGCTACCAGCACGACCTCCAGCAATGATGGAGACGATGGTATATTGGCTGGGCTCTTGCCAGGTTCAGACGAGACGAGTGCCTCTACCAATGTTACTAGCAGTACTAGCACGACCAGAGAAGGCCTAGTGGGCGGCCTCCTACCGAACCCAACGGACTCCGGCTCGACTACAAGGCCTGATCTTGGACTGCTCCCAAATCCAACCGGGACAGGATCTACGTTCGCAGTCACTGGCACGTCGCCTACACTTTCGCGACCATCCGCAACAGGCACTACGGACACCATCTCCAGCGTCGTGTCTTCTGTGAAGTCTGAGGTGTCCAGTGCTGCTTCGTCCATCATCTCAGAGGCAGGCGCCAACTCTACGACCGGCGATGCATCCAAAGCACTCGAGGAGCTCGCATCGTCACTTAGTGTAGAGTTGTCGAGCGTTGCGGCTACCGCGACCGACTCTAAGGTCACTGCATCAATGGCGTCTGAGTTCTCCGGCATCTTGTCCAGTGCGGCAGCATCCATCGCAGAGCACAACTCTACCTCCAGCCCAGCTTCAGTCAGCGCGACTGCCACTGTCGAGACTTACACTGGTACTGGCACGAGCGGTAGCTACACGCTGAGCACGATCACAGGGACAGGTTCAGGCACGACTGTCATTCCTATCCCGCCGCTACCAACACCGACCTCTGACTCTTCGCGCACATCGGGATCATCTGGCTCATCCGCATCTTCATACGCCTCATCCGATCTGGCCAGCCTTTCGTCGCAGGCATCGTCTCTGGCTTCAACGGCCACGGCTAATGCCACCAGCACCGAGGGCTCGACACATTCCACATCTGTACCCCTGACGACTGGAGCAACGTTGACTCTGTCGAGCACTTCCTCGTACACAGCATCATCAGGCTCAGGGAATGGAACAGAGCCTGCTACTGAGAGCGTTACGCCCACGGCTTCGTCTACCAGGCCATCATCAAGCGAGTCATCCACATCGCAGACCTTGATCTTTGCTCCTACCACTTCATCAACCGTCGCACCAAGCACGACAGCGACAACGACTGAGCCCACGAGCACCAGCTCTCGCATAGTCTCAATAGTGCCGACTGGAACAGATACGGCCACGACTTACAGCATTCCGTCTTCTTTGCAATATGCGCCGACTCTCACGCCATCAGCAACGCCGACAGGCACTCAGACCGCAAGCCAGTTCGGTATTGACAGTACCACGTCTACTGCATCAACTGGCATGCCCTCTGCTATGCCAAGGCTTGTTCAACCTCCTGGTGGGATGCCTCCAGCTCCGGACAACACCACTCTGATCCAGATTGGCTTCAATTATGGTCTGAATTACGCCTTTGTTGTCAAGACTGACGACTCTGCCGCCCAAATTTTCCAGTACCTACCTATGGGTCTTGCGAGTGGCTTGGCGATCCCAGTCGAGAAAGTGAGGATGAACGCCCTTATGCCTTTCGACACTTCGCATACCTTGAGCTTCATCACAACTCTGGCGCAAGCGTACATCCCAGCGGACTTGGTCAACCAGCTTCAGCTCGATTTGCACAACCCTGCCTCAAACATCTACCAGAACGGCGACGCAACCGTGCAGCAGTTGATGGCCATGATCAACCCTACCATCCCGATCCTTCCTGGGGCTAACCTGGAGGAAGGGACGCGCGATGCACTTCCTAGTTACAACAACCCTTCAGGCGAATCTACATCCTCCAACCCACGTGGTGGAGGTGCGCCTATTGGTGGCGACTCCGGTAGCTCCCAGAAGGTCAACCGTACCTCAGTCGGTATTGGTGTCGGCGCTGTCGCCGGTGCCGCTGTGTACGCAGCGGCCATGTTCTACGTCGCCCGACGCTACCGCAAGAAGAGGGCATCCCACTCCCGCACCAGCTCCGTACCAACTGCTGCACTCGGCGAGATGAGCCAACGCGGCTCTCCAGCACTGTCCGGCGGCGGTATGGGCAGCTACTTCATGTCCGGCGCCAACGGTCGCGGATCAGCGTCATCACCCAGTGGTAGCAACAATGGGCGAGGGAACAGCTACGGTAGCGGCAGTGGTGGAAGAGGAAGCAGAAACAGCGGCGGTAGCGGCAATAACCGCAGTGTGCGAGAACAGGGTATTAGTGCGCCTGTCATGGCTGAGAATAGCTTGGGATGGAATTAGAGGTTTCGTAACCGAGACGAGAAATGTCTTGACAATAGAAGGATGATTTTTCTTGGAGAGTATTGTCTCATGTCGAGCCGGACGATCGGTCCCTGGCCCTGCTACCGCTACTGCTACTGCTGCGCAAAAGATACCACTTGTTTCTATCGAGCTCGTGATGATCGATGTGCAGAAATTTCGCACCTGCATGTGCTTGATGTGAGAGGTCCAGTTGTAACTGCGCTAGACTCGACGTTGTGTGGACATGATGATGTCGCGCTTGAGAGGATGGAGATATGGGTCACCGCTGAACCCTTTCTCTCTGATGTTTGTGTCCTGTCCAACGCCTGTGTCGGGAGGACCATTGAAGGGGCGTGCGAACTTTGGACATCTGGTGAATTGCATTACTATAAATCACGCAGTGCGTTCGTCTTATATTCACAGCGACGAAATCAACGCCAATTACGCCGACGCTCAATACCCTTTCACAACACCCTCATCCCCCGATCTTTCCTCCCAGACATTTATCTTTACTTATCCCCCCCCCCAACACCCCAGCAATCTGCAAACACAAATCCAGAATCGTCAAATGCTCATCACTCCCATCGACCAGCCTCTTATCCGTCTGCGAGAAGAAGAGCATAATTTTATTCTTGGCTGCATCGCCGACCGTCTCATCCTGTAGCACGATTTTATCGTATAGCTGCGTGACGATCTGAGTCGCTGACCAGCCTTCTGCAACCAGATCTTCGACGGCTTGGGCGATGGGTCCGTAGGGGGCGGGGCGGCTTGATTTGGGGGTTAGGGATGTGAGGAGGTGGGAGATTGTGGTTGTGGGGATCACGCCGGCGATTTCTTCGATGCTGCTGATTGTGATGGGGATGGAGGTTGTGGTTGTGGTGGTGGATTCGCTGTCGATGTCCATGGCGTCGGAGTCTTCTGAGATGATGGGTTTGCGTTTGCGGGGTTTGGAGGTTGGGGGTAGGCCGAGTTGGACTGCGCCTACGAGGCGGGCGGCGGATTGGAGGAATGTTATGGCTTTTCGTAGGTCTGTTTGGTATTAGCTCTCCTGTCAACTTGAGGGTCAATGTCATAGTATCGCACTCACCACCCTCACTACACCTCAACAACGTCTCCGTCACGCCCTCCTCCATCTTAACCCCCTCCAACCTCGCAATATCCTCAATCCTCCTGCCCGCATTCCCCTCATCCAAACTCTTAAACCGAAACTTGCTACACCGACTCGCCAACGGATCAATAATCCTCGTAACATAATTGCACACCAAACAAAACCTCGTAATCTTCGAGTACGTCTCCATCGTCCGCCTCAACGCACTCTGCGCATCCTGCGTCATACTATCCGCCTCATCCAACACAATGATCTTATACGGCGGACACGGGTAGCGTTTCTTGTACTCCTCGCCAGCCGGGCCGGAGGGCGGGTTGGAGAGCTGCATCCGGGCGAAGTCTTTGACTTTCTCCCGGACGATGGAGATTCCGCGCTCGTCGGAGGCGTTGAGTTCGAGGACGCGGGATTTGAAGAGGTCGGGGCCGTAGAGTTGTTTGGCGAGGGCGAGGACTGTGCTGGTTTTGCCGGTGCCCGGGGGGCCGTAGAAGAGCATGTGCGGGAGGTTGGCGGATTGGAGGGTACGGCGGAGGACGGTGACGGTGTGGTCTTGGGCTGTTACGTCGTCGAGGGATTTGGGGCGGCTGTGGGGGGTGATGAGTTGTGGTGGAGATGGTATGGTAGGTGTTGGGTGTACTTACTATTTCTCGACCCATGGTCGTAGGCGATTGTCTTCTGCTGGCTTGTCGTTCTTGGATGAGCCTGCTTTTGCTGCTACGGCGGCAGCTTGACGCGCTCTGATGTCGAAGAAGCTGGCCATTGTGGTGTGTTGTGCAGTGGGTGATGTTGTATGGTCCTGCAGTTAGTGGTCGATGACACGCGTAGAGGGTGGACGCGTCGGTGAAAACACTTCCGAATAATCACCGCCCAAACTCCGGACATGCATCTCGTTGCGATCTCACGTGCATCGTTCCTTACTTCACTTACATCGTCGCCTACATAGCCTAATCAGATGCTACGGGAGACATGCGCAATCACATACCGACCACTCATTCTGAGCTATGAACGATGAGGCATCGTCCTCCGACCGAGCAGGATCCAGCAGCCAGCATGACACCACCAATGAGGATGTCGCTCACTCACCTGCCCAGATCGCGGCCAGGAAGAAGAAGAATCGCGAGAACTTCAATAAGAGACGGGGGGAGCTGTTGGATGATCTGCTGCGGAACATTGATATTCTCGTATATGCCGAGCTGAGTGCTACATACTACATGGAGTAAGCATGGATATCATGCTAGACGTTGTTGCCAAAGCTGATGTAGTTATGCAGCTGCTCTTTCCTCAAATTCGCCCTACGAACGATCATACAGCTCATCTTCCTCACCCCGAAGCCCGCACTGTTTCCCGAACCACCAGGCAACAGACCATACATCGGCTTCATACTCGGCAGTGGTCTGCTATGCATCCTTCTTCACGCTATTGGTGCGGCCCCATCAGCTGGTGAGGCAACAAGGGGGTATCTACACGGAGGCTTGGTGATGGACTTCATCGGACAGAAAGGCCCAAGCAGCAAGATTCACTTGCTTCTACTGGATGTGCTATCACTGGTCCTGCAGATCACACAGCTGAGCATGCACGTCCAAAGACAGAAGCTGAAAGAGTCTCCAGCTGCGGCTGTCAGTGTGACGACCAGTACAGGGACACAATACAATGCGCCAGCAGTCGGAAGTGGACAAAGTCTCGATGCTGAAGAGAGAGGCGTCAGAGCTTCGGCTGAGCACGAAAGGCAAGACGGCATTGAGATGCAGACTCTCAACCCTGCTGGCGAAGCAAACGAGACCACCAACGAACAAGCTGGACCATCGGAGCGTGAAGCTCTTTTGGAAAGGACGACTCTTCCACCAAGAACGGACGCCCACATTTTCGATGCTTTCAATTCTGGACAGATTGTACTGGGTGACTTCGATCTGATCAAGACAGTCAAGGAACAGTTCTGGGCTTATCAAAAATCGCCTGCAGATGCGAACAGCGCTGAGAGGAACCGCTTGATGAGGCAAAGGCTTACTGCCAGGATTGGCCGATGGGGATTTGAGCCTTCTGCTGTTGCCGGGAGGACTGTCGGATGAAATTGCGTGCTCGCGCTCGTGTTGCCACATATCAAGGTATCCCTGGAGCACAAGCGCCCTCCTCAGACGGCCGTCGACAAATGTCTCACTGGAAGGATCAACGAGGCTTGACGCTGTGCAACAGCACACAGCCGCGTGTGGAGGCGCAGTTAAGAGGTGGATCGCCCATGTTGTCGGTCTGATCCGCTACCTTCGAACGACAACCTTACGTGGCTTTTCAACGAAACAAAAGCCTGGACCATATCATGGACGAGGAATGTTTCTATCGCTACAAGCCCCTACCAGGACCAGGCTTCACGCGCCTGTTAACGATACATCCCGCACCGTACGAGGACGATTTGATACTCTGTGACATTGAGACAGCCTTGATCCACGAAGCGTCAAACTATGATGCGCTTTCGTACTCCTGGGCCATGCAAGATGGAGATGCATCGTTCTGCCGAAGCATCGTTATCGATGGCATGCTTAAGCCAATTACACGCAATCTCTACGAAGCCTTACGTAGACTGCGTCGCCATGATGTCGACCTACGCAGCTGGGTGGATGCTGTGTGCCTCAACCAGACAGATGCCACTGAATTGAGTTCGAACGTCAGACGCATGGATTGTATCTACCGCAATGCTAGTCATGTCTATGCGTAGCTAGGAGAAACACGATCAGAAGTAGAGAGCAAGAACATTTTGCATTGGCTGGAGTGTGCATCAAAGAAGGATGAGGCAGTTCACGATCTCGATGGTCATCTTTGGCAGTTCGACGATGGCAGCCAAGCGAAGTTTTGTACCGGCTTCCACGAACTGCAGACGAGACACCACGAAGGAATCACAACTGCTATTTTCGTACTCTATCTTGGAGCCAACAAATCTTTTCTACATCAACACAGATGCCCGCTGCCACAGGTCTTCCCGATGCCTCCACAGAGGTCAGCATCTTGCCGCAACCCTAGCTATAGAGATCAGCATCGTACCACAACCCTAGCTGGTAGCATCCGGACCTCCAGCTCCTTCCTCGATCAAAATCATGTCTTTTGTTCCGTTCAGCGCCGGTATCAGCGACAGGACTCCAGGTTACAGAAGCCCCAGGATTTCCGTCAGAATGAAACGGAGCCAGAGCAGTGTGACGAAAATGAAGGGCCAGCTGACTGCCACGAGGGTGCAGAAACGGATGTCAGGCCGTGCATCAATCCAGGCTGCCCACGAGCTGATCGACTCCGTGCTCACCACCTCAGGCAGCACTTCCCGACCCGTTCGGTGAGCATATGATAGCTGCATGGCGTATAGCGCATAGTTATCGGCGTTGAACATGGCCGCCTTTGGTGCACACTTCGCCAGCTGGGCAGCTCGCGGGAGACGATAGACACCGTGCTCGCTGCTTCGGAAGACGTCGAACAGGCCGGTCCAGGAAAACCCTGATGTCCGTGACTGGAAGTGTCAGATCGCTGTAGATGCAACACGGCTTGGGAATCGAGAACTTACTACTGTGCGGATAGCTGATCCCATCAACATGGGTCGCCTCATGGATCATCCTTCTCGTCTGGTCGTGGAAGCTGTCAGAGAAGTGCACTGGACAAATTGTGATATTTGGAAGCCCTCCAGAGACATATGCTCCTGCGCCCCATCGATTGCAGTCGTCCAGATCTTGTGCACAGGTCCAAGTCATCGTGTCTAAAGAGTCGTTCATCTTGATGAAGACACCTGTCGAGCATCAGCTATTGCATTGCAAAGCACGCACCTAGAGATATACCTTTGACGTAGTCTCGATCTTGCTGGCTAAGTGCACCGAAGAAGAACTCATGAAGCTCTTCGCGATAGGCGCTGGAGATGTGATATCCTTTGTCAGGGACAATGCCGGCGTGAGTGTCAACTACCAGCTCGACAACGTCTTTCGCTGCGTTGATGGCATCAACCACTGCAGCCGTATTTCCTTTGCAATTAAGGACGTTAGCTTCTGTGAAGGCTGCGACAGCTGTTGTGAGGAATAAGATTATTTGCAAGGCTCGTGGAAGCTTCATTTTCGTATAGTGGCTCAACGTTTGACAGAATCATCGTCTGGAGAGCATGAGAAAGGCTTCTTATCATCACGGAACCCGTTTGTCAGGCCTGCTCCATCGCGTTGATGTGTCTTGGTGGCAGCGGCTACCAGCACGAACAATAACGGCTACCGGCATAGACGAACGAATATGGCCAACCACGCCATCGATGATCTTGATATGCATGATCTGACAGTCTTGGACTGCAACATGCGTACGCAGAGCTCGGTGTCTTTTACCGCCTATTGTCTGAGACTTGCATGGGCAGAAATCCTATTGCGATCTGTCGAGACAGCTCGACAACCACTTATCGGGATCAGGAATCGGCAAGCACCCGGTGTCTCCAAGGCCCGTAGGCAGTCAAGTTGGAGCTCGTCTATGACATCTAGGTCTGCGCCTAGGGTTGCCCTAGCAGATAGTCCAAAGCAGAGCGCCTTGTACACTATGGCGCTGCCACCTCATCTCGTCCTGCTTCTTGTAGCTCCGCATAGTGTAGACCACAAGCATTACACAGTGTTTCCGCACCGTCTGGACCATTTCGCCATGCCGTAGACTCCATTCGGCTGCAGCTGTGGCACCGTTGTTGCACAACAACTTCCAGCTGGGGGACACGCGGAGTTCCTGCTGGCGGGTGGAGAGTATTGCTGTGGTTCTGCTCCCCATGGAATGCTTGGTCGCCTTTGAGCCCGCGATTCAAGCCCTCCGCCGAGTGACCAAGAGCCATCGAGGAGTCAGTCGTTGTCGTATCCAGGTCGACTGCGTCCGGCCGGCCCTGTACACCTGGCGGAAAGCCCTTTCCACCTGATGTATCGGACAGTGGATGCTCCAGATGACGTTCGGATGGGCGCTGAAGATTCGTGATTCCAGGAACAACTGTGGGCGTAGTGAATGGGTGATCTAAGAAGCTTGGTGGACTTACGGACGGCGAAGGACCCGCAATCGTAGTGGGATCGACATAAGCCACCCGGCGTGATGCTACGGCCGATGACTGCTGCTGATCGTCCGCCGTCGTGATGTAAGGCGGTGAATATAGCGACTTCTCCCGTCCGGATGCGTTCTCGATTTGCTTCTGCAGTCTTAATTGTCCGAGCATCTGCTCTCTTTGCATCTTCTGTATCTCTAACCGCTTGCGTATGTTCCTGTTGTCATCATCCGACTGCACGTAGACTTGGGGTAAGTAGCTCATTGGCCCCTGCTGCCGTACAGACTCAAAAGCCGCATCTTGCTTCATATCTCTTCCTTCATCGATATTGGATTGCGCAAGATGGGCAGTCGAGTGATCTGCCATCTGCTGTCGGGACTGCACAATAAATGGATGCGTGCGCCCCAGTGTGTGTCCTCTGTAAGCGTCGACGTCTTGACCGAATGCATGTTCAAATGGAGAGCCGTCATGAGTGCGTCGGGGTGCGTCAAGGGCTTGAGCATATGCAGCCTTAAATTGCGCCGCTTCCTGAGGACGTTGCGAGTGCAAACCAGGCCATAGACGACCCACTTCACTTGGTGGCTCCTTATGGCTGCCATCGTATTCTGGCTGACCTGCCCAGCACTCAGCTAGATGTGATGAATGTGCCGTTCGCACATCTGAAGTGTCGTTGTCATTCAACGTGGTGGTGGTGGCAGTGTTCTCGGGTTGCCTTGCAAGTAGCTCTCGACGATCACTACCCAGTGCTCGCCTCTCATCAGCTCGGGCGGCGCTGTCTGCAATATCTGTTCTTCCGCCATTCACTTGTCTGTGATAGTGGTTCCTGACCATGGTGGCAGTCTTATTGTCCATCAGTTCTCCTATCGTATCAAAGTCCGTGCCAAATTCCGCGACCCATTTCACAAAGTCGGTCTGCTCGGCAACAGTCCAATAGCTTGATTTCCCTTTCTTAGCAGCAGATGTAGGCCGCGCCTGCGAAACCGGATCTGACAGGTTGCGCGGGGTCCGAGACGCATGTTCTTCCGCATCTTGACCCAGGGCTTGTAACGACTCAGAAGATATCTGATCGCCTGCGCGAATGGCGTGGTGGATGTCCCAGTGCTGACGAAGTTCCTGCTCGTTGAGGAAGCCTTCGGGGGCTGCCATGCACATGTTGCAGTAGATGCGAGGGGTCTCTGGTCGATCTCCAAAGACTGCTGATAATGGGTTCTGTGTGTCTGGAACCACTCTCGGTGCAACGGGTTGCCTGCCATCCTTCGGAACGCTCTTGACTGGCTCAGAGTTGTGCTTTCTGACCGCAACGTCGTCTGGGTCGTACTGCCATTGCGTCTGGGTACTCCTGACAGGCTCAACGAGTGGTACGGTAGCGTCTTCCTGCTTATGGGGCTGCGGCTGTGCCTGCATCTGCATCTGCTGCTGCCTGCGAGCTTGGATCTCCTGTAATTTGGCCGCAATTCGATCCATGTACTCTGTCTCATCCCTGCTGTCACGTAAAACCCTTCTCTCCCATTCCTCAGCAATAGCAACACATCTTGCGAGATCGGTATTGATCTCACGCAACACACCGGTCCTGATGAACGAGTCAGCAGCTCGCGCAGCGAATCTCGATGCCGACATCATTGGTGACTTACAGTTGCATAATCTCTTTGTGACGTTTTCGCGTCGAGAAGGACGCCTGCCAACTCCCCTGAGCAAGTTGGCTGTGCCTCTGTTCTAGCCTCTGCAATACCGAAGCGTGAAAATGCTGCATCGGATTAGCGGCTTTGTTGGCTAATGACTCTGTTTGAATATCATGGCCTTCCACTGTCATTGTCATGACCTGTTCCTGTAGCGCGGGTTCAGGCGCCTCCTCTGTCAATTTCAATTCTGTCTCGTTAATAGACTCAACGCGAGTCGCGCGATACGGCATAGACTCAACAGGCTCGCCAGGTGCCGACTGATCACCACCAGCAGTATCTGTATCCGCGTCACTGCCATCGTCTTCGCTCAGCAAGGATTGTGGCAATGCAAATAGTGCAAGCTGCTCTAAATGGCGGCCGATATGCTTTTGCAACAGTTTGGCAGTCTGTTTCAGCATCAAGCACAGCGGACATTGCAAATTCTGATTCGCGGACTCTGTACTCTCGCTGACCTTCACCAGAGCGAAGAGCTCATGCGGAGGAATTTCTTGCTTGTGGCATGATTTCAGGTGCCGTTCGAGTTCTAGCATCGAACATGCACGTCCGCTACAACCCAGTGGACACGACCATTGACTCCTGTGTGACTTGAGATGACTTTGCCACTCCCGCCTGCGGCTGTATTGGCGCACTGCAGTCTTGCAGTCTTCCGCGGTACAGACATATGGTGGAATGTCCTCAAAAACGTGCTGCTTCCAGGCGCGCTCGTTCGGCATGGCGACGACAGCGTAGCAGAGAGGACATTCGAAAGGGCCGCCGTCGAGACCAGCACGTGGCAGAGGGGGTGGGCGCAGAGTTCTGTCGCCGGATTGTGTTGTAGCGTACGACGTGACACTGTAGACTGACTCGTCCTCAACATCCAGCTGCCGTAGACCGCGCTGCATCATCTGGACGCCAGGCAGAGAGGTGGCTATAGTGCTCGGAGCTTCATCGATCTCCGTCACACCGAGCTGTAGGTCGATTGCCAGCTTCTGATGATGGAGCTCGCGGTACTTCAGAAAATGTCGATGCCGCGAAATCGCTTTGCCTAGTCGGTCGACGAGGTATGATGCAGCATGAGGGAACTTAGCGCGAACGTGCTCGATGTCGTGTTGCTGGAAATGATGAGCCTTCGTGTCGTTGGCGTATCTTATTTTGTCATGGCTGGCAGGGTTGTGCAGAGCCAAGGACACTCGCATTAAGCACTCAATGATCTCGCTGATCTCGTCCAGTGCAGAAGCGCCATCTGCAGTGTGGCTGGTAACGTCCTCGCTGAACAGTTCAGCGTCGTCGTCGTCGTCGTCACTTTCTTGAAACCCAATCGAGGTCTCTGTTGCATCCATAGTCGATCCTAAGCTGTTCTCGAGGATGGCTTTGGAATCGTGATTAGTGGGACCTGCGTTGGTCGAGAGATGAAGTGGCGCGACTTACCTGACTGCAAAAGGGTGCCAAGATCTTGCAGGTAATTCTCCACTGAATTGCTGAGACGAGTATTATCCCGAAGTCGATATAGAAGCGACCTGGTCCCGGAGCTATGAGCAGAAACATTGCTCACCCATAAGCGGAAGCGCCCGAAGATGTCCTCGACCTCGTCGACAGTGCATGGAGTGCCCCCTTGTGCTTTGAGCTGATTGAACGCTGCCAAACAGTCTTGTGCGATCTCTGCGATGGCCATGGGTTTGCTCGCGAAGCTTGTCAGGTGGTGTTCTCTCTAGTGGAATGGGGGGGGGGGCAGATGTGGTCGCATGCAAGATGCAGTGAGTGACAAGGGAGACGTGATGCAGCTCAGCCCCATCAGCTTCAGATTGATCGCCCGCTTGTGCTCGGCGACGAGCTTCGCCACACGCAGGCTCCGCCCTGTGCGACACAACGATCCTCGAAGTCGTGGCCCTCGAAGGTGAACTTCCATCCATATTCTGCCCACTCATCATCAGTTTTCAAGGTCTAGCTATATCGAAGATAAGCTCGGACATAGCGAGGGAAGCCGGTACCGTATACGGCAACGGATTAACCTGGCGCCAGAATGTCTGGCATCGAGATCATCGGCGTCGTGTTGGGCGCTATCCCACTGGTAATTTCCGGGTTCGAGCACTATGCTGATGGAGTAAGAACCATCAAAGTTATTTGCGGAGCCTCCAGAGAGTTCAAAGCACTGTCAAGAAAGCTTGGCGCTGAGGAGGTGCTGTATCGCAACACCTTGGAGTTGCTGTTGAGCGACTGCTTAGATCTGCAGAAGCACAATGAGTTGACGAGGGAGCCTGACGGTGTTGCATGGGAGGATTTGGAGGTGAAAGCGGCCTTGCAAGGGAGATTGCAAGAAGCCTACGACTCGTTCATTGAGCACGTTCGCAGTGTCGCAGAAGCACTCGATGAAATCAAGGGACGTCTGCAGATCGGGCCGTCAGGAAAGGTACATCCTCTGTCTTACCACATAGCTGAGCTCGGGAGGTCGCTAATTGTGTTCAGGGCCCGTTCAACGATGCGAAGTCGTTCAAGCAAGCGTACAGGCGGTTTCACTTCGCACTGCAGAAGTCAGCGTACATCGAGTTTATCAACAGCATTAAGGATGACAATACACATCTGAAGAGGCTCACGCAGCAAAGCCAAGCCATCAACCAGGTACGCCAGTCTCGGCGCATGCCCGACTACGATCAGAGCAGGCTCCATGCAAGTGGCGTGTACGATATATTGCAGCATGGCCTTCAGGTCTCGTGTGCCACGCCACACAAGGCCAGCATTTATCTGCAGCCTGCAGTGGTGGGAAAGTTCCAGCTCGCGCAAAGGGATGCCATCGATACTTTCCGGATAGTGCTACATCATGATGCGCCTTCCTCGGCACAGAAGGCGCCAGCTTGGTACGTACAGGAAGCAGAGATGCGGCTTCTCGATGTCATGGCAGCAGCAGGGGCCCCGATCGCACCAAGTTGCAACATACCGGGCTCGAATCGCAAGCGTAAAGTCCAGTTCCAGGAGCCCGCGAGATCGTTGTCGAAGCCAGAACCAGTAACTGCACTGCAGCAGAAGAATGTTGCCGAAATCCAGGACTTGTGTAATAGCATCCATACACTAAAGTCACAACAGTGTGGTATCTGCCTCGGGTACCTGGTCGGTTCTGCAAACAGCCATAGGCATGGCCTGTACTGGCCGAAGGACCGACTCGTCGATCAAGCATCGTTCAGCGTGTGCACGCTGGCCAGCATCTTGAAAGAGCCCTCCTGTACGCGTCGAAAGTTGAACAGCGCAGATGCGCACAGACTAGCCATACCGCTGGCATCTGGTATGCTGAGGCTGCACGACACTCCATGGCTGAGTCCTGGATGGAGCAAACAAGACATTAGCTTGATCCGCCACAATGGCAAGATTCTATCTGAGCATGCGTTCATCTCGCAGAACATGAGCCTTCCAAAGACTACACCACCACCGAGCAGTACATCGACGGACAAGGTAGCCTCATTGCTGATCAGGAACCCAACGTTGTTCGCCTTGGGCATAATTCTCATCGAGCTCTGCATGGGCAAGTCCATCGATGAGCTCCACGAGGCGGATGAACTGGACGCTAATGGCTCGAAGAATGCATTATCCGAATATAGAACAGCCGACCGACTGATCCAGATGGAAGAGATAAGCGATCGACTCGGAAGTCGGTGGAATGATGTCGTCCGGCGGTGCATCTATTGCGATCTGAACCAGTCCAAAGTGTCGTTGCAAGACAGGAGCTTTCAGCAGGCAGTACACAGCGACATTGTTGGGGAGCTGGAGGAAAGTTATCGACAATTCTTTCACCTATGATGAGGTTGTAGGAAAGTGTGTCTCGTTGTTGTTCGGCGCAGAAATGAAGAAAGCGCGTACGACCGCCAAGACCTTGATGCCTCAGGCATGACATTCCAACACGATCAGTGCTTAGGCATTCCGAAATATGAGCGCGTTCTGCCATGGCACACATAGCTAACGCTTAGAAATTCGTCCTAATATAAACCTGTGCCCATGACGACTCCTCCCGATGGCTAGCTTCTGCGGCGGCGAGCGACCTGTCCAACCATGTGAACAAAAGTCAAATGATCCAAAGCGTAGGCGGGGTCTAAGCGCCATGGTGGTGGAGATGTGCGAACACCATGGGAGAGTCGCAATGACTGCGAAGGTCAAGGTGAGGTGAAATGCTGCACCTACAAAGGGGAGCTCGACTCTCCTGGCTACTGTGTCAATGTGAGGAAGATCTTTAACGCTGGCGCGGCTTTGTATTTGAACCGCGGGAAGCATTCCACCGAAAAGCCAAAGCCAGGACAAGAGTCGGCGCATCGAAAGGAGCGATTGCCTTGAGTGCTATAGGCTTCATTTCGTCATCACTGGTTCTGCGAAGCGCTAACGCATAGTCCATCTGTCGAAGAGCTGTGGCAGCAGCAGAAATATTCGCAGGAATCTCGTAATGAATACTCGGACGAAGATCAAGCCTGCATCTGCCACTAAGTGCCAGTAATTCAGGCAGATCCCAGCGCTACACGTGGTGCCTAGCATCTTCAGAATAGTCACGATTGACAAGCATATCTCTGCTGTCGTCCAGTCTCCGGCATGTCGCCCGCTCGGGGCAACGAGAAGGTCCAGAGGTAGAGTGGCGGAGCTATGTTGAAGGAGCTCCAACCGCTGAGTAAATATTGCAATCGGTCCTGGGTCGTCTTGTGTTGGAGCGTCCTACTTTGGTGTTTGATATCGAGAGCACATCTGTCAAGTCCGCGGCGGCGCCAGCAACCATCTAGTGGCTATTCCAGCAGGGCCCCGCAAAAACCGGAAGCAGTTTCAAGCATTCATGCCACCGTGTCTCCAGCTTTCAGCCATACAAATGTCCACCAACCCACCTAACACCACTCTGCTGCCCCCTAGGCCTCATAAGCTCTCTCCTAATAACCGCAGCATCAGCCTGCCTCTCATCCATAAACATCCTCTGCCCAAAAGCACCATCATACGCAAACTCCACCATCTCCAATCCACTCAATTCTAGCAAACACGCCACCCCATCAACAACCCACAGCGGCGATCCAGGATACAACAACACCGGTCGCCCTAGCCTAATCGTAATCGCCTTCAATTTCGGGCAAGAAGCCAACAACGCAAACGCAATGGCATCCTCCCGATGACCGCACAGCACATCAACACTCTTCAGCAGGCGGCGGCCATGGTGTCCGGTGTGGCGGAGGAAGAGGTAGAGTAGCTTTGTCGAGTCGAAGCTGTAGGTGGTGTTCGTGTAGAGGATGTCGAGCGCTTCTTCGTAGACTGCGTGGCAGGTTGATAGGATGTGGATTTTCGTCGTGTCGCGGGGGCCGGTTTTGTCGTAGCCGATTTTAGTTACGATGCGGGCGGAGTCTTTGTTGAGGGGGACGATGGGAGTGGTTTTGTCCATGGTGGGCAGGACCATGGCGTAGATTTCTAGACGGATCTCGGTGGGGAGGGAGAAGAGGGAGCTCGACTGAGGGGCGGCGTCGTTGATGCCCTCTGTTCGTCCTAGCTGCGACTTCCTCTCCCACATGTGCCGAAGGTCACTCATCCTATACCCGCCACCGAGCACCCCCGTCAAAACTTCATCCGGCAGCTTGAATTGCAATCTAATACAGTCTGCATTGTGAAGTCTGAAGCCTCCCAAAGCGGCAAAGTCAGGGGCCGTTTTGAAGATGGAATCTTGAAGTGCTTTGACACTGTCCTCGCGGCGGACGAATCTATTGCAGGAGCCACAGTGGGAGCCATTCTCCAGAGCTTCCACGGGAGGTCGATCGCAGATGTGACCTATAGCTGCGAGTTGTCGGGCGGTAGGCTCGTAGGCGTCCCAGTATGGGTTGAAGGATTGGAGGCGGTCGTGGTAGGAGAGGATGTTGGAGTGTGTGTACATTGTGGCGAGTGCTTGATGGTGCTACGGGCGTGACGGCGAAGAAGTCTGTGTTGAAGAGCACGACAGGTGGGACATGGAGGTTTAGATTTTCAACGTTACATTGATGTTTTGAGATGATTACGTGAATGTAGTTGCCTTCGATGTGGTTGGTCTGTTGTTGCTGCTACAGTATCCGCTGGGTCTCGCCCGGCTGAACCTCGGATTTCTGTGTCTCCAACTTCAATCATTCTCCAAGTTCAACTTCTCGACCATCACTCTGCGCCTCACCTTGCACCACCGGCACGATGCCGTCCACATACAAGAACAACGACGCGAAGACGTGGGACACCGAGGACATCGACAAATGGGACACGGAGAAATACGATGCGCCTCTCAAGCAGGAGGAGAATCTTGGTGGGACTTTCACCGAGGAAAGCAGCTTCGCCACGCTCTTCCCCAAATACCGAGAAGCATACCTGAAAGCATCATGGCCGATGATCACACGAGCACTGCAGAAGCACGGGATAGCATGTACACTCGACTTGGTGCAGGGCAGCATGACTGTCAAGACGACGAGAAAGACATTCGACCCCGCAGCCATCTTGAATGCGCGAGATCTGATCAAGCTCTTGTCGCGAAGTGTACCCGCACCACAGGCCATCAAGATTCTCGAGGACGGTACAGCATGCGATGTTATCAAAATCAGAGGTTTGGTCCGGAATAAGGACAGATTTGTGAAGAGACGGCAACGCATACTGGGACCGAACGGCAGCACATTGAAAGCCCTAGAACTCCTCACACAAACCTACATCCTCGTGCAAGGAAACACAGTCTCCGTCATGGGCGGCTACAAATCCCTCAAAGAAGTCCGCCGCGTCGTCGAAGACTGCATGGCCAACATCCACCCCATCTACCACATCAAAGAACTCATGATCAAACGCGAGCTCGCCAAAGATCCCGAACTCAAGCATGAGAACTGGGAACGCTTCCTGCCCCACTTCAAAAAGCGAAACCTCAGCAAGAGGCGAGTCCCCCACGTCGTCAACGACAAGACCAAGAAGGTCTACACGCCCTTCCCACCGCCGCAAGAGAAGAGCAAGGTGGATCTGCAGATTGAGAGTGGAGAGTACTTTCTGAATAATGTGGCGAAAGAGCGGGCGAAGAAGGAGAAGAGGGAGGATGCTATGAGGGAGAAGATGGAGCAGCGGAAGAAGAAAAGGGAGGGGGCGTTTGAGGCGCCGAGGGAGGATGCGGATGCGAAGAAGAAAAAGAAGAAGCGGAAGAGTGAGGGTGAGGAGGGGGAGAAGAAGAAGTCCAAGAAGAGGAAGGCCGAGGATGTGGAGACGGAGGACTAAATAAGTCTGGCTGGTTACCGGTTCATACATGTCCCTATTAGCGAGGCGTCTGGCGAAATTACTTCTTCAATATGGTGCGCACTGCGTTGAGCCCTTTTCAAGATTGTAATACATGGGGCATATCGCGTCCGCTAAACCAGAATCTATTCTATCCTGACCTCAGAGTAATCCATCATATCGGCATCAGCGCCCCAGCCCCACTCGTAAGCACATCGTTAGGGGTGAGAGTGATGTCGTCGATGCGGACATCGAAGGCGACGGCTTTGCTTGCAGGTTGTGTTGTGCAGGCCGACTTCGACATTGGAAGACTTTGCATTGGTGGTAGACGGTATGCTTATTGGGAACTAGGAACACGAGATGTTAGCGACTGGGTCTCACGTAGTATGGCATAGTTAGATGACTTACTCCGACACCATTATCCGTCAAGGGGAACTGATCCTTGTTTTTGGAGGTAATTGGCAGAATGTCATGTTTAACCTGCCAGGAAATGGACAGCAAAGGGTCCGTCGGATCACTCAAATTGTTCACGAAAATGTCGGTGACGGTGCAAACGCCCTCAGAGCTGACGACACGAGCCCATAGCTGCAAGTCGTACTCGGCATACGTGCACATGGAAATCTTCTGGCTGATCCTCGCGGTCCAGTCTTGAGCCGTAGGCTTACAGCAATGGGTGCAAAAGCCCGCGAAGCCACAGGAGGAAAAGCACAAGGCATCACAGCCCCTGACCCACTCATTCTTGAAGTTGAGTGATTGAGATCCATCATGGGTGTCGTCCTCGCCCTCTGTGATGTCCAGATAGGCACCTCCGCCGTTAAGGATCCAAGGGAATGCAGAGCCTCCGTTGTCTTCGAAGCTTGGGTTCTTGAAGACCTCGGTGATGAGGGTACATCCAGCCTGTGTTTGTCCCGCTGGCAGAGCTTGCAATGCTTCTTGCACCGAGTTGATTCCATTGTCGCCCACACAGCCTCTGAGGAATTTGTCGCCGTGCCATGAGCCGAGGTCATACTTGAACGCACCAAAGGCTTGGAGTGTGATCTCGTTGACCGAATCGGCGTAGTAGAGGATACCCTTGCATGGGTCCATTCCCTCTGCGGTCACTGGCGTGCCGAAAGCTCCATACTCCACGACAGCCTCGATAGCTGGTCGATCGACTAGGGCAATTGCTTCAATGAAGGTGCCGTCAAGGATGTCGACACCGACGTTGATAGCCAGAGGAATTCCCAGGGGAGCCGTGGCCGTGACGTTACCGGATGCCTTGAACTTTGGTGTGACCTGGGGTGCGAAGCCGTGGCCCTTTGATAGCAAAGGGAACAGAAGATCCATAGTCATACTGAGGGCTTCCCAATGCAGCTCGGCACCAGCGAGGAACTGTCCGAGAGTCTCCACCTTCAGTCCGGCGTTGATGTCAAGAGTGAGGTATGAGCCTACATCGATGATCTCGGGAATGGTGAATCCTACCACGGGCACTTCGAAAATGCGAACGTCGAACAGATCAGCTGCGTACTCCGGAGAAGGCGTCCAGGCCGAGCTCCATATTTGCCTTCAAGTCTCCCTCCATTTTGATGGCCAAATCCGTAATGCCGAAGGGGAACGTAAACGTGGCCTGGCCCGTGAATTCCATGTTGCCAGTAACTCTGCAGTTCACGCACCACAGCTCGATTCCGTCCGTTCTTCTTCATGATATGCTGATCTAAGTAGCATCATAACGATCATGCAATCAACGACCACCACCAGCACGACCGTGACATCAACAACCAGCACATCAACAATTACCAATACCGTCGATGCTCCTTCAGCGACCTTCCTTGCTCAACGTGACCCCGCCGCGAACATGATCAGCTCTGCTGTCGGCCAGAAGATTGGAACCGTCTCGTACAACATTTGCCTTCATCCTCCAATCTCTCTACACCCAGGACCAGACCGGCTATGGATGCTGCGGTACGTAACATCTCCTCCTCCCCGTCCGCTCGTATTGTGCTGACCAGTCCTTCTTCGTAGCCCAATGTGGCAACACCGCCAACTGCGCCGGCTACGCTCAGGCGCCACAGTCTGCCGGTGGAGCGTGCTACTACATCATCTCGGACGGCCGTTGCAACAACCAGCAAAGCTTCGGCGATATGTTCCGCTACTACAACACGAATGGCGCTGGTTACACGGTTGGCAACGGTCAATGCGGCTTCTTGTTGCCCATTGCTGGGCCACCCCAGTGATCTGTACTTAAGCTTGCTGTAGTTTCGCCAATTTGATTGTATTTGTTTTGGCACATGAGTACGATATGGAGCGATGGAATAGATTGAGGGAATAGATGTAGATGACGGTAGGAATGATGATGAACTTGCACTTCACGCGTAATCGCTATCGCCGTGAGGTCCAGCTCGTCAACGATGGCTTCCAGGCTCGCTTCCGGATAGTGTGCGCCTCCCAGGGCCTCTGAAAAGACCGTTGACCGCCATGCTGCAAAGCGCGATAGTGATGAGAGCCTGTGAGAGGGAATTCCGAGCACCGTCGCGCTATGTAATGTTGTACAAAGAGGCGCGCACCCTAGTGCTTTTGGGTGACGGGCAATCGCTGCGCTGCGGTAGAATCATCGTCGCGAACAAAAAGTGATTTTGGATTGTGCAAGGGGCCAGCTCTTTTGTTGAAAGCCGTTGGTCGCACATCAGCAGCACGAACAAGTCCACAGTTGCCACTACCTCGACAGCACTCTCTCCGCGAGGCGTAAGTTCTGCTTCTTCCTATTCAGTCTCCAGAACCTGGCCACGCATTCGTCGACGTCAATTTTACCTTGTGCATGCTCCTGATTATTGTATTGCTGCATTTGCGTACAGTGCTGCACCAGATGCGCTACCTTGGACGACAACCCCCGATCGAAACTGTGCAGCATACCAGCTGTACCATCGCCAAAGTCATAGTGGATCTCGATACCAGAGATTGTACCATGAGTTCCTGCAGTCAGTGACCTAGCAGAAACGGCCTTGTCTTTCGGAATTGTGCTTGTTAAACCTTGACCCAGCTTTTGTTGCAGGATCATGGACTGGAGGGCCGAGCTGTTACTGGGACCGATGTTGTGGCGGAAGATGCTGATGAGGCCTGGGTAGTCGTGGCAGTATGTCTTAACGACGAATGTGTTGGCACTGTAGAAGAGTCCTGTGGTTTCTGCCCGAAGTTGGCGGCAGGTCTGCGTGAGAGCTGTAGGGTGCTCATGGCCACGACCTGCTTCTCTGAAGAGGTGCAGTCGCCGGGGGAGCGGTGACGATGTGATGTCGCGATCGGATGGTGTTGGTGCAAGCGTTATGCGGCCGCAAGACAGGGCGAGTGAGAAGACTTGATTCCGGAGCTCTGCTGGCAGCTTTGCGCAGGGGGAAGTGTCCATCTTGTCAAGCCTGATAGTTCACCGCGCTCGATTGACCAACAAGGCCTTTGAACTTTGGTGTTGAAGTTGATGTAGCATGGTTCCATGTTTGCTCCTGACGTTTGCCAAGCTCAGAACAGTAGTGAAGGCTACTTTTCGAGGAAGCTTCTGAGCAAAGGCACTGAGTGCCATGTCGCGTTGTGACTTGTGTCAGCTGTGAACGAGTCCATGCCCGTGTCGGAGTCGTAGTACATGGGTTTCTTCACGAGTCTGATGCCGTGTCAAACTTTCCCCAGGGCACAAAGGCGGGAAGGCTGTTGTCTCGCGGTAAGGCCATGTTGGGATGTATGATGGGTGACATTTGTGCATTCTCTGAAGTGGACGGTCAGACCCGGAGGTATGCTTCGTGGTAGATTGCGGCCCTTCGTCGAGTCGTTCTGTACGTATGGCATCTTGTCATTTCATGCTCGTGGGGGCCTCGACTCCAGATCGATCACGTCCAAGGGCTTCCAGATGTTGCAGAGGAGATGTAGTCCGCAGGCGCCGTCGCACGCGGATCTTGTGATGCAGTTCTTGGACTGACAGCGATCGCGTCATGTCGTTGGACAAGAACGGCAGCAGCGTGCTGTAGTGTCGCAAGCTGGCGTTTATGTCACGTAGCGGGGTTCGTACTCCATGCTCATCAGCTTCTATTGGCAGTATCGGCTTTGGCTGCAGTCGCTCTTGTTGAGAGCCCAGACGATCCGGTGGCCGACTGATCCTGGCGGACTTCCTTCGTTGTGGATCTTGCTGCTCATCGGCGGGGCGTTTCCCTCTAGTCATGGCTGATGTGACGACGATGAGTTTCTGTGTCCGACGTGAACGGAAGACGCCCACCTTGAAGATGAAGACGCGTCGTGCAACGGTGCTTGGCGCGTCTCGGAGTCCCGCGGAGACGAGCATTCACGTAGCTACAACTCTTTCCGTCAAGCAGGAGCAATACTCCGATGTGGAGTATGCGCGAGAAGCAGTGAGCACGTCTTTTGTATAACTTCGATGAGTGCGAAGTGTAGCTCTGCACCTGCTTCATGGCTGGTAGCGCATCATCGCCTCTGTCGTTTCCACGTCACTATGTATGAGAGATCACAATTAGCCAATTCCCGGTCCACATCGGAGATCCGTGGGTTCTTGATCACCATCTTTTCCCACGTCTAGAACTTTGGCTTTGGCATCACGAAGCACATCATTGATGCTGAACGTGGCCGCTACCGCCTTAGAATGAGTCGCTCGAAAGGCCGACGAGACTTGATCTGCATGCGGAAGGCCGGCGAGCAGCTTATCCTATTCCTTCAGTGACCGTGATCTGCTCGAATTCAAGGCATATGGGTAGGAGTTGGTCGTATTCGAGACTTGCGAGGGGCGGCAATAGCATCGACTGCTGCTGTTTTCCCTCATGCTCTGCTGTTTCATCGAGTACTGCAACACTCTTGATGTCTGCGTCCAGATCCGGCGGCTGATCAGCAGGCTGTTTTCCCACAGACATGCTATGTTAGTCATGTGATAGTCGAGGAAGGAGGCCTTCTAGCGGACTTTGGACGGAGATAACTTGATGTGAGAGCATGAGATCATGACCGCAGGACTGCATGTACGATTCATAACACTATGTCTATGCAGACCTTTGAGAGCCATACTCGTTTCGTCACAGCATTCCAACCTTTGACACAGGCTCTTCACGTCAGATCAGCCTCACCAAGCATGCATCGACTCACAAGACCGCTCGCTGCAGCGGCACGACACACATCTCGACCGAGCACAGTACCAACCACCATTCGAGCCTCACTCGCACAATACATCCCACGAGCGAATCTCGCCACCGCAGTCATCAACCAGAAACCGGTCGGCCTACCTCTGAACCTCCCAAAATGGCTATCAGAGAACTCCCACCTTCTCAAGCCACCCGTCAACAACTACTGCGTCTACAATGATCCAATGACAGTCATGGTCGTAGGAGGACCCAACGCTCGAACAGACTACCATATCAACGAGACACCCGAGTTCTTCTACCAGTACAAGGGACGGATGCTGCTCAAGACGGTGCAGCAAGTCAATGGCAAAGAAGAGTTCGTGGACGTCTACATCAACGAAGGCGAGCTGTTCCTGCTCCCGGCGAATACTCCACATAATCCAGTGAGGTTTGCGGATACAGTGGGTGTGGTCATCGAACAGCCACGGCCTGAGTCTAGTCTGGATCGACTGAGATGGTATTGCGACAATTGTGGTGATGTTGTCAATGAGGCGGCGTTCTACTGCACTGATCTTGGCAGCCAAATCAAGGATGCGGTCAACAACTTCAAGGCAGATGAAGCTGCGCGAAAGTGCAAATCATGTGGCACCATGTGCGACGCTGCACCAAAACCGGAGGCGATGGAAAGGATGCGAACTGCACCATCATGAGACTGGACGCAAGTGGGAGAACAACACTCTTGAAACCAATATCTATTGCAAAAAGCAGCTGAGCTACCACCATCGGTCTCAGCCCCAAGCGCACGTCAATGTACGTTGACAGGACGCCACACACTGGCACACGGATTCCACTCGAACAGCTTCCCCTCCTCGCTGGTCGTGTCCTTCACCGTCACCCGGGCGCACCCAGCCAGGGTGTTCCGCTCGTCATCCTCACAGAACAGGTCCCGTTCGATCTCCCTCCGAAACTGCTCCATTCGTCGCTCATGCTCCTCATCCTCTAGAGCCCGCACCCGCCATGCTTCTCTGAGCTCCACATATCGTTCTTGACACTCCAGTCGCCTTCCCTGATCGCGCATCCATGCCGAGTCCACGCACTGCAGCGCGAACGCCGGCGGAGCAGTGCAAGTCGGCATATTTCCCGGGATAATCGGCTGGAATAACGCAGTAATAGCATTAACCACCTCAGCATCCTTCTCGCACGGCATAAGCAGCTGCACCATCCGAATCTGCGACCAAGTCCAGCGTCCAAACCGCCTCGGCAACAAAGCACGCAACTCCTCCGCGGTCCGGAACTTCCTCAGAGCAGGCGCTGCCATCCGAAAAGTCTTCTCGTGGTACTGACACCACTCAATCAACAGATTGATCCGGTCATAGCACCATCCCATATGCCAATACTGCTCCTCCGAAGTCCTCGGCGGCTCGAAGTAGGGCACGCCGCATTCACCATGTACCGCAACCTCCGCCGCAGCCGCAGCGAGATCGTCCGAATTGGCAAAGTCCTTCCCATCGACCATGATAGCGAACTGCTTGCTTAGGCTAAAAGATTGCCAGGCTTCAAGCGTCTTGTCCCATGACTGTGACCAGAGACATAGCTTGACTTGGCGTGTCTGTGCGACTGCCAGTTGGCGGAGCAGGTGGTCTTCGAGGCCTTGTAGCGTTGGGTCGTCGAGGTGGTAGGACCAGGTCTCGAGGCATGAAGGTGCAGGCGGAGAGTAGAAGTGGACTGGTGTTGTCTCTTGTGGTAGCGTGATGTGGATCAGGTGCATTTCTTGTCGGGTGCCTTCCCACTGGTCGAGATCGCGGCGACGGAGGGTCATTTCGAAGAAGGAGTAGGCCATGTTGCTGGTGGGTGGGTCGGGGTGGATGGGTTGGATGGGGTTTGGGTGGATTCGGGTTATGGTCGAAATCCTCGAGGCTGTCGGGGCTGAAATATGATCAGAGAATTGGGAAGAGATCCAGAGCATCTTAACTGAAGGTCGTCCTCAATACTGTACCGACGATATGGGTATGGCGTTGAGGACTGGGCCATTCTGCTGACTCATTGCCTGCTATGGCTGTGGACAGCTTCGAGGAAACAAGAGACGAATAAAGAAGCTGGATGCGCATTTGTTTCTGTATACCTCTCAGTCTAGCTATTGCTCTGGGAACATATACATCGATCTTGACCATACCTTCAGCTCCACCCCTTCCAGCTCTCCATCTCACCCCATCGCCCTCCACCCCGCTCCGCCTCCTACACTACTACCCCCAACGTCCTCTCCGTCCTCCACGTCCACACCAACCACAACAGCCTCCCTATTCCTCCTCCTCATCCTCGTACTCCACGCATCTCCACTGTCCCTATTCCTCCTCATTCTCCTTTCCCACGCACCTCCTTCATCCCATGCCATCTCACTCGGGATCCTATCCCACCCCGCAAGTCTCGCACTCCCAGGTCCCTCTTCGTGAGTTCTCCATCCAAACTCGGAATGGCCAGCTTGTTCGGCTAGTTCATCGAGTCGACTTACGACGTCAAGCTGCCTGGTTTCTCTTTGACGCTCCCCTTCGGCTTCGAGGTCGGAGAGGGAGACGAGGCCGCCGGCAACGTTGGCGACGGATTGCATTTCGTCTAGGGTGGGGAGGTGGATTGTGCTTCTGGAGGAGTGGATGGGGCGGAGGGATCTGGGGGAGGGGGTGTTAGTTTGGGAGTCTATGGGGCGGCGATGGTCGAGTTTGTGGACGGCTGGTGACTGACCTTGCTGCCTGGACTAACGCTTCCCGTGCTGCGAACGTACGACTCTCATCGAGAGAAGTGGAAAGCGCTGTATCCCAATCTTGAAGGTAGGAGATAGCCTGTCTCGCTTTCCTTCGTGTATCCTCATCTTCACTCTGCAAGTCCGTCGATATGATCTCGGCTGCATCTGGAAGCGCTGCAAAGCGAGTCACAATGAGGGACGCCGCTGATGCGGCAATGTTTGGATTGGGGGACCGAGCCAGTATTTCCAGTGTAGATATTTCGATCCTATCCTCAGGCTGTTGGTCTTCTTCGTCGTCCTTGCGACTGTGGATGGGCTCGAGCTCGGTCAGGCGGACTGTGTTGGTGATGGCATGGCGGATGCCTTGGGCTGCGAAGAAGAGGAAGATGCCGAAGCCGAGCCAGAGGTAGCGGTCATCGATTCGTGTGGGCATTGTGGGTTGACATGGTGTCTGGCGTGGAAGGTAGCTATGACGAGTGAACGAAGTACTCTTGCATGTGAAGATCTGAGATGCTGTTTCCTCAGGTCGCACGGAGCTCGGGCCGTTGAGCCGAGATGGTGGCTTGCAAGGGTCTCCAGATCTGACCGAAAAATGTCGAAGTCGTTGAAACATTGCTTGGACATCGAAATCACTAAGTGATTTGTACATAATGCCGCCTTCACAACTGAAGCGGCTGAAGGCATCTCTCCGTGAGCAGGGTGTAACAGGACCCCAGAAATCGAAGAAGCAGAAGAAGCAGCAAGCGACTGGAAAGACTTCCTCTGATCGCGTGCAACGACAAGCAGCACTCCAACACATCCGAGACTCCTTCAACCCCTTCGAGCTCAAAGCACCAGCGCGACCCGAGAAGTTCACACATGCGTCTTTCAGGAATGCGCAAAATGCAACGACACGATACAAAGATGTCCTCCACCGACCTGGCGTTACTCGATCTGCCGGCGAGGAAATGCGCCGGAACACATTGCTTCCTGAGATGAGGAGGCGGAATAAAGTCGGCGGTCTTGTGGATCGACGAATAGGCGAGGGAGATGTCGATATGACCCCGGAAGAGAAGGCTGTTCAGCGCTTTGCCAGAGAGAAGGAAAAGAAGGCGAAGGGAAGGAGCATGTTCGACTTGGAAGGCAGCGACGATGAAGGTGCTGGTGGCTTCGGGCTGACGCATGGTGGCAAAAAAATCGATGATCTAGCTGCGGATGACTTTGGTGAAGAAGTGTCAGGCGGGTCTGATGAGGAAGAGGACGATGATGGGGAGCTGCTTCGGCTAAAGAGGCGGCGGTCTGATGTCGACGAAGAGGATGATGAAGAGATGGAAGGTGATGATCCGGCAGACGACCAGCCTGAGCGCAAGAAGACGAAGAAGGAAGTCATGGAGGAGGTCATTGCAAAGTCGAAAATGCACAAATACGAGCGTCAAAAAGTCAAGGAAGACGACGACGATTTACGGGAAAAGCTGGATCAGGACATTGGCGAACTTATGGGTCTCTTGCAAGGTGTGAAGAAGCCGCCTCCGCCTCCAAAGGCTGAAGAGACAGCAGCGACCAACGGAGACGGGCCAGTCATGAACCCTGAGCGACAAAAACTATTGGCTGGTGGAGACAAGGACTACGACAAGTACATGAAGCAGCTTACGAATGAGGCCCGAGCAGCACCGTCCAACAAGAGCTTGACTGCAGAAGAGAAGGCGCAGAAGGAGGCAGAACGATTGAAGGAGTTGGAAGAGAAGAGGCAAAAGCGCATGCGTGGTGAAAACGTATCGGACGATGAGAAGGACGCTGCTCCAGGTGCAGATGTTGACATTCGAGAAGATGACGAAGACGAAATGCCCGACGAGGCTGCAGACTTTGGCTTCACGTCTTCCGTCGCACAGCCAAAGAAAGCAAAGGAAGAGCAACTTGTGCTGGACGATGAAGATGAATTTGCGCTCGATGAAGATCTGGTTGCAAGCGGTTCTGAGGCCGAAATGAGCGACGACGAATCTGGTGAAGGCAGCGAAGACGATAGCGACGCCGATGGCGAACCACACGAGGATGAAGAAGATGAATTCGTGACTGAGATTCTTGGATCGAATGGTGCTACTGGATCTAATGCTACTAAAGTTGGCGAAAGGACAGCAACGACTACATCCGGCGTCGCCTTCACCTATCCTTGTCCACGATCGCACGACGAGCTGCTGGGAATTGTCAAGGATCTGCCGGCTGAACAACTGCCTACCGTGATCCAGCGCATTCGAGCATTGTACCACCCTTCGCTCTCAGCATCGCACAAGGAGTCAATGGCTGATTTTGCCTGTGCGCTTGTCGATCATCTTGCATATATGGCAGATGAGAAGCAGTCGATGGCAGTCATCGAGCAAGTCATTCGTCACTTGCACTCGTTATCGCGAACATATCCCACCCAAATCGGCGAGCAATTCAGACTCAACTTGGCCTCATTCCAAGGGCGCACGCATCCTAGTGCTGGTGACATGGTTGTGCTGACAGCCATTGGCAGCATATACCCTACTAGTGATCACTGGCATCAAGTCGTCACACCTGCCGTGACGTTGATGGCCAGATGGCTTGGCCTCAATGCTCCGTTGTCGAACAAGCCAATCGAAGAGCAGACACTTGCCACTGGTGCTTTCATGGTCACACTATGCATCAGGTACCAGACGCTGAGCAAGCGCTACGTCCCAGAAGCCCTCCGTTTTACCATCCGGGTCTTGTCCTCGAAAGATGCCACAAAAGCGACGCACGCACCATACCTTACCAACCTCACCGCAATGGCGGACCTCTGGAAAGAGAAACCCTCCTTCATCGAGCTCTTCACCCCAACCCTCCCCCTCCTCAAATCCCTCTCCGCCAAAAAGGAGCAACAAACAATCACAATCCTCCTCCACCAATCCCGCCTCCGCCGCAGACCCCTCGAACTCCACCACCACCGCAAACAACCCATCCGGACCAGCGTGCCCAAGTTCGAGGAGAACTTTAATCCTGATAAGCACTATGATCCCGATAAGGAGAGGAGTGATGCGAATAAGCTGCAGAAGGAGTATAAGAGGGAGCGCAAGGGGGCGATGCGGGAGCTGCGCAAGGATGCGAATTTCATTGCAAGGGAGCAGCTTAAGGAGAAGAGGACGAAGGATGAGGAGTATGAGAAGAAGCATAGACGGCTCATTGCGGAGATTCAGAGTGAGGAGGGGAAAGGGGGAAATGATTATGCTAGGGAGAAGGCGATGAGGCAGAGGAAGAAGTAGTGGGCATCATAGCAAGAGGCTTGTATCGTTACAGGTCGTCGTAATGCAGAACTATCTTCCCAGGTCCCTCCACTGGACTCTCCTTCTGTCGTTGACAGGGTGTTAGGTGGTGAACTGTGCCGCTGCGCCGGCCAGGGAGAAGGGATCTCGAATACTGGTCCATGCGAAATTGAGGCGGCGATGTTTCTGCTTGCACTTCCTCTTGATGCCACTGGACTCTGGCCCTGTGAGCAGCGTATTTGGCTGTTCAGCTGCTACCCTGGGCGGAGAGCTCGTGGCAAGACTTGATTGTCATGGGCCTTTTCGACGCCGCGTAGAGACTGGCCGGGGTGCTGAAGAGGCGGCCGTCGTTTGCTGCTTCCTAGTCTGCTGCTTACTACGCGAATCTATTTTGCTTACCAGCACCTGTGCATTAACGTCGATGCCTATCTGCCACTGAAGGCTCCTGACAGAAGAGGTGGCCGCCGCGCTTCAGAAGCAATAGTGATAGGTAACCCGTGCAGGATGCTTCGACCCCCTACAAGCAAACGCTGTGTGGCAGTATCTCTGTCGTAACGATCACAGAAGACGCTCGGGTGTCTCCTTCACCGACGCCTCGCTGTCGCTCGCTACTCTTCGAAAATGCGAGCGTCTGAGGAAGCGACAGGCCGGTGCCACGGTTGATCAAGGAAAAGCCACCCCCCTCTCGACGCCAAAGCCTTACGATGTCATCTGAAGCAACATGTTACGCCGAGTGCGTAACGACTTCGATGTCTGGAACATGATCGAGCTATGTGTTGGAATTGTGGCAGCATCTCTGCCTGCATTGCGACCCTTGTTCGCTAGCCTTCCTAATCTTGAAACATCAACAACCGGCAACCCAGGAGAGGAAAGCAAGCTTCAGGCGTCTCATCGAATGATGACTAGCATTCGCGTGAGGTCTGGAGATACCGTCTTGTGGTGACTACCCTCTCCACTCCAGACAACACACGAGGGGCATGTGAGTCACAGGAACGGTGCTGACGACGCGCCTCTGACATGGGGTGCACAAGCAGCTCACCGGTGCATATGCACCTCAGCCTCCCGAGATTCCCCGAGATTAGACACATCTGCGAACGACTGCAGGCACCGGTGCCATGGCCTTCCATAGTCGTGGTGGCAGCCAACACGTCGGACGACGTCTGTCAGGGCAAAGTACTTCCCGCAATCCCTACGCAAAGAGACCATACCTAGTGATACTGCCGAATCTCGCAGGGCCCAGGCGCTGGGATCTCATCATCATACCAAGTTGTCAAGTTACGCAGCATTTCCTACCTGGCGCGTGATGCAGTCCCTTCGGCGACGGTCCATGGCCAGTTCACATGATGCCGATACTGTTCGGATCATAAGAATACCGGGCACCCAGCTCTACCGGTCGCTGCTCATCCCTCGTTTTCGCGTCAAGCTCAAGGAATGTGGCGGGGCTGTTCGTTTTCGCTGTTGCCATTATACATGTATATCAGCTTGCGCGCACTTCGTCGTGCGACTAGGACTGACTGTCACAAAACACAAAGGCGCCAACAGCCTGGCCACTGGACACTTCTCCCCGTTGCCATACCATCATCTCGAACTGTTTTCACCTTCCCGGCACATGTTTGTGACCGATCTCATCGGTGGTTATTTGCCGCGCCGGCAACATGGCCGTGTGCGAGGATGGGAGCAGCAGCTCTCTCTCTACACCCCATGCGACCCAGTCCAGTCGCGGCGCAAGGTGCATATCTCCAAAGGCGGATGAAATTGTCACTCGCCCATGCCAAGCTCGCGGCATCTGCATGAGACCAGTGTGCAGCTTCGCAGAGACTGTTCTCTGTCGTTACATGACTTTCGACACCGCGACGTGCTTTCTAGAGCTCGCCAGACTATACTTAGCATGTTGCTGCAAGCCGCCCGCACTCGTGTCACCAAACTGCCGCTAACGGCCCGTTGGTAATCCGGCCGTAGAACTTGAGAAAGGCCTGGCTTCAGATACTGTTCGACAGCATGGATGAGGCCTTCGTTGCTCAAACGAGGTAAGAACCGTTCGACTCCCGCTCGACGGTATGAGTTGGCTACCCAAGCATCCAATTTGAGGCACTACCTGATTCCCCGTATCGTAGGTAAGCGGACTACCACGGTCGAAGATCGAACAGAAGAATGGGAGGCTGCACCCGCACCGCGAACGCCTCCTGCCGCTCTGCGTGTGCCTGCTTGAGAGCTTTCCGCGCGACGACAAGTAGAAGACAGCCCAGCTTGCAGTCCCAGTATGCTTGTTCGTCTTGGTAGACAGATGTCCATCCTGGACTTACCTCACCACACCGAACAGCTCAAATTGCACCATCACCTTCCAAGAGTCTACCTTCGCTATCCGTTCGCGACTGGAAGCGCAACGAAGCCAACCACCTCACGGTAAGTATCGGACTGTATTGACCAGTGTAGAGGTTTAGAGAGACTAACAGGTCCGATGTAGGATCGCACCGACCGCGCATGGTCGTACTGGAGCCAAATACCGCGCGGAGCGATTGCTCGCATGCAAGAGATCAGTCGCCAACCAGATATGCACTGTCACCCTGATTCAGTGTCACCTACAGTAGCACTCCAGCAATCGACGACTCAGCTTGTACCGAGCTTTGGGTCCTGGTCGCATATACAGACATCCCCATGCCGATTGGGACCACGAGAGATCATGGTAGCCTCGCCTCAGGGCCAGCACCAAATTATGACCTGCCTTCCTGACACCGGCTCTACCCACGACTTCATTGTGCCCAGCTTGGTTCATCAGCTGGAGATGCAACGATTCGTGCAACCAGTGCGGCAATCGGTCCTTCCTGCGAACCAACATACAGTCATGGTCGATGGCGTTGTCTGGCTCCAGTTCCGCATCCAGAACGACTTCGAGACCTATGGCCGCTGGTCTTATCTCTTCGCTGGTCTGGACTATCCCATCGTCCTGGGACGAGACACTATCTGCCAGATCGGATTGTTTGGTTGCAGGTGCCCCGAGGCAGGGAACAATGTAGCGTTGAGGATGATGTCGCTTGGAAAGCAGACCAGGGGTTAGTAGCCTTCCAGGATCCTGCGCACGGGTTAGCTGACATCCAACGTAGGGGTTGTTGGTGCACAAAAGCAAGCCAAGCAAGAGTCGAATCGAAAGAACAGAGACAAGACGCGAGCAGAGCAAGAGGCGGATATGCAAGAGCTCATTGCCAAGCGTGAGGCTGAAGCTATGGCCGCCGCCAACGCAACCGCGGCCGGTAGTGGCACGCCGTCGTCGCGGTGATGGCACCGCTCAAGTAACGAGGGGGACATGCAATATAATTACGATTCCGAATTCGAAGACATAATGCGACACGGCCACGTATGCAACGAAATGATGATAGGAGGTCCGTACTGCGCGGGTCTGGGCCATCTGGAAGAGGCTATGCCGCGAGGCATTGGGCATAATCTACCGGCGGCGGCTCCTGGTTGCGTTCTAGACTTTAGCTCACACGAGCAAGATGAGACAGTCCTCTGTGACAGATAGTGTTCTGTACAACGTCAATTGTATCATGTGCGTAATGTTCATCGTCTATCTGTGCCTTCGCTGTCTTGTCGAAGCTCCATGGGTACATGACTAGGACCATAACGGCTTTCCATGCCTGATGTTAGCTCAGGCTGGTGCTTCCGATGAAGACCACTTGTACCGCTGCAAATCTGCCGATGTATTAGAGAGACAAGTCGCCGCAACATCAGTGATTGACCTACGCTGCTGTTACCGAGAAGATCTCGGCGTGCTTCGCCTTGGTCGATAGCGCCATCGAGGCAGAGAAGACAGATGAAAGTAGCATCGCTGTGAGAATGCGAGCGATCATACTTGGTACAAAATACAGCACTAGAGTGGCCATAGAAGGCATCAGAGTGGCTATTATTACCACGAAAGCTCGAGACGCTCGATGATACGATGTCGCCGACCACTCACGAAGGCCGAGCTCCTCCTGGCCAGGCATAGGATTCTAGGCGAGCTTAGTACGCATTCATGGTATATGCACCATAAACATCAACTCATGCTAACCTTTGTCAGAAGGCCACAAGCGACCAGGCCTGGAACCACTTTCTCTGCGACCAAGCTGGTAAGCACATCGAAAGTGCTATTCGAGAACGACACCAAGTCTCTCTGCTCTTCTTCACGCCAAGGTGTATTCTCAACGCCGGAAAGGAAGTTGTTGCCTCCTTTTTTGCGGGCTAGCCAGTCCTGCAAGAGGTTGATGCTATGCTGCCTTGGTCCCGATACCTGGTGTAGCTTGATTTGGGTCATGAGAGCAGTGTCTGATCACAGGTCAGCGAAAGCAATACCAGAGTCGTGGAGTGACCAGACTGTAATCTTCAAGCTTATCTCGTATCTCCAGCGCCATGGTTCATTGCTCACCCATCACGCCCCTTCTACCAGCGAGAATGAGATTGCCGATATCGGTATCATAGTCCAAGCCGCGATTCCGGTCGACAATCGCATAACTCTGAAACTTGCGCTCCAGGTGGAGCAACTCTGCTTGCTGAATGAGTAGGCTGTGGCTGTTAAACTTCGAAACCCGTCTAAGCTGCGCAATATCAGCATACGATCCCATCAACGCCGCCAGTGCGCGATAGCCTCGTGGTCGCTGCATCGTGCACTTGTACTCCAACGCGACGTTCGTCGTCTTCGGAGCAGTAGTAGGCGTCCGACATAGTTATGAGCTGCTCGTCAGCCCAGCGTCGAGGCGCAGCCTTCTCTCATGATGTAGAGCGGTTCGGCCTGATATGTGCATATCACGCCCGGCTCAAGCGAGACCACAGGAGCAAAGACATGTGTACGGTTGATGTGCCCGATGATGCTGAGCCGTCTTGGCAGCGACGGCAAAGAAGCCGTTCGAGGACCAGATTCCATCCACTCCGTACAATCGCTCGTGATTCATGGTGCTGCCCAATATGCTGAAGGCCAACAGCAAAGCAGTTGTTCGCATTCAAGTGAGTCGCTATGTTACACACGGCGGGGTACTATGTAGCGTGGTGGCAGGAGCTGACTTCACGGAGACTTCTCATATGATAAGGCAAGCGGAAACGGACGCGTTCTGACGATAGCTGCCCAGCAGTGGCCGTATTCTTGGGAAGGCACTTGCTATGTGGTAGACGAAAAGGCTTGGTAGGTACGGCCCAGTGTTTCTCCTATGTATAAGTGGCTCAGGTTGGCATCACATGCCATGTCTCGAGGCTTGAGTGCGGGTAGCAGAGTTTAGCAGCGGTGCAGATCTGTTCATGCTGGACTTCCAAAGTAGGTTATGTTTCTGATTGACCATTTCTTACAGCGAAGCTCTGCGATCCATGTGCAACATTGTGGGCGGGAACATGTCGGGCACGAAGCGGACCGAGCCCTTTGTTGCTAGTGCGATGTGTCTAAGATTGACCACACTCCGTCGTGAGGTCTCTACGTGGCATAGTTTCGGTCAGAACAGTCGGACTTGATGAGATCTAGATCAGCGCAGTACTGCGGATCGATCGCTCCGATATTCACTGTGTTTTTTTGAGTATCTGATTGGCAAGGCTAGCATCGCCTAATGACCGGGAACTCTGTGCCAAGCTTTCCACGTGTTTGGCGGCGTGCTTTTCATAGAGCCAATACATAGGCAGTCGAATCGTCCAGAGTAATTCATTCGATCCAATCTCTGTCACATGTCCTTTGTGCATGTAATCGAGCATGCCATTTGGCATCCCACGTTATAGCTGCAGCCGAGCTGCAAGCAGTCATCAGCTAATGAGCTGTCAAATGTTCATGCATGAAGGCAACCACTTCAGCCACACTTGTTGCTCAGGTACGTGCTTGCGGCTCCAGCTCGAAGTAGATCGAGCAGACGCAAAAGAAGCACTGTCGCTCTCGAGCTTTCTTACATTTCTGCTCTCCAAGGATGTCGCAGAGCATATCATACGGTCGCGATGGCTGGGTCCGCAACGAGTCGACTGGTACGATGTGGCGATATAACCCTTCAGACGATACAATCATGCTGCGGGATGGTCGAACCATGCCTCGACCGTCCCACATGACTCGAGAACAATGTTTGCGCACTACCGCTGCTTACTCCTCAGGTCAGGGGTCGGGGTCTGACGCATATGCTCAAGAACCGCGCAGCTCAAGGCCACAACAGACTAATGCTACTGCTTCATCGTTGCGCCATTCCGGTCAGCATCAAGACTACACCACCGACGTACGCGGCGGCGCATCGTCCGAGGACAGTGACGCAGAAGAGCACAACGCAGAGGATGATAGCGGTGATGAAGCCGTTGACGATGGCAACGGTGTGTACGGCTACGACAAATGGCATATGTGAAATGACGGGATACAACCCGCTGACGATTTTCCGCACTAGCTGGCGCTCTCACTCGCAGTACGCAGTATGCATCAACGAATCAGGCCAATACCAGCCGCCCTGAAATCAGGCCTAACATCCGTGGAGACTTGATTCAGCGACAAGTCGATCTCACTGGCCTGTCCTATGTAGAAATCCTAGTGGCGAAAGGACGCCGTTGTCAAGACATCCAGTCCAAGGTGGCGCCTTTGCTACAACAGGATCTGAATTGGACTAAAAACCTTGCTTTCGCCCGATTGGAGCTGTGGTACAACAGTTGTCCAGAAGCTACTCGAGGCCATGAACACCAGGACGAAGACGAAGGCGTGATTTTGAACACTATGAGAAGACGCATTTCACAAGCTAATAACACGAATCCGGAGGCAATCGAACATTCTAACGGACCCGCACTTTACACAGCTCATATTGCCATGGGACATCCCAAGGGGCGATTGATTCCACTCCTTGCTAAGCTGGATACTCGGGCCGACATTAATACAATATCGCCGACGACCCTGACACGCATGGGCATGACTAATGAGCATACTTCTCCCAGACCTTGTGCCATCACGCTTGGAGATGGTCGCAATTCTGAGGTCACGAATGGCCTTTACCTGAAGTGGTACGAAGCCGGTGGCGAAGCTTTTCAGGACTGGTTTTATGTCTTGCCTAACAGCCCTAATGCTGTGATTATCGGTAATCGTACGTGCCATGATAGAGGCCTTGTGGTTCAGGTCAGCAACCCATTGCAGTCACAAGTGATGCGTCGAGGTCCTTCGTCAATGCCAGTGGAGTACTGTCCTCTACAGTTTCCGTCTCTCAAACGAGGTGAGCATCTTGCACTGATGGTCTTGCACAGGAATATCACTAATTGCCAGATAGAAGAGAAACGGAGACAACGAGAGGAGTTTGCGCGGACAGAAGCTGAGAATGAGAGGTTGCGAAAGGAACGCTTCGACCGCAAAGTGCGCAGTTATGGCGGTCAGCCAGCTTCGAGCAGTAGTGGCTCTCCTGCGGCATATCGAAGCTCACGAAACCCTTGAGTGACAGAGCATCCTTCCCTTGCAGAATTTCACATCGGCGCGAGGTACTGATGTTTCTTCAGTATGGATATTCCTGAACAAATGCATGCGTCTAACGAAGTACAGTGTTCGTGATCATGTCTACTTTCATATCATCATTGAGTACGTTCAAGTATTAGTGATGTTATTGCTCCCAATGAACACCACTTGCACTGCCGCGAATCTAGATTTATCAACATCAGCATGCTCCTTTGGACATAGTGGTCACACTGATAACTCACGCCGCGGTCGCTCCAAAGACATCTGCTGGTCTCACTTCGGTTGATGATGCCAGACTGGCAGCGAATACAATGGAGAGCCCCATAGCTGTCAAAATTCTAGCAAGCATATTTCGAATGTAATACAGAATGAGGATGGCCAATGAAGGCGTGAGGGCCGAGAAGAAGACGACGACCACTCGCGAAGCTCTTCGGTATTTTCGATCGGGATGGTCGAGGAGTCCAAGTTCTTCTTGTCCGACTATGGGGGACTGTAGGAAGATCAGCCTTCATGCTGAGGAATCTCAAGTATGCGAGAGCTACCTTCTTGATCAAAGGCACCTTCTGACGTCCTTTCGTGAGCCATGGAATAACTGACTCTGCAACCCAGCCTGTGAAAGCATCAAATGGCTCCCTGGTGACTGCTAGGAGGTCTTTCGACTCATCCGCAAGCCAGGGCAGCTCTTCAACGCTAACGAGAAAGTTGTCGCCGCCTTTCTTCCGGGCTAGCCACTCTCGAAGCTGTTCCATGTCGTACCTCCGGGGCTGCGGGAGTTTGCACAACTCACTTTGGCGCAAGAGTGCCTCATCTAGAAGTTTTTAGCACAGTCTCCGCTTATGCTTGGTGCACGACTTACTATAGTCTTTCAAGCGCGATCTGATCTCTAGGACAAGCTCCCACTGCTGATTGTATGTTTTGACATTCGAGGTTGCGTTGACATTCGGGGTTGAGCTGACATTCGAGGCTGCGGCGATGGGTTCCATGAGCTTCTCAACCTCAGTGTGATGACCATATTGTCTGTCCGCCGTGCCGCGGGCTCCGAGATTCTGCTCGAGGACTAGAAGCTCTGCTTGCTGCATCAACAGGCTATGGGCATTCAGCGCCGCAAATCGCTTGAACTGCAACATTCCATCGTCCAGTGCCATAAATCTCGACAACTCAGGATAGCCCTTCTTGTCCATTGGAGGTGTAGAGTTTACGCTCGTCACACTCTTCTGTGACCCTCCAGGCGCCTGTGCCGTTGTAGTGTGTGCGTTAGTGATCGACTGAAGCGCTAATGAAGCTCCTGCCTGCGGCGTGGAGCCTTGACTGTGTGCTGCCGATGCCATGGTGGTAGACTGCTAAAGCCACGTTGATGCTGCTTCGGTGGTGTGAATCCAATGCGCCTTCTGTGCCGAAGACCACGGTCATCAATCGATCCTGGCCTGGGCCGCCACAAAACACCCGGAAGTAGACAAGCCTTCTGATTGTCATATACTTAGACTCACTGAGATCTTGTGGTCGTATGGATCGTCGCGTTTCCTACCGCACCGCCACCCCCATGTCCATACCGGTAAGCGAATGGGTACACAAAGCGGGGCATACAGCAGGAGTGTGGCAGCAGCTTACTGTTCGCATGACCGGTCAAAAGCGAACGAATAGCTCTCGGGCGTGGCTGCCCAAAGAGGACCAAAAGCTGGGTGTCGCATCTGCCACGTGGTGTGTGATGTCTGGTTAAGTCCGTCTTGTTTAGGGAAACATAGGCGCTCAGTTTGAGCGTCAAGAAGTCCGAGTCAGTCTAAAAGGACCTCGTCGAGCTGGACACGGCGTACATTGTATGCCCAATCGAGGGTCGCCACGCCCATGGAGCGTGGCCTTTCCGCCTCAAAGGTCTACTTCTTCCTAGAGAAGTTATTAATAATCTTAAGCTAGTATTTCAATCCTAGTCTTGAGATTAGTAGTAGGCTATATATATCAATAGATATAAGGGCAAGTCTTTTAGGTCTTCTCTCTATAATTCGTGGCCAGTACCATCGCCATGAAGAAGAACACCTTTGTTCCTCGCGTGGCACCTCGATTTACGTGCAGATGTGTTGTCAGTCGGAAGATGAGCTTGGATCGGCATCACAACACGCCAAGAAAGCAGGGATCACTCCTCGAGACCCGCTCCCATCTCGACTTCATCTCCCTTTCCCTACCTGCTTCTCTTTCTCTTCCATCAACAACCCATCTGTCGAAAAGGCTCCCTCGCCTGGGACACCTCTATCAGCCATCTGCTTGATGCTTTCGTTGCGTGCCTCCGACTCGAGGACCCATAGGTGTTGGTCCCTTGGGCTCGGTCCAAGACTGGAAACATGATTCCCATTACCACAACGCTAAGATTGAAACACACTTGGCTCAGACTTGGAACGTCAAACGGCTCTGTTACTTCGGAGATAGAAGAGAAAAAATGCTGGAACGGCTGCATAAAGGACTCCGTCCGATCTCATTAGGCGATCCGGATTCCGGAAGCATGTGATCTGTATCCTGCATAGCGGTGCTCTCCGTGTACGTTGCAGCAGTGATCGATGATCTATGGGTGGCCGAATGCATTCAGTGCATCAACTAGTTGGACTCCAGTCTGCAGCATAGCAGCACAGCACCTGCGGCTTACCAACGACAAAGATCTACAACAATGCAGACACAGCAAATCAACCCAGGCAACATCACTCAGAAGACTTCTTAGTGGACATACAAGCCGATGGGTGTAAACTCGCAGTCACCACCATGGCTTGCGATAGCAAACAAAGGTATCGTACTTTCACTGATCGATAAGGTTCATTAGCTGCAAAGACTACTGATTAGCACGAATGAGACGCTCACACGTAGCGCTTCAATGCCACCCTCGACTTCTCCCGAGCCATGTCATCGCACGTTACAGTACTGCGCGAAGGATGTCATATATTCTCTGTTCAGCATCTGCCAGAGGCTTGCTGAGACCAGCATCTTCGGAACGGGCGCACCTCGGAGCACGAAGGACAAACAGATAACGTGCTTTGCAGTGTCTGACTCTTACTCTCTCAAAGGCTCTCCCATCGGATAGTTGATCACGATGCCTACGTATGCGCTGCTTGGGGCTACTGGCGGGACAGGATCAGCCATTCTTCGCTGCCTCTTGTCCGAGCCTCCGGTGGACCTCACGCTTCGCATACTCGTGCGATCTAGAGACAAGCTCTTGGCATCGTTTCCAGGGCTGGAGCAGTCAACAGTCGTCCAGATCAAGATTGTCCAGGGCACTTCGACGGATATAGTCGCACTGGGACAATGTCTCGAAGGCGCCTCCGTGATCTTCAACGTGGTGGCAACCAACGAAAGCAAGGTCGGGCTCTCTCTGTGCCACGACACAGCGGGGACGGTCATTGATACATTGGAGAGCTTGCAGACCACGAACAAGCAGCATTATTCCAAGCCAACTGTGATCCAGCTACGAAGTGCTTCCCTCAATCTTGAGCTGAACTCTGGCACGCCATGGCTTGTCACGCTATTCCTAAGCTTCTGCTTGCATTACATCTACTCCGACATCGAGCGCGCCAGCCAACTTTATGAACGCACTGTGCGCAATCAGCCGGACTTGATGGACTATATTTATATTGATCCGCCAGCACTTCACGGAGCTGGCCGCACAAAGCGCACGGGATATGAACTGATCTCCAAAGGTGCTGCGGTGAATGGCGTCAGTTATGCTGATCTGGGAGCTGCTTTCTGCGAAGTCGCCTCGCGGAAGGACGAGTTTCGTGGCAGAGCTGTCGGCTTGGTTGGTACTGGCAAGATCGACGAGACGTGGAAGGTGCTGCTGAACTACAACTATCTCGGAGCCAAGAGCAGGATCTTTGGCTAGCATCCAGATTGTTCTTACGGCATCGAGATCGAGGGTCCGAGCATCCGATGGCTCTACGACAAACATTCTGCTATCGATCGTCCGAGTTTTGGCTATAAGTCCACATGCAAGCAACATCTTTCTTTGCAAGTTTCTGATAATCTTACCGTACTGGCCAACGGTGTTCACCATCCTCGTATACCTGTTACATCATGCCAGACCCCAGCCACACTCCCTCCAGCGACCAAGAATACTGCTTTGCTGTCATGCGACACTTTGCGATGTTCACAGCTAATCGCATCGCAAATGGCTTGTAAACTCGACTGCTCGGCATTGCTCACTGCATAAACCGACTGAATCAACCTACTCTATCTCATTGAGCCTTTGTGCCCAATCTCGATCATTCTGGAATAACGTCGGGAACACAGCACAGCTGACGCGCCATGTCACGAAGACGCTCTACGCAGGTTCTTTACACGGCCAACGCGGCGTCGGTGCTTCCTAGAACTGACAACACGAGCATCCTGGGGACGCTCACTCGCATGCGCTATCTGATCGGCTGGTACATGTTGTTCCTCCCTAACTTCGTGATGCTCCAATTGTACGGCAGCGAACTCATCAGCTTCACCCTTTCACTACTCGGCCTTGGAGCAAGTGCGAGAGCACAATTCATGTTCAACTCCATCACCATGGTCGCTTTGATGCTGCAGGGGCTTCTCCCCCTGTTGCTTTTCTGCGGTCGTCATTGGCAACGTAGGGCGGAGGGCAAGCAAAGGTTGCCACGATAGAGGGCAACGGGTGGGTACCTACTCAGCTGAAGCCTTCGACCATGGTTTGAATGCACACATGCGGATAGGAAGTGGGCGCGCTGCTCTCGAAGAAGAACAGTAACAGCGAGCACTTTGAATTACGCCAAATACCTTCAAGGTTGTTGAGACGCCCAAGGCAGGGCGTACTGTGATCACTTCTTTAGCATCTGCTACGCTCCACCGTCACTCCTGCAGCACTGAAAAGACAATTCGACTCTTGTATACACGACCACCTCTGTCATCACTGCACTCGGCATAGACTGGTTGATGAGGAATGTCATCGTGCACTGTTTGGAATAGAGTATGTTCATGAAGGACTCAATCGCCACTGACGACGAATCCTCAAGGCATTGTTCATATTGGCATTACCTAGGCTCTCTTTATTCACTACGAATGTGGAATATCCGTTCATCATATATCTTCTTAAACCTGCTGACCTCGCGACGACCCAACCCAAACCACCCACTCCCGCACAGCAACCTACAGGTAGCTCGCCTCCATAATCCTTGAACCACTGCTCTCCACGAGCCACCCCAGACCATGCCGGCACACCGCTCTCCCCCGACCAGGGCCAACATGCCAACAGCTAACCAAGGACAACAACAAAACATCTCCATCCTCGGCGTCCAAATCGACAGGACAATCTTCAAGATCTGGCTCACAACACTGCTTCTGGGTCTCGTCGCTCTGCGGTTCTTCGGCGGGTACATCGCCGATACGGTACTGGCCTGGTTCAACATACACGATGATGCGTACGCACGCGGCGTCGTGCAATGCGGAATGCCGACCCATTTTCTGTATTATCTTTCGGCTCCCCTGGTGTACATTGTGTACCAACGGATCCGCCAGGAAGGGACTACTCGCGAGGCGCGATTGCCTCGATGGAAGGCGAGGGGAGGATATCTCCAGGGGTGATGCGTAGAGTGGAAATGTGTCTCGTTGAAGAGAGTGAAGCTTTGAGCTGTGGGTTAGACTAAGGTGGACCGCGCGAGATCTGCGATGGCGCTTTGCGTTCACCATAGTCTGAGACACCGCCGCATGGTTCTCGAGATTGGCTGGCACCCTTCTGTGTGTATAACAGTAAGAGCAGACCAGTGCCGGGCTGATGATGAGTTGCGAGCACGGGGTCACCAGGAGCTTTGTATCTGCAGTATACTCTACATGCTCAGCGGGCTTTAGCGTAAAGTAGGATCGGTTCCCTGTAGAACTATAGCGAGACATCAAGGCTTCCACTCTAACAGATTCATCGTAAGATGTCCCTGCCCAATCGCATCGTCCAACGCATGATGCGTATGCGCCACATCACTCTTCAGCAGATGCTTCGGCATATTACGCTTCGTAGCTCGTGATAACGGGACATTCGCCTTCGTAGCATACATCTCCTTCAAGTCTCTCACGCCACTGAAGCCAAAGGGACTTTCCACACCGAAGTGGATGAAGTACCAGTAGATGAACATCCAGTCAAAGCTCGCAGGATACGCCACGAAGACGGGCCTCGCACCGCCTAGCCGCTCCTTAGTCTCGAGGACCCATGCGGCAAACTTCTCCATTGCCTCCTTTGGGTCTTGTCCGTGGTCTTTCATCCATTGGTGCCGACGCTCGCCTGTAAAATCATCGCCGGTGAAGCCCTCGAGGAGACCTACTTTGATTGCGGCAGGGATGAACTTGTCGGTGATCGGCGTGAGCTCGATATAGAAGAGATTGCCCTCGTCATGTCGGTCGAAGCGGCCATAGGTGCCGTCTTTCTTACGAGCACCGGCTACGAAGGCGCCGAAGGATGAGAGAGAATAGTCGCCAGGAATCGGACCTGTCGCTTCGACGTCTACACTGATGTAGATTTCGGTGTGGTCGCTCATCGTTACTGGGAGTCGCCTTGTAAGTGTAGCTTGTATTTAGATAGATAGATAGATAGATATTTCATTAAGCTGTTGTAGTGCCCTTTGGCCTATGCAGCTATGCTATCTTGTTTTTGTATATATAGAGGGGAAACCGTGTTGGTAAAAACCCCTCCTCCTTCCCGCCTGTCTTTTCCTCCTCGTTGTCGTCTTAAATTTCCCTTGTTAGGGGTACGCTAGTGTCATGGGCCTGCCCTGATGACTACCCTATCTGCAACCCCCCTCGCTTCCGCCTCTTGTCTATCCACTCCTCCGTCTCGCTCGCGAGGCTAAACTGCTGGAGGTATCCCTGCTGTAGTATCCACCGAGAGATTCGGCGAATGTTGCCTTTGTCCCTAATGATTGACTTGTAGTCTCTCCTTCCCGCTTGGTGCCTCCAATTTCCCCTGCCTCTCGCCCACTGCGGGCATCTTAGTAGCATATGTTCTGGGTTTTGCGATGGGTAGCCACACTAGCAGGCTGGGCTATAGATGTCTAGTGCGCGTCTCCTGAACAGGTAGGCCCTTAATCCAATGTGTTCGGACCTGATTTGGATCGCTATGCTTGCTTCGGCCCTTGTCAGGTCCCTATATAGCTGGTAATTGTGTCTCTGGACGGCTCGGAGCGCTATCGGGCCTATTGTCTTAGGGGGCTTCCTTTTCCAGTCCTGCTCCCATAGGCAGCTCGCTATCTGTTCCGCTAGGCTTTGGGTCTTAGCCTTGCTCCCGCCGGCCTGGCGAGTCCTACGCTCCTCCTCCTTTCGTGCTAGCCATTCGGTGCTTGTCTATACGGCCGTAAAGGTAGTAAGGTCATCCTCTTTTTGGCTTGTCCTATGTCCGGCCCCTCTCCGGTAGCGGCTTTCTATCTTATTCTTTGCCTCCTAGATCGTGGTTTGTGCTAGGTAACCTATCGTCTTTGCCGCGTATTGAATTCTCATTCCCCGGATGTACTGGCCGATTGGTGGTATTCCTGTCTCCATTTCTACCGTGCTTGTTGACGTTGTCTTGTATGCGCCTAGTACCCTACGTAGGTTGCCTGCCTATGTCCTGTTTAGGGGTTGCTCTATCCGTTTCGGGATCGGCTTGCCTACGCCTCCTGTTCCCCAAATCTGTGCCCCGTACAACATAGCTGGTCTGACGATCGCCTTATACATTACTCTTGCCTTGTCGAATGTTGCTCCCTATATAGATGCCGTAAGCCTCTTTATCGAGGCTTTATTGACTTGCGCTCGACTCTGGGCTTTCTTAATCTATACATTCCAGCTTAGCTTCGGGTCGAGCCAGATCCCTAGTACTCGTAGCTCCGCTAATAGCTTGGTCTCGTAGCCTTGGATTCTTACCACCGCCTTTATATTATAGTGTGTTCTCGCTTTACTAAAGTATATAAGTTGGTACTTTTCAGGGGCGAACCGGGCACTATGCTTCTTTGCCCACTCCTCGCATTTCTTGTGCCTATCTTTAAGGAGGCCACAGTTCTCTTCTGTCGAGTCTGACCAGGCTAGGATGTTTATATCGTCCACGAACCCCGATACTAAGGTTTGCGGAGAGGTGAGTAGGGGGATTAGATCCGACATAAATATTAGAAATAGGATAGGGGAGAGAGTAGATCCCTAAGGTATTCTAGTCTCTGCCTTCACCGGGTCGGACGTGTACCTTCCTAGGACTAGGTATGTCGTCCGTTCCTAGAGAAAGGAGTAGACGAACGACGTTGCCTACTAGGGGATGCCTTTCTGCTGTAGGATATATATTAGCCTTTGGTATGAGACGTTGTCGAAGGCCCCTACGATATCGAGGGATAGTAAGGACGCCGCTCGGTTCCTGCCGTAGTGCTAGAGGGTCTGAATTTGCTCCGTAATTAGCTCTATTACTGTTAGTGTCGATCGCTAGCTTCTTCCCCCTATCTGTGTTGCTGGGAGTACGTGGTTGTCCTCGGTAAGCTACGTAAGTCTCTAGGCTACTATCTTTTCTAGGACTTTCCCTATCGTATTTAGAAGTGCTATTGGTCTGTACGACTTGGGCTGAGTATAGTCTTCCTTCTGTAGCTTACGTAGCACTACTGTCATAGACTCTCTGTACGGCTTCGGGTAATACCCTAGCCGTAGGCACGCGGTAAATAGGTTTGCAAGGCTCGGCGCGATCTCTTCTCTACACTCTTTTAGCAGTACGTTTAGTATCCTGTCTAGGCCTAGGGCTTTTCGTCCTTTTAGCTTACTTATGACTCCTGTTACTATATTAGAGCTAACCGCCCAATCTATGTCTAGGGGTTCCGGGTATGTGCTCGGGTCGATGTCCGTAAGGTCTGCCTCTACTTACGTCGAAAAGAAATGGTCGGCTAACGCTTTTGCCTTGCCCCGGGGCGTAGCCTAGGCAATCCCTTCGCGGTCTACGATTAGGGGGAAGTAAGGGGCTTGTTACTCTTTAGGTAGTCGTGCCTATTTAGTAAGTCTCCACATCTGTTCCGGGTTTTCTGTAACGAGCCTAATCGTCGCTCTCCAGTCCTATAGCTTATCGCGTCTTATCTGTGCCTTCTTCTCTTATGTCGCGTGGCAGTATTGCTCCTACGTCTCTTAGGTGTGCTCCTTCGTCCACTGTCGCCTTGCCCTTCTAGCCTCCCTTACCTTCGTAGAGCATTTAGGGGTCTAGAAGGCCTTCTGCTACGTTGAGGGCCGGAGTAACGGCGTGTATTGTTCCGCTACTTGCTATATAACCGAGGTAATCTGTTCCGCTACTTGATCTAGCTAAGCTGTCGTCTCGAGTTCTCTATACTGTAGTAGGTTCGCTATTAGGAAGCCTCTTATGTCGTCCTAGCGTGCCTTCTTCTAGTTACGGCGTGGTTCGTTTGCTGGCTCCTCTATCGCCTTCACCCCTAGCGTCGTTTGGATAGGGATATGGTCTGAGGAGGCTTCTAGCGCGTAGTTCGGTCGGCATTAGACTAGTCTCTCTTCAAGTTCTCGTGATAGGAAGCATAGGTCGATCGTGCTTATACTAGTACGGGCCTTCTACGTCTCTGTTCCCTTTGGTGTTACTAAGGCCATTCCGTAGCGTACGGTTATGTCTAGTAGCTTCCCCTCTAGAAACGCGTGTAGGGGAGTGAATTCGAGTCCCTACTGTAGGTGGTAGAGGTTGAAGTCGCCGAGGAGTACTTGCTTCGTGTCTTAGCTTAGGGTCCGCTCTAGGTGGGCGAGGGTTCCTAGTTCCCTACTCGTCCGACCCCGCGGTGGCGGGTTGTAAACGTTATAGATCTGGATAGGGCCTTGTGTCGTGTCGATCTGGATTGATGTTATGTCTCCTAGGTTGCCCTGCTACGGTAGTATAACCTTCCACGACTCAAGGTCTATAGTCTTGCTTACGTATATACATGTCCTCGGGATGACGCCTCGTTAGCCCGCGATTACGGTGTGGTATCTCCGGTCATTACAAGTGGCTAGGAGTCCTACGTAGGGGTTGATCTATAGTTCCTGTACCGCAATAACGTGGTACCGTAGCGGGTCTAGCTCTTGTAGAAAGTGGCGCTAGACCTTGTCCCTACTTTTGTTTACGTTGTACTGTACGATAGTGATGTCGTCGTATAGTATTATTCGTTATCCGTGAGGTCCATTTCCGTGCTGACCTGCTGTGTCTCCTAAGCCTATATCTCGCTATCCGGCTGGCCCTGGGGCCGCTAGGGCGCCCTAAAGATTCGCATTTGGCCTAGTTCGTTAGCAGCCCGGTTAAGGTGTCGAGGCCTACCGGGAGGTGGATGCGTTTGCGGTTAGGTTCCCTTGTTCGTCTCTTCTACCCTCTTCCTTTTGCTCGGCTCGAAGCCCTTGTACACGGTAGGTCCCTCCTACTGTCGTTAGGGGTACCTAGCTAGTGTAGAGATCCTTGCTTGTCTCGCTCGTTCTTGTGCTGCTATTCTAGCCGGGCATTGGCTTGAATACGCTGGGTGCCTTCTGCCGTAGTATGCGCACCTACTCTCCTTTTTTGGGCATTCCCTTCCCTAGTGTGGGCCTGCGTAGTGAGGACACCTTAGGGTCTTCTCCCCGCATTTTAGGGCTATATGACCGTACTGTTGGCATTGGAAGCATTGTAGTACCCTATAGCTGCTCTGATAGATCTCCGTGTCCATTCTCTCGTAGTTCTAGAATAGCCCATTGTCTAGTATCTAGTTAGCTTGTTCCGCTGTCTCTACCCAAATGATAAGCGATGAATGCGTCTTTTCTCGGTCTACTGTCTTGTATAGCCATGCCGCCTTCGTTAGTCGTACTCCTAGGGAGGTGTTCTGGTTCTGTACTTAGAGGTAGGGAAGGTCTTCGACCTTGAATGTCCTAGGGACCCCGTAGGCGATGACGGTATACTGTTGGTAGGAGACTCGTGCCGACTTCGCGACTTTAGTAGTCCACTCCTTATAGGTCTCCAGCTTTCGTCTATTAGACTCTTGTACGGTAAAGAGTCTTACTACGCCTGTTGCCTCTACCCTCGCCCTAACTACCTCCTTTTGGCCGATTCTGTCGACAATCTCCTTGCTTGTTAGGGCTGCGATTTCTTGTTTCTCCGCCGGATCAGTAATGTATAGGCGTACCGCCTTGCTTACCTTCGGAGGGGGTTGATTCTTGCCTACTGCTACTGTTGCCTATATAGTTGGTTTCTGGGCTGCCCTCTGTGTTACTTGTTGGATTGTCTTCGGGATTTAGTATGATAGCGCTTTTAGCGCTCCTAGTAGCTGTGCTATAGTGTTCTTATATGCCCGGGCTAGGTGTTCGTCATCCCCTAGTAAGTTCTCCGCCTCCGTATATAGGGTCGTCCACGCTGTGTTGTTTGTCGTTAGCCTCTGCTTTCTATATAGTGGGCCTTGGCTTGTGTCCTGGGTTTTTTCTTGGTTTGTTCCCCGGTTTGACTCTTGGTACAGAATGTTCGTAAGGCTGTGGCTCTCGTTGGTTGCCATCCTTCGCTATTGTTCGGGGTCGCGCTTCCTAATTGGGTAGTTGTCCTCCGCAACTCCGCAATTCTAGGACCTGCCTTCAGGGGAAAGGGACCTCGGTTTTGGGGTTTTTTGTATCACGATTGCGCCGCCGCCAGCGTAGGCGGGTCGCTACTGCTTGAGTAGATTGCTCGTCTTGATAAGGGCTGTCGATTGAGGGCTAAAACGTATCCCCTAGTAGAATATCAACCGGAGTACCAGTGTAGCTTGTATTTAGTTGTCAGTATAGAAGGTAGGGAAATGGCAAAGAGCACCACTCGAATTATGGTCTGCGCACGGACGCTCTGTCACATGCTTTGAGTATTGCCAAGTAATATGCACATGCCAACGTTGAGTCACGATGCAACTTATGCAAGTGACTCGAGTGCTTCTGTCGGCCAAAATCGCTCATGCTGCACATGAGCAAGGGGTCAACCTGCTGTAGCACGACGCAGGACAGTGCCTTCGTGTACTGTAGGACTTGTCGTCCAGACTCCAGTACTCAGCCGCTGTGTTTTTCCTGGTGACACGATGGTAACGCCTGGATCTACGGCCTCGGTCCTGGGCCTTGAGTCTTCATGATGCTCGCCAGTTGTGTGCTCACGTGCCTGGAGGAGTATACGTCTTGTGATTGGTCGTCTGGAGACAGGACGCTAGCTCACGTACGATTTTTTGGAAGCGCGTTTGCAGCATCTTCATTGATCTTCATCACCACCAATATTGCTCAAAAAAGTTGCTGGCGATGCATCTCAACGATCTCATCAAGATGTAAGCGTCTTTGCTGGTCTATATGATGCCAGAGGTGGCGTTCTGAGACGATTAATAATTCGCAAAAAAGAAGAAGCCACGTCGCACAAAGCTGAAAAGGAGAGTTCAGACCGAAGAAAATGCTAACACATATATGGCCGTCCACGAGTGGGACTGAGCCCTGTCAGAGTTTCGACCTTCACGACCTCTGCTCCGACTTCACCTCTGCATCAACATGCTACTTGAATTCATCGCCACTCCCGTCACGATGATAACAGCGGCTGTCTGATCATGATGTCTGATCTCACTGCCAGTGCATTTCGCGATCGATACACTCATCATCAGCATGACATCCGGATCCTACGCACGCATCGGGTGGTGATTACATATCGACAATCATCCTGCGAGGCTCCAAGAAAGATCCGATTCCGTGCTTTGGAGAAGACATCAAGATAAGCGTCTTACTGTGCCTGACAGAACAGCTCTCTCCGCAATCCTCCTCATGTCGCCATTCCGATGGAGATGGCATTGGACGCCATAATGGATCGCTGCAGGCTGGACTGTCCTGGTTGTCCGATTTGTGATGTGGACGCCCGCCGTTGAACAACAATGGATCGCACTCTTGGATAATGAACTGAAGCTCAACAAAAACTATGTCACCAGTCCGCATGAATCTGTGCCCCGGATACGCAGTGGCTGTCTTCTTCGCCGAGCATTATGGCCTTCAGTCACCTGGTTGATCTCTTGCCCAGAACATGACCTGACGTGCACCAATGCAAAAATCAAACTTTAAGTCCTTTCATCGACACGCGACATGGTAAGCCGGGTGGGCGGATGGCTTCATGAGGAGGTGTCAGTCTCATCGGGACTACATCTTACGCAGCAGCTATTCCTCATAAGTACACTTCCCTGCTCAGAGTTACTCGTCTTCTCTCACGTCGTACAGCTCCACTCAATCCCCCAGATTCCATCCACTCGAGCACTACGAGTCATCAACATGGACATCAACGGCAACGAGAAGCCAGCCGAATCACCAAATGGGTACTTCAAAGATGCCCCCGACAGCAGTCGCGACATGGCGGCAGAAGCCATGGAGCGCATCCGAGCGACAGGTTCCATTCAGATGTCTCCAGAGCAGTTTGAACGATTGTACTTGCAGCCGCTTGGTCGAGTCAAAGGTGATCTGCGAAAGACCTTCGGTAAGCAAGTCGTTCAGCTCAAGCAATAATTAAGCGTAACGACCGACGAGCGCTAGTCATCCACCGTAGCGACGTGTGAGCTTGCGAACACTCGAGCGTAGGTGGTGGCGTCAGCGAGGAGGGAGTGGAGCTCTATCACCAGCCCTCAACTAGCCTTGGCGCCCGCTCTGATTGGTCAACTTTCAAGTTTTAGGGTCACGTGACCTACCGCACTGTGCCTGTTGGCGAACTCGCAAACATATACTCGTCGCTAACGCCTATGTCGTCGTATAATAAGCACTGTACGTCGGGTAGCGGTAGCGTGGATCGCACGCTACTCTGCAGTCTAGAAGGGTTGGTAGAGAGCTCCACTCCGCTACGCTTACCTTTGGAGGTTCACAACCGCCAACAGCACATTTTACTCTTCAGGCAATCCTACTCCCTTAGCGCTCGGTGGTCTTGTGGTGACTCTGATGCCATTGGCGTGCCAGCTCATGGGATGGCGAGGCTCGGGTGGATTGGGGTCTGCTACAATGTGAGCTTGACTATCAATCGTGGACAGGCAGTGATGCATGCTGATACAGTGACCACAGCGGAGCTTACTACTTCATCGGAGGACCCTCCCTTTGGATCGCGAGCATTCTCGAGTTCTTCTTGGGCAACACTTTCACGTTCGTGGTCTTCTTCCTCTACGGTAAGTGAGCTCATAGTCGCATTTTATGACAGTCATGCTGGCCAGACAACTGATGAGCACCATAGGTGGAATCTTATTCGGCTGGGGCGCCACTTTGCATTCATTCTACAACGGAGCGGGAGCGTATGCACCAGACGGTGTCTACCAAACAGGTCTTACGGAAGGACCATTCTACTCGTCTCTTGGTAATAGATCGCCGTCTCAACGAGCATCACACCCCACTAACATCGCATCTCAGCTTTCTTGCCCCTCGCTGCTGGTATGATCAGCCTCATCTTCATGGTCGGCGCGACGAGAGTCAACTTCGCGTTCGTGATGGTCTTCCTCTCCGCGGGCTTGGGTTTCCTCTTGATCGCTGGGGCTTTCTGGGAGCAAGGTCTGGGCGACGCCGTGATGTACGATCGTCTCTGCCAAGTAAGTTGGTCACCTTCGACGGGCGATGCTACCAATGTACTGATGTATGAACCATGGTTGCGGCGGCTGCTGGTTTGTCACGTCCCTGATAGCGTTGTACCTGCTCTTCATACAGATCATGGACTCTGTCGGCGCCACATTGCCGCTGCCGGTCGGCGATCTGACTGGCTTCTGGATCAAGCGAGCTAATAGGAACAAGCCAGGCAATGATGTATGAACATGGTGTGTAGCTAATGGCAGTGTTGAACGGACATATGAAGAGGAGGAAATACATAATACCGACCCAATTCTCTTCGAAGCATACTGAACACTTGCTATCTCGTGAAGAAGCTTTCATCAGCAGCCTCGAGTCTCACTCGTGACGACTTCAAGCTTGTTAGTCTGTCAGTCTACGAGGAGACTGTCTTAGATACAATGTCTCGCGACTCCGCAACCCAGCCATCTTCGCTCCGGCCACCGGCAGCATCGCGGTCAGGCTGATAAGTAAGATGAACAGTCATTCCTACCCCTACACTACCCCATAGTCTTGGAATAGTCTTGAGCAGTCTTGGTCATGGAGAAGCATCAGCTGATTGACCGCGCCCGTTCAGGAGCCAATTACATAAGACACGTCCACGTGGGAGAACACAAGCTAACACAAGCTAACACAGCCTTGTTTAATATAGCAATCGTTCAGCGCCAGTGCCTTGAATGGTGTCGGTCCTCGTCGAGGTCGATGGCTTAGTTGGTCAAGAGGGTGGAATATCCGTGATGCGATGACCTCAATGGGATGGTGTTGCCACTCACCACAGAAGGTCACGCGCAGATCTATCGGAGAATGTCTGTTGATACGCCAGGTCTGGGCCGCCGTGGAGTCTCAGATGCAGCCGCGTACGACAGTGACATGTAGGGTCGTTCATGAGCTCGAATACATAGCCTCTATCACGCAACTCTTGCTCACAGCTTCGTTCACTTCATTGCAAGCACTCCATCCTCTTCCACGAGACCCACTCGCAAGCACTTTTCTTACACACAACCCATCGAAAGTCTTGCCCTGAATCACTTCCAATTGCAACACTTCCACAAATCCAACTACAATAATGCGCACCACCCTCATCTCCACCCTCTTCCTCACACTCCTCGGCTCCGCCATCGCTGGCGAAAACTGCAAATGCCAAGATCCCTCAGGCTCCGGGCCACAATGGAACGATGCGACCAGCGTATGCTGTCAGGGCGACCAAGCATCGCAATCGTCATGCTTTGAATACGGGATGGGCAAGAATAACCAGGTATGCTGATAGTGACAAGCAAGTGGACGGGAAGGATACTGACGTGGCGAAACAGTGCTCGGCAAAGTCAATAAATTGCATCAACTCGGGATTGTTTGATAAATGCTGTAAGAAGCAGGGAGGTAAGTCTTGATGCGGATCTTCTGTATGTGCTTTGACAGTAGACAGATCTGTCCGTAGCGCCTGGTGCGTTCTGCTGGACCTAGACGACCATGATGAAAGGAAACGAATATGTAAAGATATATACCTCTGCAACGAATGTTCTCAATCAAAAACCACCGCCATCCGTCCCTTGTGCTGATTCATCTGCATGGGCTCCAACATCTTCGGGAACTCATCCAGCTTGAACTTGGTCACGTGTGGTTTGATGCCGTGCTTATGGCTGAACCCCAGGCACTTCTCTAGTCCGGGCTTGACGCCGATGTGAGAGCCCTTGATCCTGATACGGTTCATTGAGACGTCAATGGCGTTGAACTGGAGAGGTTTCTGTGGGATTCCAGTCACCATGAGAGTGCCTCCGTATCGGATCAGCTGTTGTGTTGCCAAGTAAGCGGGAGCCGGGTTCGTGTAGTTGATGGCTGCGTGACATCCTTTGCCACCTGTCAGTTCACGGGCTCGCTGGATGTAGTCGGTGTCGGATTTGGAGTTGAAGACGTGGTCTGCTCCTTGTGCTTTGGCCTCTTCTAGGGCATCTGCTGAGATGTCCACGGCGATGATTTTGTAGCCGAAAGCTTTGAGGTACTGGATACCCAGATGTCCAAGCCCACCACATCCCACGACAGCGACCCAAGTTTCGGATGGGTCACCCTTCAACTCGGCGATAGTCTCCGTTACAGAGTTGAACGCCGTGCAGCCTGCGCAGGACATTGGCGATAGAGTGGTCAAGTCCATGCCATCCGGTATCTTGGCAGCATTACGCCAGTGAATGGCGGCGTACTCCTGGAAGAAACCGTTTACACTCATGCCCTGAACGTTTGCAGTTCCCAGTTCGCAGTAGAGAGGCTGAATCTGGCAAGCATCGCAGTCGTAGCAGCAGTCGACGATGGGAAGCCAGCTGATGTTGTCTCCTTTCTCAAAGCCGTGAACCTCGTTGCCGGACTCGACGATTGTGCCGCAAGCTTCATGGCCCAGGGTCCGTTAGCTGGTCAATCAAGAACATAGCAACGAGACCCACCATGGTAAAGGGCTCTACCTCTCCTATGACAAGCCCTTGCTCGTTCGGCTCGAACAGCATCAAGTCCCTGTGGCATAGTGAGGCAGCCTTGATTTTGACCAGGATCTGGTCGGGTTTAATTGTAGGGATCTGTGCCGGGTCAGAGTCTTGTACGTCCTGGTGTGAGCTTCATAGAAATCTGTGACAACCTATGAAACCGTCTCTAACATACTGGGATAGTATTGAGTGCCACCGTTTTGTCGACTGGGTTGAACTGCGCTGCTTTTTGACTTTCTGGCAGGCTACCGTCAAGAGTACCATTCGTCGCCATCTTCGTTTCTCCAATCGGGATTTGCGTGGCAAAGTGCTCACACTTCTCACTTATCCGTGGCGTTCTTGTCTGGGTCGCTGTGTGAGTGCAACACTTCTGGGTGCCCACGAAGCTCGAGCGCAGCTTTGCACTTTATTCCATCAGAGAAGACCCACCAGATCCATACCAAGCATTAAGCGATGTATTACATGTATGCGAAGACCCCGCAGAATCACGATGCTGCACAATTTTTGGCCTGACTACTCTGATAACGCTTTGCTACTTGTCATCTACTTGCCAGTGAGCCCTTTGAATGGATTTGTCGATGATTGAACTAACGATTCGCCCCCCGAACGCCTTCTGGCTCAGACTTGAGTGTCACTGGACACACTCGTATTGGTTAGAGCCTTGCATAGTCATGCTGGTGTTCTTTGGCTTACACCAAAACACGATCTTGGCCTTGTCATTGCTCCACTCGTAGACTTATGCCTCCACCTCATTCCTCCATCCAGTACCACCACTGAGCCGTGAAGACCATGAATTCGCTGCGCGGATAATGGCCGGATCGTGCGGAATGGCGACTCTCTTTACCTGCTTGGCCCACGAACAGTTGAAATGCTTCAGAGGGTCAGATGACACAGTGCTGAAGTAAAGCTGGCGGTGAAGCGCCCACTTTCTCGCACCAGGAAGATGACTGAGCGGCTCGTACTGGACAATCTTTTCGAACTCGCGATACATTTCCTTCTGCAGGTCATCCCGGAGGCGTCGTACACGAAGGGCGCGGGTATCATCTAGCACTTCCTCGGCAAGTTGCTGAGCCGCCTCCATCAAGCTATCAAGATGAATCGTTTCAAGAGAATGAGGATGACAGATGGCGTTCCTCAAGCCCGTGACTCCGCTGAGGCAGATCTGTCGCGATGCACTGCTGTATGTATGTTCGTCGCGAATGGTAATGCGAAGCTCCTCCACGCCGAAGAGAACTTCTTGAGGCCCTTCGAAGAAAGGACCACGCCGACCAGTTGGGTGGTGATCTTGGTAAGAGTGCCAGAGAGCGGCTTGTGCCAGACTGTAGGCTTTACGAAGGAACCATAGCTGCCGCTCCAATCGCAGGCGAAGCTTGCTTGCCGGGTTGTGACGATAGAAGTGGTCATCGGCAAGACGAATAAGAACATAGAGTGTATGGTAAGCCCCGCGAAGACTGTCACAAGCCGGACAGAAGCAAGTGATCGGGTCCGGTGACCAGCGGTAAGACTCGGCTTCTTGATCCCACGGCGGATGCTCGGAAATCGGGTTACGCGCTTCGGGCTGTGGCGAGTGCTATGCGATTTTCGGCTGTGGTGGGTGGTACTCGAAAAAGGTTCTTCGAAATGGGTTGCGCCGGCGAGAAGATATTGTCGACTTGGCAAAACTTGCGTTGACGATGGAAGCTATGGGCCGCAGTCGCCCTTCTGCGGTTCGAGCTGAATCTAGGGACCAGCTCGATGCATCGGATGGCCTGGATCGAGCGGTCTTTGAAGGAAGCCGACTCAACATGTCCTTTTCGATCACAGTCTCATCAATGGAGCCAGTCTGGCGGTATAGATTTCTGTACTTCACGCCCTTGACCTCGACTTTAAGCTTGTTGTCCTTTGGTCGGTTGATCTCGGCTTCCAGCTCGACTTTGTCTTGCTTGAGCTGTTCAATCTGCTCTCGAGGGTCTGCGATCAGCTTAGATGGGTAGGTGGTGTTAAGCAACATCCTGTCGCTGGCTCCTGTCGACGTGGGTGGTGGAATCCCGAGTTGTGCAGTTCTCGACAATGCGGACAATGAGTAAGGTAGTTGAGTGAAGCTGATTTGTGCATCCTGACTCGAAAGGTTGTTTTGTAGAGCAAGTGCAATGCATTGTCATATAGTGAATGGTGAATGGTGCGTATATCGTTGCTTCGCGCTCCTGAATAAGATTCATCAATTCTCAGTCCATTCACCCGAACGTTTTGAAGTTGTAGTAGCATACAGCATCAGTGTAGCCGAACTTCAGCACCACGCTGGTCAAGCCTGACGCGGTAGTCATTCTCAGCGGCGTTTCAAGTCCATCCATGTTGATAGAGCTGGAAAGTTGCTGGAAAGTTTGAATCAAGAGGCATGTTCGCAAGCAGCAAAACGGAGAAAGGCTGATATGTCGTCAACCGGAAGCGAACATTGCTTGTCTGACATCGTCGGTGGAGATGTCTTTACGGGAACCGCAGCCATGCTTGTAGCTGCAGACTACGTATTGAACGCCTTCGTCGCCAAGTCACTGAGACCCTCTAGCAAGACAATCGCCGCTTTGTTACAGTCCTGGGTCATCGAGCGAGGCTCTGATGTTGGTATTCGTTCGAGCATCGGGCTTCGTGCTGGCTGCCTGCCGAATGAACGAGGATGGTGTCAGATACATATAAGGCGTGGGTCTGGACATGAATGTGGCGAGGTCCACGGATCCTTCGTTCGCGAGCTGATGAGACGGTGTTGCCGTAGAAGAAAAGTGTTTCGTTCTTGCTCGACTGTGATCCCTGTTCGGCGCTAGAGCGGAACCGATCTAGATCCGGAAATAACTTCGGCTTCAATGGAGCATCCAGATGACGATGGAGCATCCAGATGACGATGGAGCAACAACATCTCCTGCACTTCCACCTGCAGCAGGTACTGCTCAGAACTACTGTGAACCATTTGAAGAGAAGTGTCAGGCCATAGAGAGCACAGAAGAAGATCATAGTCATCGAAAAGGACCCCCACGATGGCAGCCACAAACGTTGCAAAGCAGACCATCCGTCGGGCACAGCTATATGGTCAGTACTCCTCATGCCACGAAGACATACATTGTCAAGAACGACCTTGTCACACTGTCTCCAAACCCGTGTCAACAATCCTCATCAAACCTCCTCATCACCACCACTAACACCTCCCAGTCCCCGGCTCCTCCATGCGCTTCCTCGAAAAGTCCCGGGGCATAGCAGCCGTCGACTCCATCGCCTACGACCTCGAAGACTCCGTAACCCCCAGCAAAAAGCCCGAAGGCCGCCAGAACGTCCTCGAAATCCTGAACCGTGACCGCGCCCCAGGAATCCGCGAACAAGCCGTCCGGATCAACGCCGTGGACTCTGGCTACGCCTTAGACGACCTAACCACGATCCTGAAAGGCAAGAACCTCGACGCCATCGTCGTCCCCAAAGTCGACGCCCCCAAAGATCTCCACTTCGTCACGGACGTGCTTCGACAAATCCTTCCCGAACGCCATTCCGCTGGCTCAACGAACCCCATCAAGATCGTCGCCTTAGTAGAATCCGCCCGAAGCGTAATGAATCTCAACTCCATCTGCGCCGCATCCCCCTACCTCTCCGGCCTAACCTTCGCCGCCGAAGACTTCGCCATGGACCTCTCCCTAACCCGGACCCCCTCCCTGCACGAATTCCTCTACGCCCGCTCCGCCATCGTGACCGCCGCGCGCGCCCACAACCTCCCCAGCACCATCGACCTCGTGTCCACGACGTTCCGCGGCGAGGAAGGGAAGCGGCAACTCAGGGAGGAGTCTGAGAATGGGAAGCGGTTTGGGTTTAATGGGAAGCAGTGCATTCATCCCGATCAGGTCGGGGTTGTGCAGGAGGTTTTTAGCCCGGGGGAGAAGGAGGCGGAGTGGGCGGTGAGGGTGGTGGTTTGTGATGAGAAGGCGGATAGGCAGGGGAGGGGGGCGTGGACGTTGGATGGGAAGATGATTGATGTGCCGGTGGTGGGGAAGGCGAAGGCTATTGTGGCGAGGGCGGAGGTTTGTGGGTTTGATGTTGCGGCGTTGAAGGAGAGGTTTAAGGACGAGGAGCCGCAGTGAAGTGGTTAAAGCGGGAAAGTTGTACAGGACGCTGGTGGTGGCGGTCGGGATCAGCACCAATGACAGTAGACGATATGAGAAGCAGCATTCATGCTTCAACGATCCGTGATGACATTACTCTTGCATTCCATCTAAACGATCTGGGAGGTATCTCTAAGCAACTGTACACTTGAAAGGCAACCCACATGGTCCCTTGCCATCATCCTTATCCTTCTCTTGAGGCGCAGAGGTCGTCTGCTGCGGTGCCTGGGTCTTCGCTTCAGGCTTGGTGGTGGTGCTCGTAGCACTTGCGCCAGCAGCAGCCGCTCCAATTGTTTGTCCACTACTCGCTGCGGCCTTCTCTTGTTGTTTTCCAGCGGCACTGCCATCCAGTCACGCGAAGTTGACCTTGGAGACGTGGCCGTAGAAGGCCTCACCTTGCTTGCGGGCAAGCTCGAGTTCGTTCTTGGTTGGTTGGCGGGATCCGTCGCCGGCCTGTAAGTCAGAATGTCAGCATGCCGTAAGGTGTCCCATTGCGATATTGCTCGAACTTACAGCAAAAGTACCAGCACCCCACGGAGTTCCACCACGGACCTCATCGAGGTTTGCCAAGAGAGCGAACGTAGTCTTGTACCCCAGAGGAACATAGATGAAACCATGGTGAGCAAATGTGCTCATGGCAGCAATAGCCGTGCTTTCCTGGCCACCACCAAGCGAGGCAGTCGAGACGAAGAGACCAGCGTACTTGCCCCAGTACGCACCGCTCTGCCACTGGCCACCGGTCGAGTCCCAGAAGGCCTTCCACTGTGCTGGGAAGTTACCGTATCTGGTTGGGATGCCGAAGAGGAAGGCATCGTATTGCTCGAGAGTCTTTGGGTCGGCGAATGGGATGGCGGAGTCCTGCGGAGGTGCGTGCATGGCGGTCAGGACCTCTTGTGGGAGAGTTTCCTTGATCTGGTAGAGGTCGACTTGGCCGCCTGCGGCGCGGATGCCTTCAGCTTCGGCCTCCGCCAGCTGGCGAATGTGGCCCCATGTTGAGTACTGGGTATACAATGTCAGTGGGAGGTTCTGGCAGCGCAGCATAGCACAGCTCGACATACGAAAACGATTGCGATCTTTGGTGCCATTTTGAGTAAGAGAGAATTCGTCAGGACAAACTGTGTGGGAACGAAAAGGACTCAATCAGTCTTACAAGGGCATGAGGCCTTCTTAACCTTCTCCCACCATCTGGATCTGCATCAGCACATCAACACGAGAATACGCGCCTGCGAGCTTGAGCTGCTGGTCCAGCGATTTCCAATGCCTGGGGGCTGGGTACTGCGTCTCGAGACCATACCACGTCAGGCAATTAGCTGGCCATTCTTTGATTCAAAGTAGGGGTAGCGCTGTCCGGAAGAGGGCAGAAAGCGATTGACCGATTCATTGCCGGCTGCATAAGAGGGCTAAATGGCTTTCTAAGGATTGGAAATGGTGCTGGAGCTGCAGGTCGAGGTGGAGAAGGAGGACTAATCACGTCGAGATCACGTCTTCGACCCGCGGAATTGTCGGCGAAGGTATTCTTTCTCTTCGGCGATATTGCCGATCGTCTTCCTTTGCTGGAGGTGCCGGAGCTAAGTTGCTGACACGAAGGCGCTGCTGCGAGAATTGATGTGACTCGCGATAGCCAAGGGCTGATGTAGGCGTGGTACAGTAGGGCAGGAAAGAAGGTCGAGGATGACCGGCTAGCGACCGGATGCTGCAAACAACTGCCAAGCCTGGCAGATATTCGGGTCCGGCTGATCACAAGCCGGGTTTCAATCTGTGACCTCAATAGCAAGCGCAACACGGTAACAACATCTTGCGGTTTGAGCACCAACAAGAGACGTCATATCACTCTATCAACTCGTCGACACCAGGCGGCTTGGTCGTGATAATGGCGGCCGACGACGATGAAGATGACTACCTCAATATGACCTTTGATGCGGCGCCTACCGCCAAAGAAACTTCTCTGCAGCGTACAGCACGTCTCAAGCGTGAAGCCGCCGAGCGAGGTAAGACCAAGTCCAAAGCAGAGCGTGAAGAGGAAGCGCGTGAAAAACGCGAGCAAGCACTTGCCACCGAGCTCGATACATCGAACAAGGGTGCGAAAATGATGGCGAAAATGGGCTTCAAAGGCGGTGCCTTGGGCAAAACGGAGGGGGCTAGGACGAGACCAATCGAGATCAACATGAAGGATGATCGAGGTGGTATCGGAATGGAAAGCGAGAAGAAGCGCAAAGTCCGCGAAGCAGCTGAAGCCGTGCAGGATCAGGTCAAGCGAACCAAGTTGACTGAATCCGAGTATCGGGAGCGAAGCCGCACAGAGAGGGAGGAGAGGCGGCAGGAAGGTCAATGGTGGTCTGCTATGCGACTCTTGGAAGGCTTCGAGGAAGACGGCGTACCCAGGTCAGCATCTGACGCCACTACCAACAACCCCAGCACCGCCACTGCAGACTCAACACCACCCGGAAGGAAGAACCCACCCTTACGATCCATCAACATTCTCTGGCGCCCACTTGCAAAGTCACGACTCGAGAAGGAACGTGAAAGACGCATGCGTTTCGACTTGGCACAGAGTCTTTCCAAACGTGCGGACTACGATGATCCCGATGCTGATAAGGACGATAAGCTAGCTTTTGGCACTGAAGTCGAGGAGGATCTTGATGAAGAAGATCCCGAGCTGGAAGAGGTCGAAGCACTTCTGGTTGGTGAGCGGCTTGAGAGGATTCTTGCACATCTGAGAGAGAAGTATCATTACTGCTTCTGGTGCAAGTATCGCTATCCAGATGCTGGGATGGAGGATTGTCCTGGCTTGACGGAGGATGAGCATGGTTGATGTGCACTGCTGGTACGACAGACCACTGGGATGCTGGGTGCTGGGTGAGCGCGAGGAGATGCCTCTGAGCACGACTTGCCCCTGCGGCTGATGTCGTCCTGCTCGACACACGCAACGTGATGCTTGAGGCTCGAAACAGTGGAGGTATGCATACTGGTCAACTTGCGGGTGGAGCGCCCATCTCGCCCTCGCCCTTCAGTAATGTGGACGCGAGCTTTCCCCAGGTCAGATTCGTCGGGCCCACTAACGCTTGACGCCTGCCTTGCTTCCGGAAACATCCATCCTGATGAACATTTTGGTGCATATCTTCCGGTTGAGAATCGAGACCACCGACGCAAGAGCAAAGCGCACCAGAATCAATAGCGAGGAGAGCATGCACAGCAGGTTCTCCTTGCAGCAGCGCACCTGCTCGTTGAACTTTCAGCAGAGCGAACATGGCATTCTTCCCCAGGGCCCCGAAGCATCGAGGTTGTTGAGGGTCTGGACTGTTACCTGGTTAGCAGAAAGCTAGTTACGTCCGAAACAGTTGAGGATGTATCGTTTGACACCTGCCACTGCACGCAGATCCGGCTCACACTTGCGACTACTTTCAGGGTCGCTCAGCGAGATTTCATGCTACCCCATCGTCAAGCAGTAGTCACTGGGGTAGTGCGGCTCTAGCTGTGGCAAACCCGGCATATCTCTACGTAGCTCAGCGCCGCTCATGCGAGCACGCGACTGCGCAACTGTGCGATCGCATGTCCGTCACCTGCTCCATGGAACCGGTGTTCAGCACACCGCAAGGAAGCAGCATGACAGCACACCACAGCAACGATCCCGCAACATGGTGACTTGGACGCTCTGCGTCTCGCAAGCGATAGGTCTCATGACGTCGGCAACACCTCGTCACAGTGTTGCAGTATGGCTTGGTGGCTTGTCCCCTCTGCAAGCCACCGCGACAATGACACAACCGCAAAATGACAGCCGGAACTATGGCGTCGTGAGGTGTTGTTGCCAATATGGAGGATCCCGTCTCACTCCAAATGCAAGTGCCCCTCAGTAATCAGCTGCTTGTGATTGGAAGATCTTCCGCCGTACCAGAAAGTCATGCTGTTGTGGCTTCACGTGGCTTGGAAGGCTATGCCGACTTCCTGCGATGGTATCACAAGTATCAAAGTCGCGGCCCCACAGCTCGCTACGACTGGTGGACGACCGACAGGATTGCGAGCATCGTACGCCACCGTCAGTTAAACGTTATGCTTAACCAGTCCCTGCGGGGAAAGATCTGCAGACAATTACTTCTTCCGGCAGGACAAGACAATGAGCAGGTGGCGCTGTCGAGGTCGATCAGCTCCCGAGTAATGCAAGCTCCTCCGACTTTCCCTGATGCGAAGATACTTGTCTCGTCCCCGCTGCGCTATGGACAAACTCGAGATGTTTACTGGATGGCGTTGATTAACATCGCAGCGCAGATTGGACAGCTAATCTGACCGAGGAACTTTCTTCGTACCAATGTTTGGATCGCCTAGATCATGACCAGAACAGGCTGAGCGTTCGCACACAGAGGCGCTACACCCCAGATGTATATAACTGCAAAAGGACGTTGCACAACGTCCTGATCTAGAACGTGAACAACCTCAACCTACACCTCACTTCACAAGTCATCATGAAGTTCACAACAACTCAAGCGCTCCTTGCGCTGGCACCACTGGCATCTGCCTTCCCAGCTGCGGTGTACGAGGCTCTTCAGAACGACCCTGCCGTCCAGGCACGGACCGCAGAGATCCTCGCTGAGCGACAGCTCTCCGCCGACTCTGCCACTGCTCTCTTCGAGGCCAACCCCACCTTCTCCGAGAGCCAACTCATCGATGTTGGACCAGGAAGCGGTCACGAGTACACGGCTCCAGGACCTAACGACATCAGAGGTCCATGCCCTGGCCTGAACGCCTTTGCCAACCATGGCTTCCTCCCAAAGAGCGGTTATGCGACGATTACCCAGTTCATCGACGTGACAACAAATGTCGTCGGTATGGGACCTATCCTCGCAGCATTCCTGGCTGTCCTCGGTGCAGTGCTCGATGGCTCAGGCACCGCCTGGTCCATTGGTGGCCCACCACCGGCATCAGTCGGCGGACTTGCTTTGCTCGGTCGCGGCAACGGCTTGACTGGCTCGCATAACAAGTACGTACAAGAAGTTTTGCCTCTACTACGTGGTTTCCAGCATGACTAACCTGTTTCCCTTTATAGGTACGAGTCAGATGCATCCCCAACGAAGCCTGATCTCTACGAGAGCGGCAACAACTACGAGACCATGGTCGACCAATTCCAACAACTCATCGACATATCCCCAGGCGGCTTCGTCGACCTCAACACCCTAGCCAAGCACCGCTCAAACCGCTTCGACACCCAAATTAAGAACAACCCCTACTTCTTTAACGGCCCCTTCACCGGCGTGCTCGTCCAGCCTGCTGCCTACACGTTCATCTACCGCTTCATGGCAAACCACTCCGCAGAGAATCCAGTGGGTGAGCTCAGCTACGACGTCATCAAGGACTGGTTCGGCATCACTGGCGAGTCCGGCAGCTTCGTCGCCAACCAAGGCCAGGAGCGCATCCCTCTTAACTGGTATCGTCGCTCCCTCACCGCTCCATACGAGTCGACCTACTTCCTCGCAGACGCCGCTGCTGCCGGCGCTATCTACCCCAAGTTCTTCAACGTTGGCGGTAACACTGGTACCAAGGACTCGTTCTCCGGCGTTGACGTCTCGGATCTGAGCGGTGGTCTGTTCAACTCTGCTAGCTTGGCACAGGGTAACAACTTCGCTTGCTTTGCCATGCAGTTTGCCGTCCAGGCTAAGCCTGATATTCTGCTTGGTCCTCTTACCCAGCTCACGAGCGCTCTCGGTTCGCTCACGAGCGCGCTTGCATGCCCACAGCTTACGAGCATTGATGAGGCCCAGCTTGAGAGGTTCCCAGGTTACCAGAAGTCGACACAGGATGGCATTACGAAGTAGAAGTGTTGCCAGATACTTTCTTGTATACATAACTTTATTATGATACCATGAACCGTCGGCCTTCATCGGGCGCAGACAATTACTAGAACGTGAACATCATCACTCGTTTCATTTTCATTGTGATCGACTCCGCTTACACTTACCATCCGTCTACAGCATTGCTCTCTCGTCATTCGGCACCTGATCCTCCCAAACCACGAGGCACCTCACTTCAATGCTCTCTCCAGGTGGACCCTGATCCATCGGCGTCTGAATGGCGCAATGCGGTGCACGTCTTGCGACATCCGTCCTGGAGTCAAAACACCTATCAAGAACGAACATTAGCATTCCCTCCTCAAGTCGCACCCCTCACTACCAGCACTCACTTGATCAACAGGACCTCATCCTGCTTCATACCACTCGGCCAGTACCACTTATGTCCCGGGTTAGCCGCCACCTGCCAGAGCTTCTGATTGGGCTTCTCCCTCGTCAGATCGTCCTTTTCGGGCCCGTAGGGACTGTTGGGTATGCCTGTACGCAGTGTATAGTAATTGGCGGGGAGCTGCGTGGGAATCTTGAGCGTGATCTCACGTAGGTCTGAATCGGGCACTGTGCGGGCATCGCAGACTGTGCAGAGCACGGTACGGGAGCCGATGTAGATGGAGCTGTTGACAGCGCTGAGGCATGTGATGAAGATGAAAGCGTTGATCTGCTAGGGGTTCGCGGGTGTCTGGCTTGAGAGGGCGCCTTTTGATGCTTTATTAAGGTATAAGGAATCAGAGGTTGTTTACAGACCAAGCGTTGGTAATGCCCCAGCGATGGTTCTTGGTTAGACCTGCAACATCAGTGCCGACCTTGTCACGTCCGGCGACAGTATTGACGGTCCGAGTGGCGCCATCGTAGGACTAATCGATGTGCGCAAACATTGCTGGTGTTGCAAGTGGTATCGGCTCATCGTCCCTGAGCTCCTTGGGCATATCTAAAGCCTCCCGATGCGAATCCTTACGAACAACATGCGAGAAGACGTACACATGACTCGCACCAGTCCTGGCCGCTGCTTAGCAATGGGGTAGAGTTACCGGAGACAATGGGTCTTACAGCTCTTTCAGCATCTTCTCGACCTCGCGGTAGTATCGCTCTCGGATCACTTCTTCATCCCCGAAGTCTTTCTCGGTGGTTGGGTAGCGGGCCAGCTCGAAGCCATGGGTGTCGAGAGAGAAGAATTCCTCTTTGCCCCGGAGATTAGTGATCTTGACAGCGTGCGAATCGAATGTGCGCCGTCTAGCTCCTACAGTTCCAATGTAGTACGAGGTGGGACCGCCGCCGTCCTCCGGCGAGAGGAAGTACTGTATGCTCGTGTCGATCGATTGTGGTGCTGCTGCCTTGTGGAGATACGCGGTGGCTCCGGGAACGGGGAGAAGTCAGCTCTCATATAAGTTGCATAGATCAGGATGTTGCAGCTGTGAAGTAGGGCATGTCGCTGACCGCTGACATCCGTCCAGAATCGAGCTTTGGCTTTTACAAGCATCTGGACCTAAAGACCCCTAGAGCTTACAGCGTGAGCTTGCCTGCCAGGATAGGTGCTTGCAAAGCAGAACACCAAGCGGCACTGTTTCGTGCTTGATGATGGTCTCGGGTCCTCGCTTTCGTAGCCGTCACGAGCAACGAAGTTCGCGACGCTGATGCATGGTCCCACAATGCACATACTGGCTTGATGGGATTAGGTCTCGAAATTTCTCACCGGCCTGTAATGTGACATTGGACTGCGAGACAGTCGTCAGCAGCCAACGCATCGAACAGGTGTGTTGGATGCTTTCAAGGTCTTCCCCTCGGATCGTGCAGTTCAATGCAGCTCGCATTCCTGTCGACTGTCACTCGTATGCGGTTGACTGATCCACGCCACTTGACATCTCTCAGCCTGTCAGCCGCTTGCCGTTCTCAGTATGGCGAGCAGTCTTGCATGTTACAATTGACTCACGTCCAGACAATACCCCCGGACACAAACTCGGTAGCATGCATGCCCGAACCCAAAGGCTCCAAGAGGTCGAAACCCATTCCCAGCGACCACAACTCCTCGTCTTGCAGACCCCATTCGAACGTGAAGTCAGTAACAACACCGCCGGCTGTCCCGGGAGGCAGCATCGACTCCTCTACTAGTCTGTTGTCTGGAGCGCCTTCAACTACAGTCTCATTGCGGCGAGGGTTCGATGTATGTGAGTCGCTCGGAGCAGTGAGCACACTGTCTTGCAGGTTGATCCTCTGTTATTGTGTCGAGGAGGTGCCGACGTCGTCACTACATTTGACACGCCTGAACATCCTATCAAAGCCTTTTGCCATAGAGTAGATCATGTGGTCTGAGCCCACTTGACAGTTCTGCAACAGACGAATGACACGCTCGATGAGATGAAACGTTCGTTGAGGAGCATCGATGGTGATTCCGATCGCATTCCATCGTCGTGCCAGCTTCATCAGGAAGACCACCGAGAAAGGGATGATGGAATGCAAGTACAGAGGCATGCCCGCGATCTCATCGGCATACGTGGGATTGTCCAGAAAATGTTGAAGGACCATGTGCGCCGCTTCGACTGCTTTGAGCGCCAAAGGGCGCAGACTCGCTGGGAGAGCGTTGATCTCCTGCAAAGATCGTCCGCGTAGAACGAGAGAGTTTAGTACGAGATTGCTGAAGTGGTACTGTAACTCTACACTTCGCAGTAGGTGCAATGTAGCGTTTGACTGGTCCATCGCCCTCAGACCATTCCACCTGTCTCTCCAGGTCTGTATGTTGTCTGCAAACCTCGAATGATCGAGTACAGCGGCTTCGTCTCCCGTCATAGCACGCCTGGGCTCAAGGCCGAACGTATCGAAGGCTCTGCTGAGAGCCACGAGGCCTGTCAACTCAGCGATCAGAGCTCTATCTGAGTTGGTGCAAAGATCTGAGGTGAGAAGCATCTCAAATTCCTTGATGGGTCTGAGCTCCGACATCACGGGCGGTCGTCCATATGCGATGCTGCTTCGATGGTCCAGAACATAGAGTAGATACCATAGTCGGGCACGTTCCAGCTGCTCCTTTCGATCCTCTTGGCTCATTGAGATCTCATGGAAAGCTGAGTGGAAGGCATGATGAAGGTTTAGTTCTGTTGCCATGCGTATGCACAACCCCGAAAGCTTCCAGCTCAGGCAAGGTTCCCAGAGAGCCGCGATGCAAAGTCCGCGGATGTCATCAAGAGTATGGACACGATCGAACATCACCGAAGAGACCAAGCCCATGAAATTGCCGTGACAAGTCTCGTGCAGTGCTTCCTTGCCAGGTACGAGTAAGGCTGCGACCAGCATCACTGCTGTGAACAGTACAGTTGAGGACGCTCTCAACGACTCCACAGTGGCCTGCGGCGAGATAGTTGCAGATATGAGATACTGTGACTGCTTCTGTTGAAACACTGACAGGAGATGGTCAGCAGCGGTCATGGTCAGCAAATTTTCAGATCAAATCATGGTCTCTACGCCGCATGCCTCCTTTGCGCCGGAGCTTTACAGAACGAAGCTGACTTCGCATTCCGTTGAGCTGCGTAGCTTCAATAAGACTGCTCATCGGGTCTGGAGATACAGAGCGCTCTTTGCGTTCGGTCGGCTCTTGCGAGTTAGGTCGAGTGGCTCTCGGAGGCGCTCTAGGCCGCACGATCGAAGGCGAAGCGTACAAATCCAGTGCTGGCATGTTCGGCTTCTCAAGCACGTCTTCAAGAGCTCTTCCGAGCTTGATGATTGTTAGCTGCATCGGGACGGTCTCCGCTTCGCCGTGGATCCATGACTTCTTTTCGCGGAGACACGACAGACCTAGTCTGGCGCAGCGTGAGCATTCGTGAGCCTGGTCAGCGGCCTCGCATTTGACCTTGAGCCGGCGACAGTTGGAACATGACTTGCTGTGGCGTGCAGTCTTGCCGTTGCTGGAATCATGTGCTGCGATTGCTAGCTTCTGTCGCTTGCGTGGCGTGTCGTCTTCGGTCTGCGATGCCGTATGGGTATTGATGCTGTAGTCAGCCATAGTGAGTGTCGTGCTTACCCAGAGATCGATGATAGAGGGATGACAAGGGAGAAGACCGATGGCAGTCGGGGTTCCACGCCGGCCTTGGCCATGGCCGGGTTGAAAGAGGGGTTCGGTATTTTGCCGTTGCAGGTGACATGGCTGCCATGCACCCTCGTATACACAGCACGGGAGACATCTGCAGGCCAAGCTTCACATAAAGGTCTGTGACTTGTCGATGTATAGCAGTTGGAGGAAGAAAGAAGTTTGGTCGAAGAAGTGCGTGAGATGGTTTTAAGGTTGAGCACAGACTGTGGCGTTTCGCCGGGTCTTTCCAGTTCACATTTGACACGCCCATAAAGACGCGTCTTCCTTCTATCAACAACACCAACACCGATCATCAACCTCCAACAATAGTCGTCCCGTCACCTGATGACATTGGGATGATCTATTTCGTCTCATTCCTTTAGGCTATCCTTAAGCACGTCAACAACAAGAAGCGACTTCCACAGCGGACACATGTGGCAAGCTCTTCTCCAGATCCAATGCCTTCGCCGATAACGAAGCAGCATATGACACACCTGTGTCGGGCTGGTCCTGCTTCGCCAGGCGTCTTGACGCCATCGTCACCGCCACATCGAAAGCCTTCTGCATGCTGACCACACTAGCCACATTCTTTCCCACAATGTCGAACGCAGTACCATGAGCCGGCGTCGAGATGATGATGGGAAGACCACCCTGGACTGTGACCCCACCTTCAAAGGACAGCAGCTCCAAGGCAATCTGACCTTGGTCGTGATACTTGGTCACGATGCCGTCAAAGTCGGCTCGCTTCAAAAAGATTGTGTCGCAGGGAAATGGTCCCTTGACATCGATTCCTTTTGACTGGGCTTCTTGCACTGCTGGCGCAATGGCATCAATCTCTTGCCTGCCAAAGTTGCCATTCTCGCCGTTGTGAGGATTCAGCGCGCAGACTGCAAGGCGAGGGTGTTCGATTCCCGACTCCCATCTACAGCGTGTTATGTCAGTGAACGTGAGCTGATCAGGACAGGACTTCTCAATCACCTTAATCTGTGCAGCAGCTCGATTGCCTTCAGCGAAGATTCTTGCGTCACCATCGTTGCCACCTCTTCGATGCCTACATGGCTCGTGACGCGAGCAGTCCAGAGCGGTCCAGCGATGTTGATCTCGCTCGTGGTATCGGTATAACCAAGCTGCTTTGCAAACCACCTCAGCTCATCTTCTTCGGTCATCCCGGCTTTCTTGAGAGACGTTTTGTTGAGAGGCGCGAAACCAACACCATCTATCTCCCCGGCTCTCCATAAGTCCAGCGCCCGCTTTAGCTGGCGTATGCATCGCTCACCGCCTGCTTCGGTCGCTTGCTGCAACGGGATCGAGGTTGTTGGAGCACTGTTATCGTCCAAGATCTGTACTCCGGCCTGGCTGGCGGTTTCTGAAATAGGCACAACAGTATCACCGGCCTGTTTCGAAGCAAGCCCCACTTCAGAACGATCCGCCAGTACCACTATATTAGCTTTGGTCAGGTTCGTTCGATCTCTGAGCAGCTTCGCCACGAGTTCCGGACCCTGCAAGCAAGAGCTGTGTGTCAGCCATCGTTCTGCTACATGTCTTCACCTGAACTCACCACACCTGCTGGGTCGCCCAGAGTCACTGCAATCCTTGGACGCATGGCCAGTCGGCGCTGAAGTATCGCCATCTGATTATGGCTTTCAAAGTGTTGCAGTAGAGGGCGGAGAGGTCGTTTTCTAGGATAAGCCGTAAGCAAGCAGGCGTGGCGGCGATGATAGATCTCTTGCTCGACAAAAGATAGTTCCAAGTGGCTTGCCGATGTGCTTATAGGCAGAAGCGATTTCGCCAAACGGTTTCTTACCGTAACCCGTGCAGCTTCCGATCGCTATTGTCTACCGGGGTGATGGGCGAGATCAAGGGTGCCACGGCCTTTCAGCCGTCGGACTGCTACGGTCATATGCCGATCAACCCGATATTAGACAGGATCCATATTCTAGTTCGGCAGCAGGTGGCACACACAGCTCCACCTCGAACGCGGGGAAGTCATGTATTGCCCATGGGGTACAATGCTTCGCGTTGCCCAGCATAGAGAGATGTAGTGCATCGCGCAGAGCTTGGATCGGTGGCCTGTGTGCACTCGTGCGGTGCCACGGTGTATTGCCGGTGCCTGCGGTGTAGCAACCAATACCAACATGAGGTCGATCCACATAAGACTATAGTGGCCCTGCCCAGTGCCCGCCGCATCACTTTTCGAATAACTTTACCAACCCCACAACCAACAGCACGCCACGGTGGAAGTCATGGACAAGAAAGCCGAAGGACACATCGAGCAGGTCTTGGAGACCGGATCCTCCCTGGACACCCACAACGAAAAGGTGCAAGTCGATATTGAGCATGCGCAACAGCTTGCAGCAGCCTATATGCCCGGTAGCCCAGAAGAGAAGGCACTAGTCCGCAAGCTCGACTGGCGTCTCGTGGTATGTATAAGTTGTCTTCTTGCTACTAGAGGTACTGACACAAGCCAAAGCCTACGTGCTGGACGATGTACTTGCTAAGCAATGTCGACCGATCAAACATTGGGTGAGCTCCTTGTGCTGATACCAGCGAACACTCGCTAACAGCATCCAGGCATGCGAAGATTGGCGGGCTGGAAGACGACTCCGCATTGACCTCTACGCAGTACTCGGTTATCGTGCTCGTCTTCTTCGTCTCGTATCTGGTCTACGAAGTACCGTGAGTGCAATACACTACAGCCTGTGATTACACAGCCGCTCACACAAAGATGAAGATAACATGATCCTGAATCGAGTCAAACCCTCGTACTATCTACTACTATTGGGTGTCCTGTGGGGCATCGTCGCAGTACGTCGCACACGATACACCGCCGGAACCTTGGCTAATACTTTGTACAAGACCTGTATAGGTGCAGCACAGAACCACAAGCACTTAGTAGCTATGAGATTCCTTCTCGGTATCTTTGAGGCCGGGTTCGCTCCAGGATGCACGTTCTACCTGTCGTCGTGGTACAAGAAGTACGAGCTCACATCGCGCTTCGCGTGGTTATATACCTCCGTGGCCGTTGCCGGGGCATTGTCTGGTCTGCTTGCTGGCGTCATTACAGACTACATGGACGGCGCAGCCGGCATTCGTGGCTGGCGTTGGCTGTTCGTCAGTGCTATCTCTCGTCTTTGCAGCCAAGTTGCTGACCATCTTCGCAGATCCTCGAAGGCCTCGCATCAGTACTTGCGGCTGTCGTGGTCTTCTTCATCCTTCCGGACTTCCCAACATCGACCAAAAGCAAGTTCCTGACCGAAGAAGAGCGCGTCTTGGCATGCAATCGCCTTGCAATAGAAGGCATTGGCCTCACACAAGGAGCTCATGAACGGATTGGCGAATGGCAAGCGTTCAAGATGACCTGCGCTGACTGGCGAACATGGTGCTTATGTCTCTTGTTCGTGCTCGGGACTGGTTCCCAGACGATGCAGTACTTCGTGCCGTCCCTAGTGAAGACATTCGGTTGGGAGGGTAATACCGCTCAATGTAAGCTCAACTTCATCCTATGGCGTGACTTCACTAATGTGAGCACAGATCATACAATCCCGAGCTACGCCTTCGCAGTGATCTGCATTCTTTCAAGCTGCTTCCTCGCCGATCGCATCAAGAACATCCCACTCGACTTGGCTGGACTGTCAGGCTTTGGCTTCATCTTCTTTATTGCTACCACTGCTTGCAGTGATGGTATGACGCGATATGCGTTGGCCATCTTCGCCTTCGGCACGGTCTACGGGTGCTCCCCACTTGTCAAGACCTGGATCTCACACGTCCTTGGCCATCCAGCTGAAAAGCGCGCGATTGCTATTGCCTTGATCAATGCCATTGGCAATGGCTCTTCGATATATGGTTCCTTCTTATGGCCTAGCCATGATTCACCCAAGTATTTGATCGGGTTTGGGTAAGTCAGGTGATATGTGGTAGTGGTCATGGGGAGCTAACTCGATCTAGTACAACCACCGCTTGAATGGGCATGCTATGTGTAGGGACACTAGTCTTTGCTTACCCCTTCCACAAGTTCCCGGCCAAGAAGCTCGACCATTCTGCTATTATTAAGCGTAGCGACCGAGCGCTAGTCACACCGGAGTACGAGCTTGCGAGTACGTAGGTGAGGCGTCAGCGAGGGAGTGAAGCTCTATACCAGCCCTCAACTAGCCTTGGCGCCCGCTCTGATTGGTCAACTTTCAAGTTTTGGGGTCACGTGACCTACCGCACCGTGCCTGTTGGCGAACTCGCAAACATATACTCGTCGCTAACGCCTATGTCGTCGTATAATAAGCACTGTACGTCGGGTAGCGGTAGCGTGGATCGCACGCTACTTTGCAGTCTAGAAGGGTTGGTAGAGAGCTCCACTCCGCTACGCTTACCTTTGGAGGTTCACAACCGCCAACAGCACATTTTGGCTAGTCAGCTACAGCATGAACGACAGGAGCAGGAAAAGAGAGAGATTGTCTGAGCCAGGCCTGTCGTTATGTATTCACTCAATTACGGAGTGGCGTAACGGCCGTGTCGACCAGCAGTGTACTGCAATGTCCTCACTCACGGATCGATGCATTCCCAATCCGCCTGAGACCAATTCGAACTCTACCTGCTCTCCGCAGTAAGTTTGCCAAGCATTTTCAAGCTCAGTAAAAGCTCCAGCTCAGATCTGCAACGTGCCGAGCCTAGCGCTTTCGTATGTTGTAGCGAATTGCAGATCACCCTTCCGTCGAGAGCTTGTCTTCATCAGCCTCGGCGAGCGTCAGCGTCTGAGGCTCTGATTTGCGGAGAGGGGTAGCCGTTCGTTCCTCGTGCTACCACACGATCAATCAAAAGTGCATGCGACCTCATACGAAGCGGGAGATGGGCAACAGTTGCTCCGCGCGGACGATGTGCTACTTTGGTCTCACTGCTCAAGTGTCGGGCGACTTCACCTGCTGGGACAAGAGCGTGAGGGGAGTCATATAAATCGCACGATGGCCCGTTGTGGTGAGGAGATGTGTGGTGTCTTGAGGTGGCAGTGTAAAGACTCCTACAGAGTATTTGCTGTCAGTAATCTCTCTGCGGTGCTTCGCAGCTCAAGATGTTGTTCCACTGGCTTCGAAGCGTGTGCCTGCTAGCACTCATCCCCTTCGCTCACACTGCCGCAATCGCACAACCGGTTAAGCGAGCTATTGCCCCAGGCAATGATCCCTTCTACCAGCCTCCAGCCGGCTTCGAAGCTCAAGCACCGGGAACAATCCTGAAGACTCGCACAGTCATCTCTTCCTTCCTAGGCCTGGTCCCAACAGGCGTTCAGACCTACCAGCTCCTCTACCGCACCACATCCATCAACGGCACCGCATACGCCGCAGTTACCACCGTATTCAAGCCTCTGGGAGCAAAGAAGGACCGCTTCGTCTCTTTCCACACTGCATACGACTCCAGCGCCACCATCTGCAACCCAAGCTACAACTACCAGCTCGGCGTCGCCCAGGAAGACCTTATCTCCTCCATTGAACTCCTCCTGCTCGAAGGTTTCCTCCTCTCCGGCTTAATCGTCTCTTCCCCCGACTACGAAGGTTCCGATGCCGCATTCGGCGCAGGCCGCCTGGCTGGCGTGGCCACTCTCGACAGCATGCGTGCCGTAACAGCTTTCAAGGATCTCGGCTTCACCACTACAACTCCTTCCATCGTCGGCTACGGCTACTCGGGAGGCTCCATCGCCACCGGCTGGGGCGCTCAGTTCCAATCGTCCTACGCTCCCGAGCTGAACATCAAGGGTTGGGCCCTCGGCGGCACAGTCGCGAACCTCACCGGCACAGCCCTTTACATTGACAACACGGCTTTCAGCGGGTTCCTCCCAACTGCAATCGACGGTCTTAGTAAGCCGAACGCATATGCGGCATCGCTACAGCCGGTGATAGACTCCATCGTTACACCGTATGGCCAGTCGAAGCTCGACTTCGCCAATGAGAACTGTGCACCCGCGGACCTGCTCAGTTTCCCCGAGATGTCGGTGCTGAGCACAGACTTCCAGACGCTTGGGGATCAGCTCTACTACGAGCCCACCATTGCATCGATTCTGTCACAGCAGACGATGGGAACGGCAAAGGACGAAACGCCGGTAGTGCCGCTCTATGTTTTCCATGCCTCGGAAGATGAGATTATTTCCTACGCTAATGCTACGACTTTGGTTGACACCTGGTGCAGCAATGGTGCTGCCGTGGATTTTGTCACTTATGCAAACGGTGGTCATCTCACCACTGAGATTCTGGGTTTCGTTGGGGCTTACCAGTTTGTGCAGAGTGCGTTTGATGGGAAGGTGGCGACGAGTGGGTGCACGAGATCGACGAGTTTGGATGAGAATCTGAACCCTATTGCGTTGGGTGTCAGCTTGGAGCCGATTTTGGTGAGGTTGATTGATGCGCTGGCGGCGCTTGGCAGGGGTGACAGCAACTTGAGGAGCGACATTGGGACTTTGAAGCAGACTGTGCCGACTTAGGGCCGATGGGTGATTCTATGATAGGTTGTCTAGAGTACGCGCACACATATGCAAGAATGCTTCCTCCAGCGTTCTCATCGCCTCGCTGACCCCGCTCGCTGTCGAAACTTCATTGTCGTTAAGCTGTAAAAGCTGGGCACGACGGACTCCGTCCTTTATCTTGGTGTTGAGCATCCGTGTAATGTTCGTGTTTGTCTCCAAGCCTTGCGTTGACGCCTGTTCACTCCCTTCGCCCGGAAATTCCAAGCCCTTGGAACCACTCAAGATCCTATGCCCCCTTCCCGTTGATATCCTCCTGCACGAGGTTGAAAGCCAAGTCAAGCATCGTCTGTTGGTTCTGTGCTTCGGCTGCTGTGCTTTGTGCTCTCAGTAGTCCATCATTGTGCGTAAGGCCGCCGTAAGGTGCCAGGTCAAGGGTCATGATACGTCGGAGATCAAGCCCAAGAGCTGCGTAGTCTCGAACGAGATGGTCCAAAGCGCGGGTGAGCACTGCTAGATCGTCCACCGCCAATCTCGCTTGCTTCAAAGCTTCGTCGAACATGCAGACCAAGACTGCGCGGAAATGAGTGAGCTTTCTGTGGTACGCCTTTTCTGCTTCGTCCAGTCGATCCTCCAAGCCGGAGGAACGCTGGACGTCGGCGCATCGTGGACAGCTGTGAGCTCACGTGCGGCAGAAGCCACTGAAGGTTGATGTCGCGTTGTGCTCCAGTCTGCATGCCTGACCTGGCTCTGCAAGCATTCGATTAGGTCATTGAGCTCCGGAATGGCGACCGCCAAGCTCGTGCGTTTCTTGCCTTGCACCCGCAGCTCGGCATGACCAGCATCCCACAGAACGTCGTGAGTGATCTCGAACAATGGCCTCTTCGGAACATACTCCCCGGCTGTGATCATGTACTCACGTGTCGCAGGCGCCAGGAAAGATAGACAGTCGAGCGAGAACGCCACATAACTGAAGTCAACGTATGGCTCCTCTGCTCGAGCGACCTCTTGCAGTACCGCGTGTAACTGCATCGGCGACAGACGCTTGGTGTCTTTCCATTGCTGAGCAATAGTCTGATCCTTGATGCCTGACCCTAGCGAAGCGTAGAGACGGACGCAATCATACAGCAACGCTGATCCCACGTATGGCTCGAAGTTCAGCCTCTTGATGGTATTCATGGTCTTGGTGTGACTCTTCGCCTTCAAAGAGAATGCTTCCATCGGCGGGAAGAACTTGTGAGCCGCTCTTGATGTTAGGTGCGGCTTAGATGCCCCAGCGACTTGGCCAAGACTCAAGCCCAACGCAAGACTGTACTGCTTTGCCAGCAGCATGACGGTCCCGTTGCCCGGCCTCAACATTGGCTTTTCGAGCATGTCTTGTCCAGCTATCACTGCTTCCATCTCTGGCCATCGCTTTGTGAGAGCACCGGAGAGTTGCCCTGCTCGATGGAGGTATAGCGCTGCAAGGACAATATGCAAATTGGAACAAAACATGCCGCTGAGAGCTTGTACGTTGGGAGAGGTCTCATCGAGAATGTGAGCTGGCAAGACCGGCAAGGCGGCCAGAAGCGTGAATGGTATAAAAACCTTGGCTTTTTTACAATTCTCGCGATCGGTCCAGCACCAGCACCCCCACCCAGAAGTTCCGTCATCCAGGTCTTCGCTCTTGAACATGTCGCCTTGTTCCTCGAACAGGTCCTCTAGTCCCTGGGCTATGTGCGCCTTAATGTAGTCATCTGCGGCACTGGAGAAGGCCTTAATGGTCGCGAGAGTGTTTTGTGCTCGGCTAGTCAGTCGCGGTGCAACTTCTCGTAAAGAATAGCCGAGATCGCCTTGGAGCGCATCGTAGATGTCACAATAAATGCCAGTTGCAGCCACGACTCCAATGTCCAAGCGGTCTGATCTGAGTGTCCAGACTAGGGACATCGTGTACTTGTCCAAGAGCGGATGGGCATGGTTCTTGAACCCCTGGAGTCTGGCCTCCAGCCGTGCGAGGTCCTCCCCGATGGCGAGCAATGTGAATGTAAAGGGGTGTCGATGGAGGTCAGCAGAACATGGGAGAATTGTTCTGCGTACTTCGGCAGCTCCAGGGTCCTTGCCATTGTCGAACACCCAGTGCATATGCATCAGGTCGGACATTGCAAGCCAGCCGTCGGCAATCAGTAGTCTCGCTTGGTCAGTCATGCCTTGACTGGCTTTCCCCCCTTGGAGCGTCTCGGCTTCGACGCTTCCGCCTTGTGTCTGAGACGAGCGTATGACATCCTCTACCCAGTTCATATCAAGTAACGATATGATCTGATCAAAGCTGCCAGCCTCTGGGTAAGCGTCTCCAAATTCATAGCCCAACAGACCACCCATGTGCATAGCATTACTAGCTGCCTGGCAAGTGGTACGCCAGCTGACCTCGCCAGATTTGAACTGTGCAAAGACGTCGCGTACCAATGACCGCAGGTCTGCCAGGTCTTTCAGAAGCGCCCAGATGGCAAACATCATCTCCTCGTGCTCATTATCGAGACTGATGCCATCTGTGTGTTGCTTCGATGGGGCTGCTTTAGCTTTCTTCGCGGGCCGCTTCGTGCTGGTTTGTTCACCCTCGGGAAGATCTGTTGTCTCCTGCAATTCGAGATGCTGGTAGAGGTTTGCCAAGTCGTTTGTATCGGTAGCAAGCTCCGGCATCTTCTTCTTCCTCTTCGGGCGCCTGGCCTTGTGTTCCTTACGCAAGATGGCGAAGACCTGGATGAGGACCTTGAGGAAGTGTTGATGGGTAGCATTCGAGTCAGCCAGACTGGATGGAATGTCGGATCCCAGAGCGAGGGAAGCGTAGAACTCGGCGCAAGAGGTGCGCCCCGTGATCGCATCTTTTGTGATGTCCAGGATCTCGAGTGGGATATTGACGAGTGGATCTTTCGCCGCTACGACGCGTTCCGCAAAGTCGACAAGATCCACAGTCCGTACCTTTCTCGTTACTCGGTTCTTTGATGGTCGTCTGATCGTGTTAGTGTCAGTGCAGCTGTCGGCTGACTCGACGAGCCACCGAACGAGCTTCTCGGTGCCAGCCTTGTAGCGTTTGTACGTGTTCACCAGCGTCAGCTCCGACATGTTTGGGTGATGTGGTTATCTTTCGGAATGTCGTGGTGGTCTCAAGTTTAAATGGTCCTGAATGATGAGATACGGCGGGTCGTGGCGGTTGTCTGTGAGAAAGTCGTAGTGGGTCCGAGTGATAACAGATTGCGGGCGGCGGCGATTTACGAAGATCGGAAACTTGTCACATTCACTCCGTTTGCACCTCAAGCGGAAGCTTATGCGGTTCACTTGGCTCGATCCACATGTGCCACCGATGTGATTCTTCCTTCTGTAACCCAGCCCTCCGAAGCATGTCTCATGTCCTCAACCTCCACCATTCCCCTCCTAAGCCGGCCTCCTCTCCGCAAACTTCTTCAAATCCTCCCTCGTCGCAACCCCCAACACAAACCTCCTCGCCACATCCGTGACAACCGCAAAATCCTGCTTCTCCCCCGTCTCACCACCCTCAAAGAAACTCTCCAAATCCTCCAGCCGTGTCTCCATCGTGATGAGCTTATACTTCTTCCCTCTCTTGAACGTGATCATCGCCTGTTGCACGTGATCCGAGTCCTTCACCTTGCCCTCTTTAAGTAATGATTGAAGGTGCGGTATCGATATGTAGCCGAGGAGAGTTTTGTCGTTGGGGTTGATGACGGTCAGGTGGGTGTAGTCGCGTTCGTAGGCGGCCATGAGGGCGGAGGAGATGGGGGAGTGGGGAGATGTTGAGAGGGCTGGGGGCGGGTCGAGGTCTTCTACTGTGGCCTGGGGGAGGAATTAGTATTAGATGTGAAGTGAGTTGTGGAGGGGAACGTACACCTCTGTATTTGTTTGCCCATGGTGAGGGCTGTCTTGCTGATGCTGCCATGAATACTGGTCCGGTAGGTGTCACTGAGGCACGATATGTCGTACTGTTGGCGTATAGTTCGAGCTGGTGGAAATATGATGTTGCTTGAAGATGTTGCTTCACTCAACTTTCTTTCACATGTGTTGGAATCGAGCAGGGATGTTGGACTTTACCGCATTTATTTCTAGCCGCGCTCCCCACAAACCTTGCTGGCACTACGTCACAGCTCGGCTAAGGTGAGGCTCAGCTCAGCTCGCAGCTATCAGCTCAGCCTGCCACTCTCACTCTCACCCTCACCCTTACCTTTACTCTTACTCTACTCTTACCTTTACTCTCACATTTACCTTTACCCTTACTCTTACTCTTACTCTTACTCTTACCCTAAACTCTTACTCTTACTCCTACTCTAAAACCCTTACCTTTACCTTTACCTTCCTTTACCTTTATTAAGAACATATAGGCCGCAGGACAAGCATGTGGGTGTGGGTGTGTCATGTGACTAGATCACGTGACTAGGGTTTGCCAGCCTATAGGCTAGCAAACATCCGGACACCTAGTATCTACCTATACTAACACTAGCGATACTATATATAGATACACGCTATCCTATTAGGTCCTTCTTCGTCTTTTATGTGATCCGCCGTCTTCTACTACTACGTAACTCGTACCTATCTAACAGGTTATAAGCCCGGGTTAGCAACTCGGTGTTTCACCCTCGACAAAGTCGTATTAGAGTTATTCCTCTTTAGAACAAAAGGAAGGCAGACTGGAGGCCGCACCCGCATTATATAGGAAGCTATAGCCGCGCTGTAGGTATATATAAGACGTAAAAGAGCCTAGTAAGGCACTGTTAGACTCCGAGTCAGGGAGCCTATACTAATACCTTAGACAAGTAGGCGAGCTTACTAAGAAGAGTCGCTCTCCGGACATCGCGTTCGTATCGACTAACTGTTTATTCTAAGAGAGCCGCAGTGTCTCAGAAACCCCCTCTACTAAGAGAGTTACGCTACAGTGTCTTAGTACTAACACGATCCTTACCGACCGACTTTCCTCCTCTTCCCGGCGGATAGCCATCCTCTCCGCTATTAACCTCGCGTTCGTTTTATCCTATTTCGATCCGATTACGTACGACCGAATACATCCTTTTACCTAAGGGTAGCTAACCTATCCCTTAACTTATAAAAAATAGAGAACAAGACTAGGTTTATAAGAAAGAGAGTAGTACCTATTCTAATAAGAGAGAACTACGAAACATAGTTCAAGCTAATAAGAATACACCTAGTATTAAAGCAGGTTAACTAGGTCCTCGAAGACATTATTATAGATATTCCCGCTATAACCCTATCTATAGCGACACCCTCTATATTATCGGAGTCATCCCTTCCTTTAGATTAAGCGATAAGGAAAGCATCGTATAGACGGTATAATATAACGGCCCTATCTAAGATGTATATCTGTCTATCGATAGATAACTAAGAGATAATATACGAGATCCGGTATATAAAGGAGTTATAGGAATAGGCTGAAGCTAAATATAAGAGAAGACTTCTCGCTACTAGAAGAAGTTTGCTTTAGCAATACACCAATTTCGTAATGACAGAGGACTAGTTAATAGATGACGTCTAGTAGGAGCTTAGCTCAATTATAAGGAGGGCTGTTTCAATCTCGCCTTAGTTCTAAGACATTAAGACTAAGGACAGAAAGATCTAGTAACTCTTAGTAGCTCTGCTAGACTTATTTGGCTCAATTCGCGATATAATTGATGCCTAGGTGAATCTCTTACTATAAGACATTCTTATAATCCTTAGGGAGAAGTAAGAATCAATGATTTATTAAGGGATAGCTATATTCGCTAAGAAGGGTTTCTAGGGCAAGCTTACATACTATCTCTATAATAGTGACTATTTTATAAGCAAGTGCCCACACCTTTCTATAGCTTAGTAGGCTATTAGGAACAAGGACAAACTAGCTAGGGTTACCTACCCTACTAAGAGACAACCGTCACTACCTCGTAGGAGGTCATTATTACTAAACCTTCGTAATGTCCTTAAGGTAATAACGGACCTTATAAAGCAGATAAAGGAGAGCCGTAAGCCAAAGGCCTCCTCTAGTAAGCCTATAAGGGCCTATACGACCTAGGAAGACGCATTAGACCCTAAGATACTATTAGAAGATAATGATGTTGATGAGGTTGCCCATTCTACTATAGAAGCTAAAGGCAAGTACCCCTCGTCCGAGTGGTTGCTTGACTCTTATATATCATCATATATAACTGACCAAGATTCACTATTTAGGACACTAAAGCCTCTTTAAAAGAGGAAGTGGATCAAGGTTAGGGGTGGCTATCTACAAGCTATATATATAGGAAGTGCAGTAATAGGTAGTCCTTCTAGAAAGCAAATTGTCTTAGAAAATGTCCTGTTTGTTCCTAGCCTTAGAGTTAGTCTTGTTTCGTAGAATTAGTTCAGCTAACAGTTTGCTATCTAACTACCTAGTTTTACCCTCAAATCCTTGTCTAGTAAACCCGTTGTCTAGACTAAACTTCAAGGAGGAGTACCGTTTATCTACTCGATCTCGGAAATTCTTAAGCTATAGTATACTAGTATACTCTCTTAAGAACGTAACGGTACCGCTATAGCTAACACTAAGTCCGAAGATCAGTAGGAGCTATAGTATAGAAGATGTGCACACCTTAGTAAGGGACTACTAAGAAACCTATATAGAGTTACTAATAAGAAAGATCCTATTCCTATTACTTCTAAACACTAGAATTATAAGGTCTGCTCCCTTATAAACATAAGGAAGTTCAAAGGACCTACTATAGAGAGGAAAGGGGAGAGGCTGGCCCTCATCTCTATTGACATCTATAGGCCTTTTTAGGGTGTAGTCTCTAGGCTAGGATATAAATATTGGCTTAAGATTGTAGATAACTTCTCTAGGAAGAAGTAGGTAATCCCTTTAAAGGCTAGGAGCGACGCTCCTATAGCCCTACGGGATTAGAAGGTCTAGGCAGAACGGCAGTCAAGGTGCTTTCTATCTACGATCCGTAGTAATAGTACAAAGGAAATTCTCGCCTTACTAAAAGAGTAGGAGAAGGGGTTTAGTACTTAGATAGACACAACTGATGCCTATAACTCTCTTCAAAATAGACCTATAGAAAGGTTAATTCAAGCCTCTAAGAATATAGTCCGGGCTATAATTAAAGACTCTAGCATACTAGTTAAGTTCTAGCTAGAAGCTTTATAAGCACAGACTGTAATCAGAAACAGACTGCCTAATAGTCCGATCATTAATGGTATTGCTCTTTCACTAGAAGAAGCCTTTACTAGCCAAGTACCGTCAGTCGACCATTTCCGCGTCTAGGGATACAAAGCTATAGTCTATATAGACCTAAGAGCCCAACCTCAAGGCTTAAGGAGAGACAAGTTAATGAACCGAGGAAAAGAAGCCGTGTTTATAGGCTACTTAGAAAACACTACAAAACAATAGCTGTTCTAGGATCCCGATATAAAAGTAATAAAAGCGTATAGTCACGTCGACTAGTTTAAGAATGAGAAGGGGGGAGATATAGATAGATAGATAATTCATTTACCCGTTGTGGTGCCCTCCGGCCCATGCGGGTTTATGTCTATATATGTTACTGCATAAGGTAGGAAACCTATTCCTAGGTAAAAACCTCCTCTCCTTCTCTAATAGCTTCCTTGCCATGAGTTCTCAGTTTTCCTTCCATTAGGGTGCACTAGTGTCATGGTGGTTAGCCTCTGACTACCTTGTCTGCAACCCTAGAGTTGTCCCCCTCTTCCTGCTCTCCTCCTCCTTCTTTCTCTCCTCAATCCATCTCTCTGTTTCCATAGTAAGAGAGAACTGCTCCAAAAATCCTTGGTGGATGATCCACTTTGTAATTCTCTGGAGGTCTCCCTTATTGCTGATCATGGCTTGGAAGTTTCTGTTCCTTGCCCTTGCCCTCCATTCACCTCTCCCTGTACTCCATTCTTTGCAAACCAGAAGTCTATGTTCGACATTCTGGGACAGGTAGCCGCATGGGCAACTCTTGTCTTCGATACCTGGGACTTTTCTCTGATGCAGGTATGCCCTGACTCCGATGTGTTCAGAGCGGATTTGTATTGCTATGCTTGCTTCTGACCTGGTCAGGTCTGAGTACAGTAGGTAGTTGTGGCTACCAAACTGTTGGAGTGCCTTTGGGGTTCCTGGCCTCTGTGGGGTTCTTGTCCATTCAGTCTTCCAGAGGAGTCCTGCCATCCTTTCAGCTAGAGACTGTTGCTTCTTCCCTTGGCTGGCTGCTGATCCTCTCCCTTGAGCCCTTCTGTCCTGTTCCTGCTGGGCTAGGTGCAGCTGTTCTGTTAGTTCTTTGAACTTCTGCAGGTCCTGCTGCTTCTGTGGGGCTGGATTGGGTCTTGCTTGTCTGTGCCTTCTTGTGCACTGGCTCCTGATTTTGTTGACTGCCTTCTGGATTACTAGCTGGGCTGGGTATGCAGACGTCTTTCCTGCATACTGGTATCTCAACCCTTGAAGGTAGAGCTTGGCTGGTGGGGAGCCAGACTCCATTTCGACCACCCTTGTTGGAGTTGACTTGTATGCTCCAAGCACCTTTTTCAGACAGGAGGCTTGGGCTCTGCTGATGGGATCTGCAATTCTCTTTGGGATCTTGTCTTGGGCTGACCAGATCTGGGCTCCATATAGCATGGCTGGCTTCACAATGGCCTTGTACATAACCTTTGCTTTCGCAAATGTGGCTCCCCATGTGGAGGCTGTAAGCCTGTCAATTGATTGCCTGTTGTTGTCTGCTCTTGCCTGTGCTTTCTTGACCTGTGGTCCCCAGCTGAGCTTTGGATCCATCCATATTCCTAGCACCCTTAATTCACTTGAGGGTTCTGTTGTGTGTCCCTGAATAGTGATTGGGGCTTGCATATTGTGTCTGTTTCTGGCTCTACTGAAGTGGATGAGTTGATACTTCTCTGGGGCAAATCTGGCTCCATGTTTCCTGGCCCATTCCTCACATTCCTTGTGTTTCTTCTGCAAGATTCTGCAGTTCTCTTCTGTGCTGTCTGACCAGGCTAGGATGTTTGTGTCATCTACAAACCCTGAGGCTGATGTGTTTCTGGAGTTTAGCTTTGCTGGCAGGTCTGCCATAAAGAGGAGAAACAGGATTGGAGACATTGTTGATCCCTGTGGGATTCCTGTCTCTGTAGGCATGCTGTCAGATTTGTATCTGCCCAGTCTTAGTCTTGTGGTTCTGCCTCTGAGGAAGGACTGGATAAACTAGACTGTCCAGTTAGGGATAGCCTTCTGTTTCAGGATGTGGATCAGCCTCTGGTGTGAGACATTGTCAAAGGCTCCTGATATGTCTAGTGAGAGGAGTGTGGCTGCTTTGTTGTTCCCAAAGTGCCATAGGGTCTTGATCTGCTCTGTGATAAGTTCCACAGCTGTTAGTGTTGATCTTTGTTTCCTGCCTCCCATCTGTTCTTCAGGAAGGATTCCATGTTCTTCAGCTAGGTTTGTCAGCCTTTCTGCTATGATCTTTTCCAGGAGTTTGCCTAGTGTGTTGAGCAAGGCAATAGGTCTGTATGCCTTTAGCTTTGTGTAGTCCTCTTTCTGTGGTTTTCTCAAGACCACAGTCAGTGACTCCTTGAAGTGTTTAGGGCAGTGTCCTTGGGCCATGCACTGTGAAAAGATGTTTGACAGTGCAGGGGAGATCTGGTCCTTGCATGTCTTAATGAACAAGTTTGGAATCCCATCTGGTCCTGGGGCCTTGTTTCCTGAGAGTGTCTTAATGATGCTCTTGATCTCTCCCTCTCCCACTGTGCAGGATTGCTCTAGTGGTGTTGGATACACACTGCCCTCCAGATCCTGCAGGTCAGCTTCTACCTGTGTGCCAAAGAAATGTTTCCCCAATGCCTGTGCCTTTCCTGGGAGAGTGTGTTGGATTACTCCTTCCTGGTCTTCAATGTTTGGAAACTGGGGCAGCATGTTTCTGTCCTGTGTGGGTTGTCTTGCCCACTTTGCTAGTTTCCACATCTTCTCAGGATTCTGGGTAATGGATCCAACTGTTGACCTCCACTCCAGCATCTTGTCCCTCTTGATCTGGGCCTTCTTGTCTCTGGTTGCCTGGTTGTATCTGTCCCATGCTTCCTGGGAGTGGCTCTGGGTAAGGGCTCTCCTGGCCTGCCTGGCTGCCTTGACCTTCTCTGAGCATTCCTTTGTCCAGAATGGCTTCTGGTACAGTGACTGTTTCTTTTCTCTGGTGTGGGCTGCCGCAGTTTCCTGCATTGTTCTAACCAGTTCTGCCACTGCTTGGTCTATGTCTAAGGCTGTTTCCAGTCTCCTGGTCTCTAGTCCAGCTAGCTTCTGTTCCAGGTCTTGTCTGATCTGTTCCCAGTTGGCTGCCTTCCAGGCCAGCTGAGGTTCTAGGTCTCCTTCCTGCTGTGTCTGTGTTTCAAACTCCACCTGAATTGGGAGGTGATCTGATGAGGACTCCAAGTCCTGGTTAACCCAGCATCTGGTGACCTTCTGCTGCAGGTCATGTGATGCAAAGCACAGGTCAATGGTGCTTGAGCTTGCTCTCTGTGACCAGGTAGTTAGGCCCTTTGGGGTAACTAGGTGCATGTTGTTGCTTTGGGTAGTGGAGAGGAGTCTGTTAGCTAGGAAGTGATGGGCAGGTGCAAAGTCTGATCCCCATGTAGGATGGTGCAAGTTGAAGTCTCCCAGCACGATGTGTTGGGAGTCACTCTGCAGGATGTCTGGCAGCTGTTGTAGTGTGCCCAGCTGGGTGCTGCTTCTGGAGCTGGGGGGTGGGTTGTATACACTGTGGATGTGGATGCTGCCTTGGTTGGTGTTGAGTCTGACTGAGGTGATGTCTCCCCCTTCCTGTTGGATTTGTTCCCAGCTGTCTGTTGCCATCTCTTTGCTGATGTACATGCATGTTCTAGGGGTGCCTTGTTTGGCTAGGAGTGTGTGATACCTTGGGTCGTTAGCAGTAGATGGTCTGTTAGATTTGCTGTTGATCCAAGGTTCCTGGACTGCAATAACTAGGTGTTTCTTTGGGTCCAGTGCTTGGAGAAAGCTTCTCTGGACCTTGTGCTGGCTTTTGTTGACGTTGTACTGGATAGTGGTAAGATTAGGTGTCTCAATCATGACTCATCCATGCTGGTCTCCTGCTGGTCTTCTCGTGCTTCCTGCTGCTGGCTGCTATTTGGGATTGTGGTAAGGTTGAGCCTGCTTTGTGACGGGTCTCTTCCTGCAACCACAATTGATTTTGGTCTACCCATAGCAGGGTGGCCTTGGGCCTGTGTGGTCTCTTCTGTTCTGCCTCTTTTCAGAGGGTTGTAGACAGTCCTTAGGGGTTCTTGGGTGATTGTCCCTGTCTGGAATCTGATAGGGGTGTTGATCCTGGCTTCTCTTGCCCTCCTCTTTGCCTCAATCCTAGCTGTGCAGTCTTGGGACCAGGAAGGGTGTTTCTTTCCACAGCATGCACATCTGGCTTCACTCTTTGGGGCTGTGCAATTCTGTACTTTGTGGCTACCAGCACAGTGGGAACAAGTGTCCTTTTGGCTTGGGCATCTAGTAGAGATATGACCATACTGTTGGCACTTGAAGCATTGCAGTAGTCTGTGGGTGCTTCTATGGATTTCTGTGTCCATTCTTTCGCATTCCCAGAAGATGCCCTTGTCAAGCACGGTGTTTGCCTGTTCTACAGTGCCTATCCAGAGCACTAGAGAAGACTCTCTCTTTGTGTCCTTTGTCTTTCTGTTGACCCATGCTGCTTTTGTGATCTGTAGCCCTGGGCATACAGCCTGGTTCTGGTCCTGCAGCCTCTTAAGGTCTCCTTCAATGTCAAACTTTGTGGTCATCCCATGGGCAATAACCATATTTTGTTGGTGTGAGACCTTAGCCGTCTTGCCTAGTTTGACTGTCCACTCCTTCTGTGTCTCTAGCCTCTTCCTGTCTTGCTCCTGTGCTGTGAACAGCTTAAGGACACCTCCCTTCTCTTTCCTGGCTCCAATGATGCCTTGTATCCCAATCTTCTGTATGATTCCCTTGCCTGACAGGCCCTCAATCTCTTTCTGCTCTTGCTGGTCGGAAATGTAGACCTTGATAGCTGTTTTCTGGGGGGGGGAGGGTTTTGGGATGCAACTGCTGCCCAGGTTGGTTGGCTTAGTTTCTGGCCTTCCTGTGTCCTCTTCTTTGCTGCTGCTGCTACTGTCCTGTTAATGATCTGTCCTGTTTGGCTCCTTAGTGCCTTTAGCCCTCCAAGGAGCTCCAAAATCATCCCCTTAAGTGCTCTTTCTGGGTGCTCGCCATCTCCTGCCATTGCCATTGTTTCTGCCTTCCTGCAGACCTCCTTCCACTCGTTACTCTCCTGCTCCTGGTCGTTTCCTGCGATCGCTATCATCGTGTCTCTCTGAACCTTATAGGCAAGGAAGGAATCGTATTTAGCAAGCTAGCTACGAGATAAGGTGACAAGTCTTAACCGCGCTTTCCCACTCATCTAGCACCACCGTGTAGCCTCGTTTCGAGAGGTTAGCCCGGAGCAAAAGCTTCCCTCTACGCCCTCCCTCCCTGTTTGCTCCTTAAGCCAATATCCACCTCTATAGGCCTAAGCCCTTTAGTGCTCTCTATTGACCGACATGCGCATCCGTCCTCTCGGGCTGTACAGACAGTGTTAGCCGTCGCTGCCAGTGTACACCACGCCCCAGGTTTTGACGCCCTTCGCGTTACCGCAGCCTATCTCTAGAAAGCGGCCGTCCATGCCTCGTAGGTTTGCTCGGGGCACACACCACGCCGGGCAGCGTACTCCTTGCGTTTCCACCTACTAACCAATATGAAGTTCCTTATCACCCTGCCCTCGATCCTCCCCGATCACAGAACTAATCCACTTGCATTGTACGTCTTTTCCCCGTCCTGACAGCCGTCTTTTCCTTGCTCAGGCTATCGTCTTTTCCTCGTCGCAATCTACTATGTCAGACTAGGTGCGTTGTGTAGCGGGACAGGCAGTGCCTTAGGCAAAACCCTCGTTCCTATACCGGGTGTTTAACAGGCCCTTACAGGCTTCGTCGCGTGTCCACCTACCCACCGCATTGCCCGCTGGCAAACACCAGATTGTTTCGTAGTCCGCTCGACGCCGTTGCATAGTCCGCTCAGTTGTTGTTCTGTAGTCCGCTCGTCTAATGTTCGTCGCTCAGCCCGCTCGGTTTGCGGTCTCCGGAGGTGAAAATTCTGCACTCATACTAGAGGTGTCCTGTCGAGCGTATAGGCCACGGTTCCGCGCCCTTCTTACACGTAGAAAGAAGAGGGACTCGCTCCCGACACGAGTACACGCTCGTCGGATGGTTTTCATACCCGTTTTGCTAGTAGTCCTCTGTTCGCCGCGGCTTCGCCTACGTTGCGCGCCCGTCGCGCCTACGACGCTCTAGCGTGAGAATACTTGGCTCTCTCGTAGCTAGACGAGAGGTTCGTAGCCGACACCACGTACAGGTGATTCTCGTCGTCGACTAGGGGGGAGATATAGATCTTAGTATCACCTTTACTAACTAGCCGAGTCGAGCGCTATAGCGTAATCCTGTTAGGAGGAAGCCCTTTAGGGCGAAATTTTCCGATAGGGGATTATTAGAGACACCGTTACGAAGGCTAGGAGAAAATATTAAGGCGGTTTTAACACTATCGAAGGCCGATAACGGTGGATCTATACAGAACCTACCTAAGTTATTAACACTATAGCAACCGCTATTTATACAACTTCCCCCTCCCCTAAAGGATATTAGGGAATACTAGAAGTTTAGAGATTAGGGTACTCTAATAAAAGAAAAAGAAGATGTCGTTCAGTTCGACCTATCTAAACACCTAGCGCTACCTTAGGTTATAGGTAACAAGAGGTTAAGGGGGGACGGAGATAATAACTCTAAAGAGTATAAGGCTAAACACTATAAGGCTCTTATCGCCTAGATGTTCTATCTAGACCCTACAATAAGCTAGATAGAGGAGATTCTAAACGACGTAGAAGAATATACATTTGCTACTATTAGGTAGGTCATAGCCTATTAGTAGGAAGTGCTAATCCTAAAGTCCTATAAGGTAGCCGTAGGAGACCCCGAATAGGGATATATATAGAGAGAGGCAATCGAGAACGAACTTATTACCTTAGTAAGCAACAACACCTAGGAAGCAGTTGTACCGCCAAAGGGTACGAATCTAATTACTTCTAGGTAGGTCTTTAATGTGAAAAGAATGATTAGTAGAGCTATTAAGAAGTTTAAGGTAAGACTAGTTATAAGAGGGTTTTTATAGAAATATAGGGTTGACTTCGAAGAGACCTTTACACCTACTATTAGACATAATACTCTCCGAGTATTTATGGCAGTAGTATATAAGAGAGATCTCGAGATACACCTAGTAGATATGAATAATGCTTTTACCTAAAGCAGCCTTCTTAAAGACATCTATATAATCCCACCCCTAGGAGTTGAAGCACCTCTAAACATAGTGTTCAAGGTCCTACGAAGCCTTTATAGGCTTAAGCAAGCAGCTAGAGACTAGAACAAGCTCTATGTTACGAAGCTAGAGAAGATTAGATTTACCTAGTCCTAGGTAGATCTATGCCTACTTATCTATACGGATAGAGACCTTATGGTCCTTACCTATATAGATGACATACCTATTGTAGCTCCGAAGCTATTAGATGTTCAGTGGTTTAAGGCTGAGCTTAGAAAAGTGTTTAAGATTAAAGATCTTAGTGAACCTACGAAGATCCTTAGAATAAGGATTATAAGAGACAGGTCCTAAGGCACTTTAAAGCTTGATCAAGGACACTATGTCTACGCTAACTTAGCCAAGATGAACATGGCTAGAGAGAAGGCTACGCCAACCCACTCACCTATAGAGAGCTACGAGCATTTAGTGCCTACGGCACCTATAGATAAGAGGTGCAACAAACAGGATTACTAGAGCTATAATAGTACCTAGATATAGCTAATGACAATGACAAGGCCAGACTTAGCATTCCCCCTTAGAAGAATTAGCTCATTTGTTACTAATCCCTCGTAGTAGTATATAAAGGCTTTAAAGAAGCTCTCCCGATACCTACGGTTATACCTAGACCTAGGTCTTATATATAGAAAGGGAGGGGGCAATCTCTAGGGATACTCGGACTCTAACTACGCTATAGACAAAGTGGATAGAGTCTCAATTCTAGGATACGTGTAGTTCCTTTATAGATCACCTATGTCCTAGATAAGTAGGAAGTAGAAGTCTGTTATAATATTAATAATAGAAGCTAAGTTTATAGCTATCAACGTAGCCGTAAAGTAGTTACAATTTCTTGCTACTATCCTTAGGGAAATAGGGTGCCTAGAACTAGTAGGAAAGAGCTCTTTCTAGCTAAGTATAAGGCTAAGCAAGGGTACTGTTAACGAGCTAAGGCTAGTTAAGCTTATAGGTAATAATTAAGCCGCTTTAATACTTTTTAAAGATGCCTATATATATAAAAGGTAAAAGCATATTAATGTTATATATAACTATATTAGACATCTCTAGTAGTAGAAGAAGATTATAGTAGACTACTACTATATAAAGGACATAGCTACTAATAGGTTAACAAAGCCCCTTAATAGCTAGTAGTTCTAAAACTTTATAAGGTAGCTCTAGCTTACGTAAAGGGATTATAGGAGACTATATAGCCTAAGTAGGAGTGTTAAGAATATATAGGCCGTAGAACAAGTATATAGGTGTAGGTGTATTATATAACTAGATCACGTGACTAGGGTTTACTAGCCTATAGGCTAGCAAACATCCGGACACCTAGTATCTACCTATACTAATACTAGCGATACTGTATATAGATATACGCTATCCTATTAGGTCCTTCTTCGTCTTTTATATAATCCGCCGTCTTCTACTACTACGTAACTCGTACCTATTTAACAACCTTTATACTTGACCTAATCTATTCCTATTATTACGCGTTAAGACGACGACGGCGCGACCGAGGAAGTCGCCTATTCTACTACTAAAGGTACCTATCTTCGAGGCTATATCCTACTATTAGGGTGGACAGCTTAAAGTTTTCTTCACCCTGTTTCTTTAGCTCTAAACGCCGCGGAGGTGCCTAGCTATATTAGGTAGCTCCTAGGCAATAGTAGCCTAGGCTACGGTACGGACGGCGCCTACGGCTCTATAGGCGAAGCTCCCCTAAGACAACTAGTAGTAACTTATAGAGGACGCAAAAAGTATAGAAACTAACGATTAGCTCCTATACCGGTCTCTATAGGTAATGATCACTTAGCTACGTACGGCGCTTACACTATCGTATTATAGAGGGTAATAAGAAATAAGGACGACGTCCTAGGCGATTAGTAAGGCCACCCGGAATTAACACCCCTATAGCTAGGCATTGGTCGCGGTATTAGTACTAGGCCCCTACCTAACGTACGATATAGTCACGATCCGCATTATAGTAAAGGAAGACTAGGCCGAAGTTACGAAGCTATCGAATAAGGAGCTCGCCTAACGAATCAACTAACTAGGGGTAGTCGTAGTGAACTAATAGTCTAACGGCACTCTATAGATCTATACTAGCTCTACTACTACTAGGAGGTACCTAGAGGCATAGCTATAGTAGGTATCTAAGGTTACGGTATTAGCGAAGGTCTTAACGAAGTAATTTACGATCCTAGTCCACGATATACCTAAGGAGTTCGACCTAACTAACTAAGGTCACCTACGGGCTCTCTAAGAGGACAACCCGGTCACTCTTAACTCTCTAATCTAGAAGGCGACTTAGCTCTATAGGAAATAGCTAGAAGGCAAGAAGGCCTCGGCGCTAATAGTATAGCTACAAGACGTAAAAGCGGCGGATCTAGTGATAGAACAAGGCCTAATCTAGCAATATAGCCTTAAGATAGTAGAAAAGCACTCCTTACTCTTTCGTGTCCTCTAATACTTTAAATGCTAATAGTATAGACACCAAACCTACATATATATAAACAAGTAGGCCTACTCGAACTATATAGGAGACTATATGTCTAGGGACTATACATTAGCTACGAGACGGTACGCGAACTGTCCGGGGTACTACCTATCGTATAGCGCGGAATGCCTATAGCGGAAACTAGCGAAAAACAAGGCAATCATAAATAGAACCGTCGCCCTAAGATTCTACGGCGACCGTAAGGCTAGCCTATACCGGAACTAGTTAGCGGCGGTCGGGTATAAGCGCCCTAGGGCCGAGAACGATATAAAGGATACGTAACCTAGGGCGTACGGGAGGCTACGTGCCCTACTAGCTGCGGCGAGGGAGTCTAACTAGGCCCGGCTCCCCTTTAGTATATAGCCGATAGACGTAGACTAGGACGTATAAGGTAGTAGGACATAGGACGCTATAGAGGAAATGATTGTCGATGCCGATAACTAGCCTCGACACGCTTAGTATCATCTAGTATAACGTCAACTATAGCAAGGATATAGTCTAGAACCATTTCCTATACGAGGCGGACCCGTACGTCTACTACGTCCTAGTAATCTAGGAGCTATAGATTAACCCGTACTATAAGAGACTAACGACCTACAAGTTACTAGGCTATACGACATGCCTACGAGGCGACGGTAGACCCCGTACGTGCTTCTATATTAGCAAGGATATACTAGAATCCGACTAGGAGGTAGTATACTACGTAGACGAAGAAGGCGGGAGCGATATTACCTCCCTCTACGTAGGTAGTACCTAGATATATAACCTATATATATATAACCGCTAGCCTCGAGGTCTAGCCGCGACCTAGGGGTCTATAGACACCTAGATAGTGCGCTTAAGAGACAAGGGTACTATATCGTAGTAGGAGACTTTAATATATACTACCCTTCCTAGGAAAGCCTTATATAGCCGTACCCTATAGCCGACGAAGTACTCGACTTAATAGCGAGCAACGTAATTGCCCTTAATACCCCGAAGGACCTAGGTACCTAGAAGAGAGGGGGACTCTAAGGCACGATCGACCTCTCCTAGATCTTAGATAGCTACTACTATATAGTAACCTACTATAAGATCGAATATATACTCGAGGCGTTATTAGACTATATACTAGTTAGGACCTCTATTACGACATAGATATAACGTATACTAGCGAGAACCCCTAAGCTAAACTAGAGAAAGGCCTACTAGGCCAATATCTAGGCGTGCCTCGATAACTCCGAGAGGCTAGTCTAGATCGCGTAGTAGTAATACATTAGTAAAGACGAGATAGACGAGGCAGTCTAAGGGTTAATAGACGAGATAAGAAAAGCGACCTTACTTTACGTTCCGCTTGCCTAACTAACGATATAGTCTAAACTATACTAGACGCCGAAGTGCACTACGGTAGTAAGAGAAGTAAGGAGAGCCCGCCGGGTGTGGACGAGTAGCTATAGCGAGGAGGCCTAGAACGTATATAGGGAGGCATACTAACAGAAGAAAGCTATAATACGGAGGGAGAAAGCAGTCGGCTAGAGGGCTATAGTAGAAGAAATCGCCGGCAAGCTAGCGAGGATATAGAAGCTAGCGAAATAGGCCCGATAGGACCCTACATAGGGCCCCTCCTTCTCTATCCTAGCGCTATAATCGCCTAGTGGCCCGGTTAGCGACCCCGAGGCTAAGGCGCGTCTACTAGCTAGTAAGTTCTTCCCGCCCCTAGTCGAGGCTAATCTAAGCGATATAAACTATTAAATAGGTACGAGTTACGTAGTAGTAGAAGACGGCGGATTATATAAAAGACGAAGAAGGACCTAATAGGATAGCGTGTATCTATATACAGTATCGCTAGTATTAGTGTAGGTAGATGCTAGGTGTCCGGATGTTTACTAGCCTATAGGCTAGTAAACCCTAGTCACGTGATCTAATTACATAACACACCCACACCTATATACTTGTCCTACGGCCTATATGTTCTCAACACTCCTACTTAGGCCATATAGTCTCCTATAATCCCTTTACGTAAGCTAGAGCTGCCTTATAAAGTTTTGGAACTACTAGCTATTAAGGGGCTTTATTAACCTATTAGTAGCTATGTCCTTTATATAGCAGTAGTCCACTACAATCTTCTTCTACTACTAGAGATGTCTGACATAGTTATATACAACATCAATATGCTTTGACCTTTTATGTATATAGGCATCTTTAACAAGTATTAAAGCGGCTTAGTTGTTACCTATAAGCTTGACTAGCCTTAGCTCGTTAACAGTGCCCTTGCTTGCCCTTATACTCGGCTAGAAAGAGCTCTTTCCTACTAGTTCTAGGCACCCCATTTCCCTAAGGACAGTAGCAAGAAATTGTGACTGCTTTGCGGCTACGTTTATAGCTATAAACTCAGCTTCTATTATTAATATTATAACAGACTTCTGCTTCCTACTTATCTAGGACATAGGTAATCTATAAAGGAACTACACGTATCCCAGAATTAAGACTCTATCCACTTTGTCTATAGCGTAGTCAGAGTCCGAGTATCCCTAGAGATTGCCCCCTCCCTTTCTATATATAAGACCTAGGTCTAGGTACGACCGTAGGTATCGGGAGAGCTTCTTTAAAGCCTTTATATACTACTACGAGGGATCAGCAACAAATAAGCTAATTCTTCTAAGGGGGAATGCTAAGTCTGGCCTTATTATTGTCATTGGCTATATCTAGGTACTATTATAGCTCTAGTAATCCTGTTTGTTACACCTCTTATCTATAGGTGCCGTAGGCACTAAATGCTCGTAGCTCTCTATAGGTGAGTAGGTTGGCGTAGCCTTCTCTCTAGCTATATTCATCTTGGCTAAGTTAGCGTAGACATAGTGTCCTTAATCAAGCTTTAAAGTGCCTTAGGACCTGTCTCTTGTAATCCTTATTCTAAGGATCTTCGTAGGTTTACTAAGATCTTTAATCTTAAACACTTTTCTAAGCTTAGCCTTAAACCACTGAACATCTGATAGCTTCGGAGCTACAATAGGTATGTCATCTATATAGGTAAGGACCATAAGGTCTCTATCCGTATAGATAAGTAGGCATAGATCTACCTAGGACTAGGTAAATCTAATCTTCTCTAGCTTTGCAACACAGAGCTTGTTCCAGTCTCTAGCTGCTTACTTAAGCCTATAAAGGCTTCGTAGGACCTTGAACACTATGTTTAGAGGTGCTTCAACTCCTAGGGGTGGGATTATATAGATGTCTTTAAGAAGGCTGCTTTAGGTAAAAGCATTATTCATATCTACTAGGTGTATCTCGAGATCTCTCTTATATACTACTGCCATAAATACTCGGAGAGTATTATGTCTAATAGTAGGTGTAAAGGTCTCTTCGAAGTCAACCCTATATTTCTATAAAAACCCTCTTATAACTAGTCTTACCTTAAACTTCTTAATAGCTCTACTAATCATTCTTTTCACATTAAAGACCTACCTAGAAGTAATTAGATTCGTACCCTTTGGCGGTACAACTGCTTCCTAGGTGTTGTTGCTTACTAAGGTAATAAGTTCGTTCTCGATTGCCTCTCTCTATATATATCCCTATTCGGGGTCTCCTACGGCTACCTTATAGGACTTTAGGATTAGCACTTCCTACTAATAGGCTATGACCTACCTAATAGTAGCAAATGTATATTCTTCTACGTCGTTTAGAATCTCCTCTATCTAGCTTATTGTAGGGTCTAGATAGAACATCTAGGCGATAAGAGCCTTATAGTGTTTAGCCTTATACTCTTTAGAGTTATTATCTCCGTCCCCCCTTAACCTCTTGTTACCTATAACCTAAGGTAGCGCTAGGTGTTTAGATAGGTCGAACTGAACGACATCTTCTTTTTCTTTTATTAGAGTACCCTAATCTCTAAACTTCTAGTATTCCCTAATATCCTTTAGGGGAGGGGGAAGTTGTATAAATAGCGGTTGCTATAGTGTTAATAACTTAGGTAGGTTCTGTATAGATCCACCGTTATCGGCCTTCGATAGTGTTAAAACCGCCTTAATATTTTCTCCTAGCCTTCGTAACGGTGTCTCTAATAATCCCCTATCGGAAAATTTCGCCCTAAAGGGCTTCCTCCTAACAGGATTACGCTATAGCGCTCGACTCGGCTAGTTAGTAAAGGTGATACCAAGATCTATATCTCCCCCCTTCTTATTCTCAAACTAGTCGACGTGACTATACGCTTTTATTGCTTTTATGTCGGGATCCTAGAACAGCTATTGTTTTGTAGTGTTTTCTAAGTAGCCCATAAACACGGCTTCTTTTCCTCGGTTCATTAACTTGTCTCTCCTTAAGCCTTAAGGTTGGGCTCTTAGGTCTATATAGACTATAGCTTTGTATCCCTAGACGCGGAAATGGTCGACTGACGGTACTTAGCTAGTAAAGGCTTCTTCTAGTGAAAGAGCAATACCATTAATGATCGGACTATTAGGCAGTCTGTTTCTGATCACAGTCTGTGCTTATAAAGCTTCTAGCTAGAACTTAACTAGTATGCTAGAGTCTTTAATTATAGCCCGGACTATATTCTTAGAGGCTTGAATTAACCTTTCTATAGGTCTATTTTGAAGAGAGTTATAGGCATTAGTTGTGTCTATCTAAGTACTAAACCCCTTCTCCTACTCTTTTAGTAAGGCGAGAATTTCCTTTGTACTATTACTACGGATCGTAGATAGAAAGCACCTTGACTGCCGTTCTGCCTAGACCTTCTAATCCCGTAGGGCTATAGGAGCGTCGCTCCTAGCCTTTAAAGGGATTACCTACTTCTTCCTAGAGAAGTTATCTACAATCTTAAGCCAATATTTATATCCTAGCCTAGAGACTACACCCTAAAAAGGCCTATAGATGTCAATAGAGATGAGGGCCAGCCTCTCCCCTTTCCTCTCTATAGTAGGTCCTTTGAACTTCCTTATGTTTATAAGGGAGCAGACCTTATAATTCTAGTGTTTAGAAGTAATAGGAATAGGATCTTTCTTATTAGTAACTCTATATAGGTTTCTTAGTAGTCCCTTACTAAGGTGTGCACATCTTCTATACTATAGCTCCTACTAATCTTCGGACTTAGTATTAGCTATAGCGGTACCGTCACGTTCTTAAGAGAGTATGCTAGTATGCTATAGCTTAAGAATTTCCGAGATCGAGTAGATAAACGGTACTCCTCCTCGAAGTTTGATCTAGACAACGGGTTTACTAGACAAGGATTTTAGGGTGAAACTAGGTGGTTAGATAGCAAACTGTTAGCTGAACTGATTCCACGAAATAAGACTAACTCTAAGGCTAGGAACAAACAGGACATTTTCTAAGACAATTTGCTTTCTAGAAGGACCACCTATTACTACACTTCCTATATATATAGCTTGTAGATAGCCACCCCTAACCTTGATCCACTTCCTCTTTTAAAGAGGCTTTAGTGTCCTAAATAGTGAATCTTGGTCAGTTATATATGATGATATATAAGAGTTAAGCAACCACTCGGACGAGGGGTACTTGCCTTTAGCTTCTATAGTAGAATGGGCAACCTCATCAACATCATTATCTTCTAATAGTATCTTAGGGTCTAATGCGTCTTCCTAGGTCGTATAGGCCCTTATAGGCTTACTAGAGGAGGCCTTTGGCTTACGGCTCTCCTTTATCTGCTTTATAAGGTCCGTTATTACCTTAAGGACATTACGAAGGTTTGGTAATAATAACCTCCTACGAGGTAGTGACGGTTATCTCTTAGTAGGGTAGGTAACCCTAGCTAGTTTGTCCTTGTTCCTGACAGCCTGCTAAGCTACAGAAAGGTGTAGGCACTTGCTTATAAAATAGTCACTACCGTAGAGATAGTACGTAAGCTTGCCCTAGAAACCCTTCTTAGCGAACATAGCTATCCCTTGATAAATTATTAATTCTTGCTTCTCCCTAAGAATTGCAAGAATGTCTTGTAGTAAGAGATTCACCTAGGCATCAATTGTATCGCGAATTGAGCTAAATGAGTCTGGTAGAGCTACTAAGAGTTACTAGATCTTTCTGTCCTTAGTCTTGATATCTTAGAACTGAGGCGAGATTAAAACAGCCCTCCTTACAATTGAGCTAAGCTCCTGCTAGGCGTCATCTATAGACTAGTCTTCTATCATCACGAAATTGGTGTATTGCTAAAGCAAACTTCTTCTAGTAGCGAGAAGTCTTCTCTTATATTTAGCTTCAGCCTATTCCTATAACTCCTTCGTATACCGGATCTCGTATATTATCTCTTAGTCATCTGTCGACAGACAGATGTACATCTTATACAGGGCCGTTACATTATGCCGTCTATACGATGCCTTCCTTATCGCTTGATCTAAAGGAAGGGATGACTCCGATAATATAGAGGGTGTCGCTATAGATAGGGTTATAGCGGGAATGTCCGTGATAATGTCTTCGAGGACCTAGTCAACCTGCTTTAATACTAGGTGTATTCTCATTAGCTTGAACTATATTTCGTGGTTCTCTCTTATTAGAAGAGGTGCTACTCTCTTTCTTATAAACCTAGTCTCGTTCTCTATTTTTTATAAGTTAAGGGACAGGTTAGCTACCCTTAGGTAAAAGGATGTATTCGGTCGTACGCGATCGGATCGAAATGGGATAAACCGAACGCGAGGTTGATAGCGGAGAGGATGGCTATCCGCCGGGAAGAGGAGGAAAGTCGGTCGGTAAGGATCGTGTTAGTACTAAGACACTGTAGCGTAACTCTCTTAGTAGAGGGGGTTTCTAAGACACTACGGCTCTCTTAGAATGAACAGTTAGTCGATACAAACGCGATGTCCGGAGAGCGACTCTTCTTAGTAAGCTCGCCTACTTGTCTAAGGTATTAGTATAGGCTCCCTAACTCGGAGTCTAATAGTGCCTTACTAGGCTCTTTTACGTCTTATATATACCTATAGCGCGGCTATGGCTTCCTATATAATGCGGGTGCGGCCTCTAGTCTGCCTTCCTTTTGTTCTAAAGAGGAATAACTCTAATACGACTTTGTCGAGGGTGAAATACCGAGTTACTAACCCGGGCTTATAACCTATTAGATAGGTACGAGTTACGTAGTAGTAGAAGACGGCGGATCACACAAAAGACGAAGAAGGACCTAATAGGATAGCGTATATCTATATATAGTATCGCTAGTATTAGTATAGGTAGATACTAGGTGTCCGGATGTTTGCTAGCCTATAGGCTAGTAAACCCTAGTCACGTGATCTAATCACATAACACACCTACACCTATATGCTTGTCCTACGGCCTATATGTTCTCAACATAAACAGCTCTACCCCCCTAGCCCCTAGTATCGCGGTCCGATAGGAGGTGTCCGAGGGAGAAGTTGCCGCTATACTTAGGAAGTTACCGGCGAAGAAAGCCCCGGGGCCGGATAGGATCCTAAACGAGCTACTAAAGAAGTATAGAGATCAACTAGCCCTAGTAGTTATAGCGATCTTTAACGCCTACCTATAGACCGGATACCACCCGATAGCATTTAAACAATCGACGATAGTAGTCCTACGTAAGCCGTAAAAGGAAGACTATACGTAGGTAAAGTCGTACCGCCTAATTACGCTCCTTAACACTCTTAGGAAGGCGCTTAAGAAGCTAGTTATAACGAGACTCTCCGAGGCGGTAGAGGAATACTCCCTACTCCCGGACACCTAGATAGGTACGCGCCTATAGCGATCGACGCTATCCGCGATAGAACTTATTACCTCTTAGGTAAAGGCTATCTAGTATAAGAATAGGGACAAGGTGGCTTCCTTACTTAGCCTAGATATATCGGGAGCCTTCGACTACGTATTATACCCGCGGCTACTCTATATCCTAAGGTCGAAAGGACTCCCTAAGTAGCTTATTAACTTCGTACGGTCCTACCTCTAAAACCGTAGTACGTCGATCCTAGTCGGCTAGTATAGAAGCCTATTTTAAGCAGTCTATACTAGAATCCCGTAAGGCTTAACGCTAGTACCTATTCCATTCCTCTTCTTTATAGCGACGCTACTCCTAGCCCTAGAATCCTAGAACACCGCTACAAGCGGCTTCGTAGACGACACGAACATCCTAGCGTAGTCTTCCTCGACTAAGGAGAACTATAGGCTACTAGAAGAGAAGTACAAGATCTACGAGGACTAGGCTAGGAGGCACGGGGCTCGGTTTGCCCTAGAAAAGTACAATCTAATACACTTTACGCGCCGGCCACGATTCTATAATATATAAGCTTCTATCTAGATATAGGGGTATACGACTAACCCGGTAGATTAGCTTAGGATCCTCGGACTATAGGTAGATCCGGCGCTATAGTAGAGGAAGCACGTATAGGTAATATTACGGAAAGCTAAACAGAATATAGTATTATACTAGAGGCTTACTATGTCTATATAGGGCGCGGACTTCCGGTAGTTACGACTCCTATATACGGCTATTATACGGCTAGTCCTTACCTATAGTAGCTAAGTATAGTCCTTAGGCGAGAGGGCCTACCTATCGAAGGGACTCGTCGCGCCGCTAGCGAAGATCTAAAACTAATGCCTAAGGAAGGTCACCGGGGTATATAAGTCGACGCTAATAAGGATACTTAAGTACGAGACCGCTATACCGCCGATCGACCTATATATCTAGGGACTACGGACCTCCTACTTAGGCAAGTTAGTATAGTACCTAGTATAGAAGGTTATCGCTAGTATAGTCGTAAGGGCCCGTGAATTAGTACTAGCGTATAAGGGCATTCGACCCGGAAACGAGCCGAACTACCGGGTAAGGGACGAATAGCTAGTAATACGGTAGGAAGGTAAGAAGCCGTTTATAGAGCAACTATAGAAAGAGAGGTGGAACAACTAGGGTGTAGGGTATAGTGGACGCCCTTAGCTAGCGGGACAACCTAAGGAATGGTTAGCTATAAAATCCGCGGTTAAGTACCCCCCGAAGCTTATCTACTACCGCCTTATAAGGGTATAGAGTAGTATAGTAACCTAACTACGAAGCGAATATATCGGCCTCTAGGGGTACCTATTATAGAGGAAGGTTCTAGGATATACGAATACTAGCTGCCCCTACGGCTATCGCTCCTAGAACGTACGGTACGTACTCCTTGTCTGTCCGAGGTAGTCGCTAGGAAGGGGGGAGTAGATAGTAAAGGCGAGGAACCGGACGATTAGGGCACTTCTTAATAACGCTAAGGACCTACGACGTATTACGAACTAGATACTAGAGAAGGGCTAGCTAGAATAGTACCGCCTAGTAGGAGTAGTATAGGAAGAGAGGGTACGACGTAGCGCGAGAAGACCGGCTAGGAGCGGGGGCTAACGGGGTAGTAATATAGACTACGTACGTTCAGGGGGAAAGCTAATCTAGACAAGGAGTAGTCGGGGGCGGGAAGGGTTTTCACCTATTCGGGTTTCCCTTTATATATAACAATAGATATATACCTATATAGGCCGGATAGGGTCCTAGAATAGGGGAATAACAAATCTATCTATCTATTTAATAACCTTTACTTTTAACCCTAACCCTTATACTCTACCTTAATCTTCTCTTTACCTCTCTACCTATCTAAACCTGTCTAATCTTTACCTCTCTATTTACCCTATTTTACTTCTATTCTATCTAATCTACCCTTAACCTAACCCTACTTACTACTTATTATCTCTACCCTCTCTTTTATTACTAACCCTTATAACTTACTTCTATCCCTTATCTTTTTTTCTTTATATTTAATCTAGTTATAAGTTAATCCTATTCTTTTTCTTACTTTTATCCTAAACCTAGCGGTTAGACCTCGTTTTAGTTACGAACTTAGATATCCGGCCGCGCCGTATAAGTAGTCGAGTGGTTTTATTATTACGAGCTACTAAGCGTAAGCCCGTATTAGCGGGTTTCGTCGGGGACCAGTCCCCAAGCCCCTGTCGCGTTATGACACCTAACGGGTTCCGGCCTTACCCTCTACCCTCCTCTCCACCTCTCCCTTACCCACTTACTCTCTCTTCCTCTCCCGCGGGCTCTGCCCACACCCGTCGGGGACCAGTCCCCAAACCCCTGTCGCGTTGTGACACCTGACGGGTTCCGGCCTCACCCTCTCTCTACCTCGCCCGCGCCCGCTCCTATCCAAACTACCAAATCAACTCACATAGCATGTTGCTTCGAACTCCCTCCTCCCACTCCACTTCAACACGAAAATACTCCTCGAGCGCCTGTAGTCCACCAACTCGCTCCGTCGCCTCGACGAAACCTACGCTCTGCGACACCCACTTTCGTACCTGCTCCTACTCTTGCCCAACGTACAACAGCGCCATCGCTACCTCGCCCGCGAGTCTGCTCTATCGACATGCCTCAGACCCGCTCGGGCCTCGCTAACAGCGCGTCTAACTGACCCAACACGCCCCTTGCTCACTCGCCGGCGGGACCATCGCTCGGATCTGCTGAACCCCGGCGTTTATTATCTCTAAAGTAAAGCGGTCGACCGGGCAAAACAGAAACGTATGCCCCCTTTCTCCCTTCCCGCCTGTCGCCTTACAGATTAAGCAGACGCCCTCCTACTTACGCAGCTTCTATATAAACGCCGGGTGCGCATGCTGCGGCAGAAGGCACCCAGCGTATTCAAGCCAATGCCCAGCTAGAATAGCAGCACAAGAACGAGCGAGACAAGCAAGGATCTCTACACCAGCTAGGTACCCCCAACGACAGCAGGAGGGACCTACCGTGTACAAGGGCTTCGAGCCGAGCAAAAAGGAAGAGGGCAGAAGAGACGAACAAGGGAACCCAACCGCAAACGCATCCACCTCCCGGTAGGCCTCGACACCTTAACCGGGCTGCCAACGAACTAGGCCAAATGCGAATCTTTGGGGCGCCCCAGCGGCCCTAGGGCCAGCCGGACAGCGAGATATAGGCTCAGGAGACACAGCAGGTCAGCACGGAAATGGACCTCACGGATAACGAATGATACTATACGACGACATCACTATCGTACAGTACAACGTAAACAAAAGTAGGGACAAGGTCCAGCGCCACTTTCTACAAGAGCTAGACCCGCTACGGCACCACGTTATTGCGGTACAGGAACTATAGATCAACCCCTACGTAGGACTCCTAGCCACTTATAATGACCGGAGATACCACACCGTAATCGCGGGCCAACGAGGCGTTATCCCGAGGACATGTATATACGTAAGCAAGACTATAGACCTTGAGTCGTAGAAGGTTATACTACCGTAGTAGGGCAACCTAGGAGACATAACATCAATCCAGATCGACACGACACAAGGCCCTATCTAGATCTATAACGTTTACAACCCGCCACCGCGGGGTCGGACGAGTAGGGAACTAGGAATCCTCGCCTACCTAGAGCGGACCCTAAGCCAAGACATAAAGTAAGTACTCCTCGGCGACTTCAACCTCTACTACCTATAGTAGGGACTCGAATTCACTCCCCCGTACGCGTTTCTAGGGGGGAAGCTACTAGACATAACCGCACGCTACGGAATGGCCTTAGTAACACTAAAGGGAACAGAGACGTAGAAGGCCCGTACTAGTATAAGCACGATCGACCTATACTTTTTATTACGAGAACTTGAAGAGAGACTAGTCTAATGCCGACCGAACTACGCGCTAGAAGCCTCCTTAGACTATATCCCTATTCAAACGACGCTAGGGGTGAAGGCGATAGAGGAGCTAGTAAACGAACCACGCCGTAACTAGAAGAAGGCACGCTAGGACGATATAAGAGGCTTCCTAACAGCGAACCTACTATAGTATAGAGAACTCGAGACGACAGCTTAGCTAGATCAAGCAGCGGAATAGATTACCTCGGTTATATAGTAAGTAGCGGAACAATACACGCCGTTACTCCGGCCCTTAACGTAGTAGAAGGCCTTCTAGACCCCTAAATACTCTACGAAGGTAAGGGAGGCTAGAAGGGCAAGGCGATAGTAGACGAAGGAGCACACCTAAGAGACGTAGGAGCAATACTATCACGCGACATAAGAGAAGAAGGCATAGATAAGACGCGATAAGCTATAGGACTAGAGAGCGACGATCGGGCTCGTTATAGAAAACCCGGAACAGATGTAGAGACTTACTAAATAGGCACGACTACCGGAAGAGCAATAAGCCCCTCACTTCCCCCTAATCGTAGACCGCGAAGGGATTGCCTAGGCTACGCCCCGGGGCAAGGCAAAAGCGTTAGCCGACTATTTCTTTTCGACGTAAGTAGAGGTAGACCTTACGGACATCGACCCGAGTATATACCCGGAACCCCTAGACATAGATTAGGCGGTTAGCTCTAACATAGTAATAGGAGTTATAAGTAAGCTAAAAGGACGAAAAGCCCTAGGCCTAGATAGGATACTAAACGTACTACTAAAAGAGTATAGAGAAGAGATTACGCCGAGCCTTACAAACCTATTTACCGCGTGCCTACGGCTAGGGTATTATCCGAAGCCGTATAGAGAGTCTATAACAGTAGTGCTACGTAAGCTATAGAAGGAAGACTATACTTAGCCTAAGTCGTATAGACTAATAGCACTTCTAAATACGATAGGGAAGGTCCTAGAAAAGATAGTAGCCTAGAGACTTACGTAGCTTACCGAGGACAACTACGTACTCCTAGTAATATAGATAGGGGGAAGAAGCTAGCGATCGACACTAATAGTAATAGAGCTAATTACGGAGCAAATTCAGACCCTCTAGCACTACGGTAGGAACCGAGCGGCGTCCTTACTATCCCTCGACATCGTAGGGGCCTTCGACAACGTCTTATACTAAAGGCTAATATATATCCTATAGTAGAAAGGTATCCCCTAGTAGGTAACGACGTTCGTCTACTCCTTTCTCTAGGAACGGACGACATACCTAGTCCTAGGAAGGTGTACGTCCGACCCGGTAAAGGTAGAGACTAGAATACCTTAGGGATCTACTCTCTCCTCTATCCTATTTCTGATATTTATATCGGATCTAATCCCCCTACTCACCTCTCCGCAAACCTTAGTATCGGGGTTCGTAGACGATATAAACATCCTAGCCTAGTCAGACTCGATAGAAGAGAACTGTCGCCTCCTTAAAGATAGGCACAAGAAATGCGAGGAGTAGGCAAAGAAGTATAGTGCCCGGTTCGCCCCTAAAAAGTACTAACTTATATACTTTAGTAAAGCGAGAACACACTATAATATAAAGGCGGCGGTAAGAATCTAAGGCTACGAGACTAAGCTATTAGCGGAGCTACGAGTACTAGGGATCTAGCTCGACCCGAAGCTAAGCTAGAATGTATAGATTAAGAAAGCCTAGAGTCGAGCGCAAGTTAATAAAGCCTCGATGAAGAGGCTTACGGCATCTATATAGAGAGTAACATTCGATAAGGTAAGAGTAATATATAAGGCGATCGTTAGACTAGCTATGTTATACGGGGCATAGATTTAGGGAATAGGAGGCGTAGGCAAGCCGATCCCGAAACGGATAGAGCAACCCCTAAATAGGATATAGGTAGGTAACCTACGTAGGGTACTAGGCGTATATAAGACAACGTTAATAAGCACGGTAGAAATGGAGACAGGAATACTACTAATTGGCTAGTATATCCGGGGAATAAGAATTTAATACGCGGTAAAGACGATAGGTTACCTAGTATAAACCACGATCTAGGAGGCAAAGAATAAGATAGAAAGCCGCTACCGGAGAGGGGTAGGACATAGGACAAGCTAAAAAGAGGATGACCTTACTATCTTTACGGCCGTATAGACAAGTACCGAATAGCTAGTACGAAAGGAGGAGGAGCGTAGGACTCGCTAGGCCGGCGGGAGTAAGGCTAAGACCTAAAGCCTAGCGGAACAGATAGCGAGCTACCTATAGGAGTAGGACTAGAAAAGGAAGCCCCCTAAGACAATAGGCCCGATAGCGCTCCGAGCCTTCTAGAGACACAGTTACTAGCTATATAGGGACCTAACAAGGGCCGAAGTAAGCATAGCGATCTAAATCAGGTCCGAACACATTGGATTAAGGGCCTACCTGTTTAGGAGACGCGTACTAGACATCTATAGCCTAGCCTACTTGTATAGCTACCTATCGCAAAATCTAGAACATATACTACTACGATGCCCGTAGTAGGCGAGAGGCAGGGGAAATTAGAGGCACTAAGCGGGAAGGAGAGACTATAAGTCAATTATTAGGGACAAAGGTAATATTCGCCGAATCTCTCGGTAGATACTATAGTAGGGATACCTCTAGTAGTTTAGCCTCGCGAGCGAGACGGAGGAGTAGATAGACAAGAGGCGGAAGCGAGGGGGGTTGTAGATAGGGTAGTCATTAGGGCAGGCCTATGACACTAGCGTACCCCTAACAAGGGAAATTTAAGACGATAACTAGGAGGAAAAGATAGGCGGGAAGGAGGAGGGGTTTTTACCAACACGGTTTCCCCTCTATATATACAAAAACAAGATAGCATAGCTGCATAGGCCAAAGGGCACTACAACAGCTTAATGAAATATCTATCTATCTATATAAACGCCGGTAGTCGACGGACTGCGCCGGCTAGAGCTCCCACGTCTAATCCTACACCCCGTGACGACAACGGCACTGGCACTACATAGTGTCTCGTCTCGTCCGTACCATCGATAGCACCGTCTGGACCGATCGAGTCGTAGTGCACGCCACGGACCTCTTCGGAAACCGTACTCTCCCGCACGACGATCTCGTCGACCTCTTCTATCCGTCGGAGCCTCTAGAGCACGAAGCGAACGAATAGAACCGTCGCGTTACTCATCACCTCACCCCAAACTCGTCCGCGGTGGATCTACGAAAGCTATCGGCTGTAACCCGTCCACTCTCCCTAAACCCCTTCGAAACCGACCTGCCGTAGCAGCTCGGTGCCTTCGACTAACTCCCTAATCCGTCGCACGACTCTAACTATAACATTCGGCCACTGACATTTCTCTTCGTTGCTGACCCCCGTCTTGCACAGCTTCTAACTAATGCCACACTTGAAGCAGCTGTGTGTGCGGGCCTCGAACCGGATGCTTACGCGGAATCGATCTAGCTCGCTATCCTGTACGTACAATCCCGCCTAGTTATCCCCGAGCGTACACTCGCTCGGGGCGTGAAACTAAGCCCGGTATCGGTCGTGTGCACCGACGACGAAGCATGCCAAGCAGCCTTGAGCGTCGACGATCTCGTTCATCTGCTCCTCGAAGCGCCTCTACTCGTATGCATCGTGACGGTATGCCTTCTACAGTGCGGTGAGCCCTTTACCGCACTCGTCATACCGGGCGAGATTATCGCTATTATATACGACGGCTACACCGTCCAGATACTCGCTCACGACGAGTCGTCGACAGCCCGACGTGCGCACGAATTCGACTATGACCTACTCGTCTAACCCACGGGACCGCGCTGTCTTTCTTTCCGCTTCACCCTCCTCGATAACGATAATCGAGTCGACGTCCTCCCCGGCTCGCCCTGCTCGGCCACTTTCCTGCGCAAAGTCGATCATCCCGTACGGCAGATCGATATAGAGCACGAATACCACCCCCGGGAAGTCTATACTAGTCCCGAGCGCCGAAGTCGCTACGATGAGCCCACCGTGCGTCAACCAAGACTCGAGCTACTCTTCGTTGTCGGCCGAACCGGCATGATAGTACGCACACCGAAGCTCCTTCGCCAGACTCTCGCATTGCTCGCGACTACGGCTGTACACGACCCCTTTCCGACCACGGAGATGCTGTCTTATACGGCGACAGACGGCGACGCTCTCCTCGATCAGCTTCCCCCTCTTGACCTCGTGTACGAGATATCTCGTTCGGGGTCGGGTCGTTCCTGCGCGGATGTATCTCGCCAACTACGCCGTCATACTTTCCTCCAAGTCGGCCTCGCATATGACCGGCAGTGTCGCGGTGAGCAGAATGAGCGGACAGTCGAGCTTACGCACCTCTCGGACGACGGCGAGCTTCGGTCTCCAATCGCTCGATATGAACGTGAGATGACACTCGTCGACGAAGATCCTCCGTAGCAGTTTCTTCACGACGAGCAGCTGAGCAAACCCGATGAACGTGCCACTCGAGACGAGATCGGCACTGACGAATAGTAAAGCCTCACGCTCCACACTGACCAAACCGCCCAAAACAACTGGTGGGATTATGTTCATATCTGAAGGTGTTAACTATTCTATCTCTCTATTCACATCCACACCACCTTGTTCTTCGTTCTGCTGCGTCTATAGTCACAATGTGTATCTACTGCGTTCTTCTGACCCCTGCTGAATATGATATTCTCCAATCTCTCGGGTGATATGGCTGTCTTGAGCCTGCAGTGTCCAGAGCATTGCGCACCTGATGCCTTGTGGGTGCGAAGAGCGGTTTGAAGGTCTTAACAAGGTATCTTTGCGAGCACTTGATGCCCTTAAGTCTGCAGTAGTGATAGGCTCCTACTATCTGATTCTTTTGAGGTGTTGAAAGGTGTTTGGTCATCTTGCAGTAGCTTCTCCAATCCAAGAAACAGGTGAAAAGTTTGCGACGGTAGCATGCGACAACAACACCACATATAGCCAATCCAAGCACGACAATTTGTTCAGTGATGTATCCGGATACGTATATAAATTTGCTGGTTGCAATGGGCCTGATATTGGATAAAGAAAACACGATTGAAGATGTGGTGTTGTTTTTTGGTGGAGGTGGGCGCTTTGGTCCGTATGACGCGTGCCTGCTTTGTTTCTGTTGGCAACATTGATCGCACGTGAATCTGCTGTGCAGACGATAGTGAGGTATGTGCTCGAGTCCGTACCATATCCCATAGTGCGATCGAATAGAACAACATGACCCAAGTTTGAACCACACCGTTCACAACCATAACCCCGAAACAACAACGGAGATAAGCTACCCAACACACTAATCACCTGCGATAGTGACTACAACAACAATGTCGCTCTTCCCGTCGATGAGCGCCTTGAGCGCAACCTTCGGACACGCCTCACACTACACCCTCAACAAGCAACAACCCCTCCCTCAGCGCAAATCGATCGAGCACTTCTACTCAGCCTGGGACGTCGCCGAGGATGGAAAGCAAAAAGCACAACAATTGAGCGAGGCCGCAGCCGCAGAGGTCGCGAAAGCGTCTCACGCCGCTCAGGATAAGGTCGGCAAGATTGAGCTTTACAGCCCCAAATACTACGCGACATGGTGAGGCACGCGACCGCTATCGTGGAAAGCTCGCGACTGACAGCAGGACAGCACCTTTGGTGGTATGATGGCGTGTGGCCTCACTCATTGGGGCGTCACACCCCTCGATCTCGTCAAGTGCCGTCGCCAAGTCGACAGTAAGCTGTATAAAGGCAACTTCGACGGCTGGCGCACCATTATCCGAGGTGAGGGCTACGCTGGACTGTACACCGGTGGCTCTCCAACATTCTTCGGTTACTCCGTCCAAGGTGCCCTGAAATACGGCTGCTACGAATTTTTCAAAAAGTTCTATTCCGACCTGGCTGGCGAGGAGAACGCAGTGCGCTACAAGACTTGGATTTTCCTGGCCGGTTCTGCCTCTGCTGAGTTCTTTGCTGATATCGGTCTCTGTCCCCTCGAAGCTGTGAAGGTTCGTATGCAGACGACTATGCCGCCTTTCGCGACTGGGACGTTCAATGGTATTAGCAAGATTGTCGCCGAGGAAGGGGTCGCTGGGTAAGCGTCGCTGACAACATTATTACGATCGTGCCACGCTAATTCTGCTCGGGCAGACTTTACAAAGGTATTGCACCGCTCTGGGGTCGCCAGATTCCATACACCATGATGAAATTCGCCTCCTTCGAGACCATTGTTGAGATCATCTATCACCGCCTTCCCGGTACTAAAGCCGACTACTCCAAGGCCGCCCAAACCGGTGTTGCTTTCACTGGTGGTTACCTAGCCGGTATTCTCTGCGCTATCATCTCTCACCCGGCCGACGTCATGGTCAGCAAGCTCAACACGAACCGTCAAAAGGGCGAGTCCTTTGGTGGTGCTACTTCGCGAATCTACAAGGATATTGGTTTTGGTGGTCTCTGGAGTGGTCTGCCTGTTCGGTGAGTCGAGCTTCATGTATTTGGAAGATGTACCTGCTAACAGCTGCGATCCAGCATCGTCATGATCGGTACCCTGACAGGTCTGCAATGGATGATTTACGACTCGTTCAAGATCTTCATGGGTCTGCCTACAACCGGTGGCGGCGGCGAGAAGAAGGAGCAGAAGTGAAGCAGCCGTGTTTCAAATTGACGACTGACGACAGATACCACGAGCCGAACAGCCTATACCAATCTTCAGAAAAACGATACCAACCATCTTCCCTCACACTCCACGGAACGCTCCACTTACACCACCTTTCCAACCCGCCTGACTCCCCTAGGCTGTAGCCCTCATAAACCCCAACGCCGCAACAGCATCCTCCATCGACGCCTGCGCCAACCACTGAAGGACCCTCTCCGCTTTGGCTTTTGGCGCCTGCGTCTCTTCGAGCTGTTCTTGCAGACACGCTTCCACGCCGCAATCATTGACTCGTGTATCGTCCTAGCCGTGCTTTGTCAATATCATTACTGTACACCACTACGTCCTCCTGAGGTTTCTAGCCTCGTTTTCTTACATTCGCAACTGGCATTCCACAGCCTATGCATACATGTACATCTCCTTGTTCGATGCGGATCGTCATTTTGGGGTGTATGGTTGTAGTGCGTGGCCTTTGACGACAAGAGTCGAGGTTAACTTGAGATTGGCAGCTTAAAACGTGCGGCTCAGCGAGGTCACTTTCACCTCTTCTCTTCCCAACGCTGCATAATATTATGTAGACAAAAATGAGCAACGCTATCGTCACAATCCGGCAATAGTTGCATAGTTCGGGCCTGGCTCCTACGCCGGGCTCAGCTGCAGCTTTCCCATTGAAGACCAACGTCAGTGCCGACGGCATGGACCATGCGCAGCTGAACTATGCACAATGGGACGATGTGGTGGGGTCGTGCTCTGATGACGGGTAATGATACTGTAATAAGGTTTTCTGGTCGGTCTGTATAGTAGGTGTCACACGCATGTGTGATATGTCATCTTGTGGTACGAGGTACTAACGTCGGTCGGTGCTCCGATGCGAGAAGAAGAGTGAGAAGAAGCAATGTGAACGATATGAGAGTGGATATGGATTGTATGTGGTGTGTGCGCGCGGTATTCATACGCAAGATATCATTACTGATGGGGTGCCGGCAGATCCGTCTACGCGCAATACTATTCGTGGTATCAAAAAAGCAGTTCTCGTTGCCGTCATGGTATGTCACTGTATGTCCTCCGCTCCAAGCATGGTTGAGAGCTAGGACCTCGCGTGCTTTACTTTACTTTGCACTTGGCTCTGGAGTCTTCTCTTTCTTGTCCAAGCCGATGGCGTGTTTGGCTCTATGCAACAAGCTCTCTTTCTGTCCACGCTCTTTCTGAGGTTGCGAGTGGCCGCCGTATCTACCGTTGCAGAGTCAGTCCACGAATTAGCCCATACTGAACATTATCTATACTCACTTCTCCTTATGCACATTCCCCTCCCCGCCTCGGCCAGTGTGGTAATTGTCGTAGGCGCCACCAGGTTGCTCAACTCGCGTCGCAGATTCCGGGACCACTTCCTGCGATGGCACGCCAGCCTTCTCTGCGTGCGCGATGTTTCCTGCACCGCCGCGGCCAGCGCTGTATTCCGGCTCCTTGGAAACGCCCGGCGTGCCTTCGCGCACAATGTCGCCATCGACGTAGACATTGCCGTCTGGGCCGATGTTGCCGGCGCCTGTGGTTTGTGAGTATCTTTGCGATGGCGAAGGGTGATGCACCGAGGGCCATTGCTCACCACCGCGGCCTGTGGAGTGGATCGTGTTGGCCATGTTGCTCGATGCAATGTGCAGTGATCCAATGGCTGTCTGTGAGCTGCAGCTGGTTATGCTTTCTGGTTGCTGGTTGAATCAGTGGAGTCAACGTGTAGGGCTGAGAGCAAGAAACAGGTATGAACAGAAACAGTAACACCGACTGCGTCAGTAGGCGAGAGAGAGGACAGGGGAATCACGCAAACCAGGTTCAAGGCAGCTCGCCGGGCAAGAACGGACATGACGCGTGTCAGAGGATTCCTGCCGTCTGGTGGTGCTGCATATGGCAGAGGCTCGGTCGCATACACCAGTAGCAGCTCGTGTCGTAGGCTGAGGGCTTGCTTGGTATGTCCTAACGGTACGCAAGGGGTGAAGTTGTTGAAGTGCCTGATAAGGAGTGACTTCATGCCAAGCGAGATAACGGGCTAGCTTGTCATTGGTGCCGGGGCGTGCATGTGAAGATGATATCACAGCATCTTTGGAAGAGCAGGAGGAGGAGATGTGTTGAGTAGCTGAGTGATGGAGACATTCGTATGCTGCATTCGCTCACCTCTGTACACACTGGTCGAGAAGAAATCGTGTTGAATCGGTCAGCGCGTCTTCCGGACTTTACCCGCTCATATTGTGTACTGTAGCAGCCTCTTTCACATCATCAAAATCGCATCGTCTTCCATCGATCTATCAGCAATTCTGGGAACACGACCTATGCATCAGCATATCGCACGGCACAAGCACATCATGCGCCGCCCAGCACGCAAGTGTTGACGATACAGAGCCGCGTCAGTGCGCCCACTTGCGGGTGACAATTGCAGGAATGAGCCTAGCTCGCAGCATTACCACAACCTGCTGAGGCCATCGCATCGTTCTACCTTGGGAGTATTCACTTTGCGGTGTAAATCTCCTGTTGGCACGGCGACATATGCTGCTCTTTGCAGCCTGTGGGACTATCATCAAATGCTGCACCTCTTGCTTTTGACTCAAGGCAGCCATGCCTTCCCCATCTGCTTGGCCCATGTGACTTCTACTGACCACAGGTTGCTACGGTGGCTTTACTGTTTCAGGTTGAAAGCACGTCGTCCACTGGCTGACTGATAGTGCTCCTCGGTGGGTACTTGAGCCGGGGCCCTGGTATTGATGCGGAAAGGTACTTAGAGCGATCGCAGCAGCCTTAAGAGACGACCTACCTAACACGATTCTCACACGACTGGCTGTCTACGAAGAAGCTAGACGTCAGCTACAGCGGATCGGCGTGGCTAGCATACCTTCGATGCGTGCCCAGTCTCTTACCTTAAGACTGACCCTGGAACAGACTGCAGCTGATGTGCAAACAGCTGGTACGCAGGATCTGGACATGACATAGAGTCGCGCCCACTTCCATCTGCAATTTGACATATATGCATGTCATTTCACCCGTGCGGGACAGCCTTTGAGACGAAGTGCTGCAGTGACAACTTGATCACTTCAGCTTCCTTAGCTTCGCCTATCTGGTTCTGAGCTTGCTGTCTTCGAGTTGAGCCGCGAGTACTCCGCACGCTGCAAATTGTACATCAGAAGGCTGCCGCACGAGCTGGTTGATTTTGTCGTTTGGTAGGTCCGAAACGCGAGTAGGGCGCCAAGTCCATCTCGAAGATGATCATTACAATGACTTGATCTAGATAGATGTATTGACTTCAACAGGTCTTCCTCAAAGCTACTGCCGTACACTGCGCTGGTGTTCGAGGCTGTGATTCCATCTACATCTGTTTTCCTCCCGAACGTGGCGGACTTCTCGACTCATGTGGTCTTCAATGACAGCACGTTTGGAAGCGAATCGACTTCGAACATCGAGGAGGTGAGCTAACTCGAAGCGCCGGAGTGCAAATGGTCGGCAGGAAGGTTGTCTGATCGGATTGCGGTAATGCGCCGGCTGCCATCGACATTGAGGAACCTTGTAGGCTCGCAGGAGTCGCGACATGGATGAATATTCTGAAGTCGCCAATATGTGAATTTTACGCATCTGCATTCACTCACAAGCAGCGGATTGCGTCATGCATGGAAAGTCCCCCGCCTCTCTCTGGCTCTTTTGGAATTCGCAACATACATCAATCTCCTGTCTCCTTCTCTGCGCACTTTTCGACAGCCGCTCGACGGACATGGACGGACCTTCGCTGATCTCTATCAGCGCTATAAGATTGGCACAAACCGCATCACGCAATGGCTTGCAGATACCGCCAATGACATCGGCAAACTCGAGAGCATAGTCGACCGGCAGACTCGCAAAGCGCTCAAGCACAGTGCGCTGCGAGGCAGTAGTCATACGGTGCGCATCAGTACATCCCAACTAGTGCGCCTTGCCTCCGAGGTTTCCATCACCACATTGCGCAACCGAGCGCCTCCGAAGGATATCAGAGACATCATCATCATCACAGAAGACGTACTGGCAGGCAGGAGGGACTACAGTGTCTGGAACGAGCAGAAAACGACCACGAAGGATGCTGAACACCGCCAGCAAAATGAGTCGCATCAGCACTTCATACATGTGTTGGTGGAAGTACTCGATCATCTCAAAAGAGCACACAAGTACAGCCAGCCCGTTGTTTCACGGCCCAAGGCGACTCGAGGGAAGAAGAAGCCTTCAGCTGCGTCAGTTGCTGTCAAGCCTGATGACAGCACCGTGCTGAAGAACATCTACAAGGGACTGGCCCTCGAGGAGCCTGCGATTGACTCTTTAGAGGAATCAGTGGAACACTTTGCCATCTCTGAGCCCATCTGTACCAAGCCATAGACTACACACTTCGAGCTCGAGCAACCAGAAGGCGAGGATTTGTTCGCTTTCTGGTGCCTGCTCAAAGACTTCAACAAGATCCGCAACTTCCTCCGCAGCATTTGGCAAGAATACTACGACAAGAAGATTGGCATCCACGTGGCATCAGAGCTCAGCGATAAGGCATATGAGATCGTGCAGCACATTACCGACGACTTCGCGGCAGAATTTCCTCCACTGGGCACCTTCTCGAGGGTCGCCGATCGTCTTGACTTCGAGATCTCGATGTGTGATGGCGAGATCGAGAGTTTCTCCTGTTCTGATACCACTTCGCTGGTAGATGGCAACTTCTCTGTCTCTACCGCCGATTTTTGTGTGTTCCAGCATTTGCATGCTTATCCGCCATTCGCGAAGGCTGAAGGTCCACCGCTGCAGAAGAGCCATTTCGCCAGGTCGTCCTGACTTTTGCAGACAGATGCCATGAGCTCAATCGCCGCATGCGAAGCCTGGCTGTGACTACCGCAGACCTGGTACAGAAAGGGGGAGGTGCGGCGCTACCTAAATTCGACCAGTTCTGCAACTTACTTCCCGACGTTTTCGTCGCAACGGGAGACATGCCCCTACACGTGGTCATGATATATCAGGCCATGATGGACACAATCGAGATCGGCGTTGAAGATACGATGAGTCCGTTCGCCAGTCTGTACAAGGAGGCAGTCATTGTGAAGTCTAAATGGGCACAGCTCGAGGAAGTTCAGGCACTATCCCACGCCGGCCGATCACTGTTTGATACTATCTAACGCAGATGGCTTGCGGGAAGCCTCGTCGCGGTGGATCAGCAAGGTCATCGGCGACACATCAGACCAAGTTTTGCAGATCGCGAAGGAAGGAAAATCTGACAAGCTTCGAGATGCAATGCCTGAACTGGCGGACACGTTCGTGAACTTTCCAGTGCTCACGGGAACCTACGCCAACATGATACTCAATCAATATTATGCTAACGGTGTCTACTCGTGTGGCGCACCATTCTTGGCATTGGCCACGTCTCACCTTTACTACGCCTGTCGCAAGTCTGGAACCATCAAGAACCGATGGGAAGACATGGAGTTCTTCGCGCATGCTGTTAACTCAGGGCCATGTTCTTTGGGGTTGCAAGATCTGGAGCAGACTTCAGGCAGCGTGGTCTCTTGTGCAAAGCAATTCGGCATTGCACTCGGCGTACCGCTCACGGAATATAGCAGAGAGCAAAAGCGGAAGCGAGGTCAACTTGAACGAGCTCCCCTGCCATCCCTGGCGACTATGCTCAAGAAGAGACCACAACTTGCTCCTTGTACGACGTGGATCATGACAGTCTATCATCGACACCTCATTTCCCGGGACCAGAGCATTACACGGGGAAAGGCACTTAAGCATGCGATGGCAAAAGTTTTCACATTGCTTTCATCAGTGACCAAGTGCAAAGTCAACGACGAACTCGTCTCTCAATGGGAGGCGTGTCGCAAGCTCCAGCCCACAGAACTGCTTTCAGTCCTCAGGACTGCCATGATGTCCGACGACGAGAAGCTCGCCTTCGACTACCACTCCTTTCTGCTACAGTGCAGAGGTATCATGCAGTGGGTCATCGACACCATGGCTGACGCTGGCCGTGCGATTCTATCGGAAGGACCGCTCGACCTCGCAATCTCTCAGCTCGAGCGTGAAGACCAGGCCTCATCTCGCTCAATCGTGATGGACACAGTCGATGACATTCTTTGGATGTCCGCGTTGGCGCAAGATCATAACATCCCAGACGCCCCGCTTGTGATCATCGGCGAACACATTGACGATGTCGTACAGCAGCGGGGACCCTCTTACCACCTTGACGATGCGAAAAACTTTGCAAGAACACTGTTGCGCACATGCAGGGACAAGAACGCCGAAGAGAGGGCGCAAAGCGTCCCTCAAAGACGTGCTGATCTCAGCAACGTGCGCGCCACTATCGTCGGCAGCAGGCTTACCATGACTGGTCTCGAGACTGCAGATCTCCGTGAGAACATGGCGGCGAGTGATACAGGCGAATACATTGGCGAAGTTTCCGAACATGCGGCTGATTTACCAGCACCACTGGGCTACCTTCCACCGTGTGTTGAGGACTGCCAGGAGGATGAGGACGCACAAGAGGGAGTCGGCGTCAGTCCTGTGATCGCGCAAGAGACAGAGGATTGCGCTGGCTACAACGGTACGAAGCGAAGAGCAAGCGATTCACTATAGATTGGTGGGTGTGTGTGATAGTATAGGAAAGGTTCCATAGCATGCCGTTGTGCACAAATAGCATTCATCGGCCTTGAGCTGAGAACTGTGAAGATGGAAAGGAGCAAAGCGCTCAGACTTGTGTTAAAGAAAGTAGCCGTTCATTCAGCTTCATTCCATACTACCCATACGCCCATGATGCTACATACTGCACATGTACCTCAAAGTCATGATGAGGAGTGCATCTAGGTGCTCTTCTTCGCAAACTCGACACGCAGAATCAAGTGACCGTAACCGTAACCGTCCATCTTCTCGCATGCCCGCGCAGCATCCGAGCGGTCTGCGTATGACACGAACGCAAAGCCCTTTGCTCTGCCCGTCTCCCTGTCCTTGGCGAGGAAGACACGCGTGACACGACCGTAGCGCTCGAACATCTCGCGCAAGTCTGCTTCTTCTGCGAATTCAGAGACCTGTAAAATGTTAGCACCCAATCCAATGATCCTCCCAAACCATCAAAACTTACGTTGGTGACTCTGAGCGTAGCCAGATCATCTCTCTCAAACTTGCCACCCATCCTCTCACCGCCCGAAGCACCAGCTGCACCCTTCCGCAAATGCGGCGGCACGTAACTGCTTCCACCTGCTCCCAACCCGCCCTCTCCAGTCCCACTCGGTCCCATCCCCTCCGGCATCTCCGCCGGCTCCGCATCAGCTCCCTCCGGCGCCATCGTATCCTTGAACGGACACTTGGTCGTGAAATGGTCTCCGCTACAAATACGACACTTGATCTGCATCTTCTTCAACGCCTCCGCCTTCTTGTCCTCCTCCGGCTTCGTCTCCTGCACGCCTCCCGGCTTGAAACCTGCCTGTGGGCGGAAAATGATGTTCTCACCCAAGGTGGTGGTGTCGGGGCGTGGGCCTGCTGGCTTGCCCGCCTCGGGGCCTATCTTCTCCCATGCTCGGCGCTCTGCGACGCGGGGGTTCTCGCGCTTCTTGACGACTGTGCGGCGGATGCGCTGGGTGCGCTTGACCTTTTTGCCCTCTTCGTTGATGAAGATTGTGACGACGGTTTCGGTGCCGTCTTTGTTCTTGGTGATTTGGGGTGCGGGGATGTTGGAGGCGAGGTCGGGGGTGTCGTCGTCGTCGGCCCAGTCGGTGCCCTTGACGGGGGGTGGGTTCTGCACTGCGGCGGCCATGTTGGGTGTGTGGAGGGGGTGTTGTGGTTTTGGGTGAGTCGTGTAGTGCAACGGCAGTGAAGTTGCAACTTCCTGAATTTATTGCCAAGGAGTGGCGGATGCGTCGTGCTTTCCCGCCACTGCCCGCGTTGTGAGTCAAATGTGGCTGAGTCACTTTCGACGCCACAGATCTATATTCCATTCACTTTCACTCTGCAAAGCATGAATCAGCCAAATTCTCTACTACTGAGAGTATATGAGCTCTTGCATTCATTGATGACGCTGGGATTGTTTGCTTTCCAAGATGCTGACGACAGTGCTCGTGCAGCGTGCTGCGATCGGAGTCTATCATCAAATACCGGCGCCACAATGTCAACGGCTCGATAGTCCGAACGTCGCAAGAACTCTATCACCTATAACAGATAACGTTTCAACGAACACCCAATGTGTTGGCACGTCTTCTGGAAAGGTGGCATCGTGTCTCGGGAGGGAAGTCATTGCTGACATTGACCAGCTGATGTGGTGACTATCTGCATTCACCACTGCATCTGCTACTGAAAGACTGATAGAGAGACGAGGCTTACTAGAACCGTTACTTGCGAAATGCTAGACCCGTTGCTTTATCTTCAACACTATAGGCGCTGGCTGAGCCTAGAGGCCGCCTTGGCGCTCAACTTCGACATCAGCTGCTGCGTAGAAGACAGGTGTTCGTCAAGATCACTCGACGGCTTCGCTTGATCTGACCACACCATGCGTACATTGTTGATGTCACTTTGAAGCCCGAAGACGGACGCTGAAGCTAGCATCGATCGCTGTGAGCGTTGCCTCAAGTCCGTTCTGGGCACCATTTCGATGTTGCCGATGACATTAGCTCAGGCGCAGCGCATGTGCTCTATATCAGACAGTCTGTTTCAATGCGAGTGCAGGTCTGAGTCTATTGCATCGGCCGTAGATCAAGTCAACGGCGTATTGCCCAAATGGTCTCTGATGAAGCGGAGGTGATTTCGCGGATTTTTTTTCCTCATGCCTTCTAGATCTCGGCCCACGATCATCCGAGGATGGAAAATGTGTGCTTCGGTCTGGCCGGACTTCGCTGGGATTGTAAGCCACGACAGCACAGGTCGTAAGGAGACATGTTAGCATCTTTTCGGTGCTCTGCCCCAATTCATCGGCGATGACTCTATGATTGTCCCATGCATGAGTAAGGACAACAGTGTTGCCAATGCAGCCTTTGAGCGCGCACGGCAAATGGTGCCCTTCGTGTGAGCCCAGACAGGAGTCATGACCCTGACGAGAAGTGTATGATCGCAGATGAGCACGCTTGAGCTTGCCTGTTGTCGATGGGGTAGCGCCGGACAATAGAGCTATTGGAGAAGTCCATGTGAGCCAAGAGACCAGACGTGCCGTGCTGCCGCGAAGATGAGGCTGACGGCCTGTTCAAGTGAGTGAGCTATCAGGCATGCTGCTCGCGTTCGGAACGACACCAAGCAAGTTATGGCGAGGCATGGCACAACAATGCGCGGACTGATGGACTGATATGGTAAGGTTGAACATGAAGTCGCAATGACCATATCCTGCGATCCTTCGTGCCTCATGCTCCGTCGGTGTCATGTACAGTAAACCCATGGGCGAAATTTATCCTTCCAGTCTCGACGTTGGGAGATCCGAGAGGTGAATGGGATTGCCCTGCTCAAGGTCAAGCAGGCCGAGCCCGACAGCGGCACCGCACCGACAGCCGCGTGTCCTCATGCTAGCAGATCTACCGGCATCGTGGATAAAGACTGACAGGCCACAGGCTGAAGCCGGCCCGGCGGTCCTGCAAGTCCATTCACATCTCATGGGCCGGGGTGCCTGGTGCGTACGCTCTCGAGACCGATGTGGACACAAACATGAGCGCGCTGCACTTCACGATCTGTGCTGGAGTGTCACACTACTGTCGTTTTTCGTGTGTCGGGACGATCCACATCGTGTTATCGTGTGAAGGTAGCGCAAAGGTATTTTCGACATTGCCGCGGTATGGGCGAGCAGCTGTTTATCATCCGCAGTCATCAGGTGTCGTAGTGCTGCAGAAGTGCTGCTAGACTGTGTTATGGCTTTGCTTCGATATGACTGCGAGGTTCCATACAGGTTTGCGTTCCAAAGACCAATATTTGCTTGCTGCTGATCTGCCTGGTGCGAGTTCGGCCTGAATTCGGGCAAGCGGTGATTAGAACTTACTGTTAATGCGGGGAGTGGAACCGTAGGACGAACATTTTCTTTCGAGAGAGGATTGCCGAACCTGCAGATGGTTGCCATTTTCGGTCCCTAGCTTCACGACAAGGACCGGACGTACTTCCACATCTGGAAGACTCGAATGAGGCTGGCTTGCTGTGCCACTTCTGTGTGGCGCCGACGATGCTCCATCGCACTGAGCTGCAGCTGAACACCACACGTAAGGAGACGATGTGAAGCTGCGTTCGGCCTCCCAAGTTCTCGTAGGGTCAATGACGGTCAATTTGCTTGGTGACTTGGAAAGAAAACCTTCACTCCCCGATCCAGAATAGTCCGAGTACCTCGAAGCGTTGGGTGCAGCGGAAAGGATGACGAGCTCGATGCTCGAAACAGGCAGTCCAGCTGCTGATGCCAGACTAGCTGCCTGTCCATGGGCAGATCGTTCCCGAGGTCGCTGCTGGTGATATGATGACTTGGCAGGCGATAGTCCTTATCATGGCTGCTGGTAAGCGGTCTATCAGATTCATGCATGGCACTTGCCGTCGCCGCGCTCCCTCTCCACGCGTGCGAATCTGGGACTTGCGACAGCAGCACAGCAGAGTGAACGACTCGGCAGTCGCTACTCGTGGTGATCCTTCCATCTGCTGGCTAGCGAGGACGAGCGAGGTAAAGATGTCCTGAACCGCACAGTCGTGGCGCAGCTGGCACGTTTCGATCGGCCGCCTGTGCGTGAAACCTCGCCAACTGCAGTTCTCGTGAGGTAGACGCTGGCCATGTGGTGTGCCAAGCTCTGGCTGCTTCAACGATGATCACCTTCCGACTTGCTCGGCGCTGCAGCTGAGGGAAGCAGTCTGCTTCGGTGAAGTTCGAACAGAGTCTTAAAGTGCGCATAAGTCGCGTCTGGCGAAAGTCTGCCTGATGAAGCGCGTCTCTGTTCATGTCGCCGCTGCAAGGTCCCCAAACATGTCGCCTGTGCCACATTGTCCAACTGCTAGTCGGCACTTGCCAAGTGGCTGCTCTCTTCAGCCTATTCTTGTACTGTGGCACGGATCGACAAGCCGCGACACGTGTGTGAGATGGAAGGACACGCGAGGCAATCATTCTTGCCATGTGTGGCATATGGTCAATATATTATATACGCGCCCTCGTGTCACCCTGTCTGTCGTCGTAGGACAGCGGAGATGAATGCGGATCGCGACCCAAGCACTTTGATAGAGCGCCACGCTGCTGGCGTCAGCGTTCGCAGGGATGGGGCTTGTTCCTTCCACGTGCCCTTCATCCGGCACCGAGCACCTCTCCACTCTCTCTTGCCACGATGGCAAGCCACCAACAACTTTCCCTCGTGCATCATGCAGCCTCAAATGATCTACAGTACTCATGACTGCTTCAACGGCGAGATGCTGCCTCAGCTGAGCTCATGTGCGGCACCCGTCAAGCCCTCGGCTTCTAACACACCTTCAAATGGGAGAGCGAGCAGGCATGACAGCAGAGCAGGTACCTCGATACATGTGCGAGCAGCAGACCACTGAGCTTGCCCTCAAGGCTCAAGATCGTCTGTCGATCAGCCGAGTGGTCCCAGAGCAAAAGAGATGCGGCGCAGAACTCACATTACTACTGGCATTGGACTGACTGTCACTCGCAGAATCGTATGGTCGAACATCTTCCATCTCCATGGATAGCGCTGTGTGCTGTGGGTGCATAAAACGCTGTTATATTGCTTCGCATGAAATGGCGCTTCTGCGGAACACCATACTCCGGATCTCTTAGGAGCGTGCGCTGCGCGAAGGTGGCGTTCACCTTTGCGTGCCTGATACCGCCCAGCTCGTTACAGTGTTGCGATCGACTCCAGACGGCAACAAAAATGTCACTTGTCGCGACGGCAGAAGCCGGGGGGCCGGTCTTTTGGATGCCTGACGCCCAGCCTTGCCCAACCGTCAGTCATTAGCTGCTGCTAGTCCGCGCCCCGAGCAGCGGACCACCCACACTTGCAGCAGCCCATGGCTTCCTCTGCCGCGCGGAGCTGTCAGTGATGGTGCGTGGTCTAGCGTGCTCCTACCTTGCAGCTGTGGAGCACTCTTCTCTCAATTACAACGAGATCATCGACGCAGACATCTGCTCGATCTCTGGTTCGCCGCTCCTCAAACAGTCTTCTATGCAGTATGGGAAGTGCTCATGCAGGCATGAAACATGAAAGACCACGCTTGTGGCAGGGCAAGCTTCTTCCACGACTGCAAAAACAGGGGAGAGAAGGGAATCCGAAGGATGCGCCACTTGCTGCACCTGCTTGACCCTCCAATTTTCGTCACAGTTGCGCATTAATGGCAACATCAGGTGCCAGTCATGCCCTGCTGCAGAACGATCATGCAAAATGATCATGCATGGCAGCATGGGATGATCGGTGGTGGAAGCTGATTGCCCAGAACGTGGGCCTTGTAGGGAATGCCCCATCACCACCTTGGCCAGGCACAGAGGCTAGTAGCAACTCCTGGTGTCGATCTTCTACCTCAAGTTCAAAAAGGTAGGAGCTCCGATTGAGTACCGCCGCGCCAGGCCCTGGTATTAAGCACGCTTCTTTATTGCAGGAGAACAAACATGTGGATCAAATGGCCTTCAAAGGGGTCACAGTCAGTACTTGGTCTCGGCACAAGCCGCATCGATCCTCTGGCAGTCATGAACGACCACGTCTGGAGACTATGACAATGCATTTGTCTATTTCTTCACCATCCGCTCATTGAGTACTGACTTACCCGCACTTGGTAGTACAAGCCGGATTCTTGTGCGCTCCATCGCACCAACGTCGATTAGATAGCCACCCGCGAAAGCCTGCTGACACTGGAGTGATTGGAGCGGGACGCGCCATGCCCGGGGCACCTATACATTGCTTAGGATTCATGCAGAAGCTGCGGCGTAATAAGCATAAGGTCTCCGTAACCTTGCCCACAATCACTATCGCCATTCGCAACCATCTACTACAGTACACCTTGGTCAGGCTCCTCCACTAAAGCCGTTGCCAACGGCTCAACGGTCATTAACGTCTGCAATCCGGCTTCTATCGAACGTTCGGGGCAACGGCACTTGATCAATCAATACAGGCTAATAGATTACGACAACGTCACAAGCAAACGAGTGCTATCGAAATGGAAGGGCAGTACCCACCATCGATGCCACCGATGGGCGTCTTTTATCCTACGGGATATCCTCCGATGATGCCACCCGAGGCCTTACAACCAAGGCTACATCAACTACAAACCTTGTCCCTGGAGAGCCTTGGTAGCTATTCTGACTACGAAGATCCGAACCGCGCAATGCTGCCACCACAGCAACCACCACGCTCACGACGACGACAACCACAGGGCGCAGAGCACGTAAAACACCGTCGTACTCGAAGTGGCTGCTATACATGTCGCCAAAGAAGAGTCAAGGTCAGCGTGCCCGTCCCGGCAGCTTGCGAAGGATGTCTGCTAACAACATTGGTCGCAGTGCGATGAGACTCATCCAGTCTGTGAACGTACGTCACATAGCTTCAATACTTAGCCTTTCCAGTCGTTGACGCAGACAACAGGATGCCGTAAAGGTAAACGAGAGTGTACCTATCCTGGAAGCACATCATCCTCGACGAAGCCACCCAGGACCGGTAGCAGGTCGAAGGACTCGCCCGGAGGATCGAGTCCGACTGACAGCGAAGAGGATATCGACGAGAAAGTTCCGCTGTCTGCGATACCAGACGAAAATGACGACGACGACATTGGCGACGAGCCGCAATCGGCCGTGTCCGACATGCGCAAGCAGAACAACGTCCCTCCCTCCGCAGAGGCTTTGAGCGCTTCACCATCGATCGACTCTCCCACACGTACTGCGCCAAGTCGTCCGCATCCTGTGCGAACATCCTCGAAGCAGCCGCTGGGACCAGAGATCTTGCAGAGTAGACGGTGGGCAACTTTACCCAAGGACGTAAAGTACTACCTAAGGTACCACCGAGAACACATGTCGCATCACCACTATGCGTTCAAGTACGATGGCGGCGACTTCCTCAACACGACTTTCTTGGAGATCGCGATGAATGACAGTAGCGCAGCGCTGCTGTACTCGATCGTTGCTTTCGCTGCATACCATCACTCAATCGCTCGCAACGACGACAAGATATCGATGTTTCTGTCATATTACAACAAAGCAATTGCGTATCTGCAACGGTCTCTCAAGAATAAACGTCACAACGTTGCAACTCTGCTGACAATACTTCAGCTTGCAACCATTGAGGTACCCTGCCCTTTGTAAGCTACCACCAATACATAAATGAGCTAACATCAGACAGGAGTTCTTGGGCGATTGGGTCAACCTGCTAGGGCATCAGAAAGCTGCGCTACAGATACTCACAGACTTGTTCACTCCGCAGACGATCATGCAGGACGAGACTCGGCGGAAAATTATCAACTGGTACATTCGATTCGATCTGTTCGCCGGTATGATGTCTGGGGGAGAGACGGCGTTGGGTAGGGACTGGTTCGCAGCGGCAGCCGACTTCTACACACGCCAGACGAGAGATCGACCGCACGACTTGGGTGCACGATTCGAGGAGTACTTCGCAACATCGCGGCTGCTAGCTACAGATGTAGCGCTACTGTTCGCTGCGAAGACTCAGGACAAAATCAGTGACGAGGAATTCATGGGCAGCATACAACATCTGTCGATAGCCTTTGCAGAGTTTGGCAGGACCATCGAGACGGCATTCACAGACCCTTCGTGCTTTGTCAGGGACTTTCCACGAGCATCAGCACCGTATCAAGACGACCTGTTCAATTACCGAGACCCGAATTTCCTCTACGCTGGGGAGCTGTCCACGATGAATTTCGTCTTGCTGGATCATTGGGCTATTGAGTTGATGTTCAAGTATCAAGTCACCATGGCGACTGGACAAGCACGATCACCCGAGCTCACCGACTTGGCACTGAAGAAGGGTAAGATGTTTGAGGCTATTCAATACGGAGAGCAGAGTGGAGTTGCGGCTGTACTTGGCTGTCAGGCAAGCCTGGGCATCCTTGCGCTGTTCTTACCCAAAGACCAGCGACACACTATGTGGTGCAGGAAGAAGTTCGCCGGTATCGAGCAGTTGGGGTAAGTACATTCCTCCTGATATATGATGCCGTTGCTTTTCATGGCTGACTTGTTCCAGCTACATATATCCCAGCACCTACCGACAACGCATGTCCGTTCTATGGGGCATCGACGCCACTGAATGGTGGCTCCCCAACAACGAAGGCTACCTGGCCAGCATCCGCACAATCAGAGACTTCGTCCACTACCGCGCAACAAAGCCGTCAGACGCCTTCGCGACTGGTATTCGAGACATGAACGGCATTTTCCGCACGCTGCATATAGAGGAGCAGGGCATAGCAAACGGACTGGGAACGGCAGATACCGAGAGCAGTCTGAGTCCTTGGCGCCAGGAGAGCAGTCCAGAACAGCCTTGGAATGGTTGACATTCACGACACGCATAAGCCTTTGTGCTGACCGACTGCTTCAACGGGGAGCTGGGCTTGAGACTTGGGAATGGCACTCACACCTGTCGCAGCGCCTCGGGACCGAATCGCGATGCCGCGCATATGCCGTTGCCGGGAGCCGACTGGGGGCCTTCCTCCATTGTCCATGGGCTTCCACCATTGCTCATAGCCATTGTCGCCGTCTTATCCTGGCACCAACTGGTGATCGTACCAATGGCTGTTGCACCAGCTCACGGCGTGAGACTCCATCGTGGACAGGCTATCAGGTTGCGAATGGTCATCCCTCAGTCTGGCTGGTGATTTCGATCCTGCCGGACATGACATATGTGAGGAAAGACCAAACCACACTGCTCGAACCACATGTGACAGCCGTCGCGGGATCGATGCTGCCAACAAATGCACTTCGCGTACTGCATCTCGGTATCGCCGAGACATCTGACCCACTGCCGAAAGTGATGACGAAAAGCAGAGTTCGACGCTTGGAAGCAGCCACCAGGACTACCGTTTCATTAAATGCAAGATGCAGCGACGGATATGCAACACATGATGCGATCGATACCACGGATTGTGGTGATTGCACTCGCAACACAATATCAGTCAGAGAGACATCTTCGGCGCTGTGGAGGAACCATGGCAAAGACACTGAAGACAGCGTCGCAGGGAGAACAACAACAGAGGAAATGCCATGCCGTGTTGGGTTCCAAGAAGGCAAGAAGGCGGCGGCACATCTTGAGCGGCACCCGACATCTTCCAAATCTGTCCAAGATCAGGCCGGAAGAACATTTCCCCCGTCTACTATAGGCATAGACTCTGCCAAATGCAGCTACGGCCTACGCCTCGTGCATGCCACGTTCCTCCCATTCATCCCCAACCTTCGACGATCTCTTCTCATGCATCATATCAACACGAATCCGCCAGTAGGAATAGATTGCGCCGAGCCTTTGCTGTCTTCTACACTATGGACTATTCTCCTTGGTGCTCGATATTAGCGAGACTTCCCAGCCGTCTTTGCGATCTTGTGTGTGTTCCAGAACAGCATGATGACTCTGCTTTCTAGCTGCATAGAGCCCGCGACGCGCAGTCATGTCTTCGGATGCCTTGGAAGTGGAGGATCTGGCTGCGTCGGACTTGCGAGCGGGTCGATACGAGGCGTTCGACACGGCATGAACGCTCATCTGTCGTGCATGGCCGCGGTGGACATTGCGATGGTATAAGAGGGAGGTGTCATCGGTACTAGGTTTTGTTGCTTTCCAGTTCCCCAGATCTACTCCGACAAACAGACTTTGAATCGCGTGTGATGCTCCGGGTCGTTCTTGCAGCTGCTGCTGCCGCCAGCGTGGTGCTTGCTGTGCCGCAAGGTATTAACTTTCAAGCTGTGAACGAGGCACCAACACCAACACCAACCGCTCAAGGTCCGCCTGTAAGTATCGGATACCAGATCATCGCCAGGATGTACTCAAGTACTGTCTCTAACATCACTGCTACTGCATAGATTGCTGCTGTCAAGGAGGTACCGACCTACAAGCCCGCCGCCGCCGCCCAGGAAGCTGCTGCAGATGCCGCTGCCGACCCAGTAACGGCAGAGAAGCGTTCGCTGTTTGCTCGTGCTGCCTGTGACCGTCAGCCTCAAGGTGCTGGCCCAGTCACTTCGCCAGATACCGCGCAGGATTTTTTGGCCAACAAACAGTACAGTGACATCGCCAATGGTGCTGCGACACCACAGGGTTACTCTCTCGTCTTCCAGGACCTTCAAGGAGCCACTCAGCAGAATGGATATCTGGGCTTGTAAGTACCTGCCGTTGATAAGCTCTTGAAGTACGTGCTGACACGACGCAGCTACACTCTGAACAGTTACGACACCATTAAGTGCCAGCAGCTCTGCGATAGCACAGCCACATGCACTGCATTCAACACCTACATCGAGAGAGGTAAGTCCCAGAGGTGGTTCAATCATTGGGCAATACTGACAAGAATCTCAATAGACCCATCCCTCGAGCCAGGTGCCGATTGCCCCAACCCACCAAGCACTGTCAACTACAAGTGCTCGCTCTACGGCCTGCCAGTCAGCAACACCACCGCAACCAACACAGGCCAGTGGCGAGCCGACTTCCAAGTCGTAATCACCGGCTCCAACGGCTATCTGAAGAACGCTCCACCACCATCATACCCTGGCTTCAGTGGCCCAGAGGCTCTAGGCGGCGCCATCGACGTCCCCGTCGCTGAGGGCAATGGCTCATACCTTGGTGTGAAGATTTACCCAGGCCCATACGATCCCGGCCAGTGTGTCGGCGCATGCCAGGCGACGACCGATTGCAACTTCTTCAACTCGTACATCTTGAGTAAGAACAACTCACCGGTCGGCACTTACTGCAGCTTCTACGACCGAGCTTGGGACCGGAGCTATGCGACGAACTTTGGACAGTATGATCAAGAGGGAAACTATTATTCTGTCAGCAGCTCGTATAGCTACACCTTGACGAACTAGGATGTGGTGATGGGTTGGACTGGTGTACCTTGGACTTCGTACGGCGTCACTTGCCTCCCTCTTGTCCGAGTTCTTTCGGAGGAAATGAATTTACTGACGGACGAAAAACACGGTAGACAACGCTTATGCTTAAGTCATGGCCCAGATCCTGTACTTCAACACTGACATCCGAGTCCATGGTTGGGCGATCGAGATCGTCGTGGTATTATGTCACGCTTGTTAGCACATGCCGTTTGCGGGCAGTGCTCACCTGCCGAAACTCCACGCGCGACCTGTTTTTTGAAGCTGATCTGTCACACATATATCACGCATCGTCTCTGTCCAAGATTGAGAAGGCACACAAGCTTACCTCACAGACTTTGCAGCTCCATGGACAACACATCAAGCTAAGCTAGCTTGCATTAGCACCAACACTGCAACGACAGCTCTCTAATATCACGAACCCAAGAACACTGACCATACACGTACCACTTCCACGCCTGTACAAGACAATGGAACCCCCACCACAAGATACCGCAACCCTCATCCAGGCCCTTCAATCCATCACCACCACAACCTACCAAAACGACCCCATCGCCAAATCCAATCTCCTCCGCGCAGTAAAGGCTCTGACCGAACGCCTCGAGGATCCTTGGGAGCGAATCTACGATGCAGTCTTCATAAATCCGATCCTCCTCACAACTCTCAAGATCGCCACCGATATTACGCTCTGGTATCATCTAGACGCTTCTGCACCCCAATCATACGATGTCCTCGCCTCCAAAACTTCCACAGACCCGGCCCTCCTGCGCCGGATCCTCCGCCTTCTCGCCTCATCTCAAGTCATCAACGAGGTAGACGTCGAGACGTACTGTCACAGCACCTACAGCGCTGCGCTCGAGGATCCGCGAGGACTCGTCACTGGGGTTCAGTATTACTACCACACTCCCGTTCTGCAGCATCTCAGACTCCCGAAATACTTCGCGGAACAGGGCTACAAGCACCCCACGGACCCCATGACAGCGCCCTGGAAGAGCATGGTCGGCCGTCCCGACTACCCGGGCCTACGATGGCAATACCTCTCCGAGATCGACCCAGAAGAAAGCCTCCATTTCAACACCTTCCTAGCCTCAATGCGGAAGGACCAGGTCCCATGGCCTACTCTCTACCCCATCTCCGACCTCATCGAGAACTACGATCCAGCTACCCCCTTCCTCGTCGACATCGGCGGCGGCAACGGTCGAGACGCAACGCAACTGGCACAACACCTCTCAACCCACTACCCCTCCCTCTCCACAGCATCCATAATCCTCCAAGATCAACCCAACGTCCTCACCTCCCTCCCCAAAGACACCCTGCCCCCATCAATCCAGCCCCAACCCCACGACTTCTTCACCCCGAACCCCGTCAGGGGAGCGCGTGCATACTTCCTACACTCAGTTCTGCACGACTGGCCCGACGATTCCGCTCTGTCCATTCTCGCCAACATCAAGTGCTCCATGACGGAAGGCTACAGTAAGATTCTGCTGATGGAACGGATCATGCCCGCTCGGGCCCGGGATATGGATCCGCGCGCGGCGGTGTTGGATATTCAGATGATGTGTAACTTCGCCGCGTTGGAGCGGACGGAGGCGCAGTGGAGGGATTTGGTTGTGAGGGCTGGGTTGAGAGTTGTGAGGGTTGTGGGGATGGGGACGTATAGTATGATTGAGGCGGAGCTGTAGACGGTGGCTGGCTGCAGCGTGTTGGACGCTCTCCAGTGGAACGAAAAGGGCTGTGGCACTGGAAGCTCGTTGATGTCTATACTACATGAAGTTCATTCGGGGATCGCTCAAGCATACCACATGACATTTTCGTGGGTGTATCTATACTTCTGTCTCGGTCTGCGATGAGGCTTCCTCAGCCTCCTCTTCTTCCTCTCCATCCGCCTCAACGGGCGCGGCCTTCTCCACAGGGTCTGCATCTCCGTTGATATCAATCAGATCTCCATGCGCACCACCTTCCCTCTCCAAGCGGAGATACTCCTCCCACTCCGGGAACATCTCCTCATCCTCGCCTGGAACACCTAGCAACCGCGCCACCTTACCCTTACCACTCTTCTCCAACGAACCCTTCCATGCCGTCGCGATGTCTTGCGCTCGACTAGGCTTGTATGTCTGTGCGAAGAGTGTTGCTTCTGCGTGTCGGTTCGTTTGGAGGAGAATATCGAGACATGCATCCTTGTCGCCCAATTGGTGGTAGCAGGTGAAAGCGACGTTGTGCTGGCCGGCAGTTTGCGCCTTTTCAGCTAGCATGCGTAGACTTTCGTGATTGCAGGATGATGTGTAGATCAGTAGTAAGCTCCCAAGGTCGTTCGCGTTGCGGAAGCATTCCTCGGCGAGCTTGACGTCCCACCCAGTAAGTGCTGCGTCGCCCACCGTCTTCCACTTGTGCTCGACATCGGCTTCGCGCGCCAGCTCGAGTGCGATCTTGAGCTCATTGAGACCAAGCGCAAGCTCGAAGCGGTGCTCGCTGTCCGTTGCAACTTCTAGAGCTTGCTCCTTGTAGCCTTGACCTTCCAGGAATCGTGCTATCTTGTTCTTCTGGTCTTCCGGGATCTCGCCTTGCTCAAGCATCTCCATCGCAGCGTCAAGATCGCCTCGGAGGACGAGAGTCTGGTACTCGATGACGCTGACGGAAAGTGCAAAGGATGAGACCTGAACATCCTTGTCGCAGACGTACACTCTGCCGTCTCTGGGTAGGTATCCTAGGACGTAGTATGGCTGGTCGAAGTGGCTGACGGTGTAGGTCTGGTCGCCGACAAGGTAGTTGAGGCGGTTCGTTGAGTTGGTGTAGACGAAGCAGTCGCCGACCCACTGACCAGTTCGCACGCTCTCGTTGATGTCGCACACAACCTCGAAGGCCTCCTCAACACCATCCTCATCCACGTTGCCAGATTGAAGTGCAGCCACATACTGCTCTCTCGAGTATCGCAGAACGTAGTATGTGTCTTCGCATGCCAGACAGACCAGCTCTCCAGACTCCGACCAGTAAACGTTGCGTGGCTCAACTTCGATGCGACGGACAAGCTTGCCAGACTCCCAGTCGAAGAAGCCAATGCCGCCCTGGCCCTTGACACCAAGCAAGACACCACCGCTCAAACCATCGGCCGCGAAGCCAACGTTGACTGTGCCGTCACCAGACTTCGGCTTGAAGTTGCGATAGATCTTGACCGAATACTGTGATTCCCGGATGGCGTAATCCTTGTCGTTCTCCTTCGAAGCCCAGGCGAAGTCCAGTGCAGAGCCGAAGGCTTGATTCCGCAGCGCAAGAGCAGTGTAGATGATGTATTCGCCATCACCGCAAACCGCGACGAAGCGACCGTTGGGCGAGTGAATCAGTGTCTGAGGGTACAGCTCGGTGGATCCAAGGTCTTTTGAAGGAAGAGTAATGGCTTGACCGTCCTTAACTGATTTGTCACCACCCTTGATGACGGATGTGAGGATCTCAGAGTGTCGTGCCCAGATGATCTTGCCGGAGTTGTCCATGGAGACTGCAGGCTCTTCGCGACCCATCTTGACCACTACTGCACCATCGTCGAAACCCATGGCAATACCTTGTCTGCCGCGCTGATAGGAGACACACCATGCTCGTTCCAGTCCGTATGATAGCGATTGTTCGAGGCGATATGTATTTGCGTGCCAGATCTTGACGGTGCCATCTTCAGATCCAGATATGATGACTGGTAGTTCAGGGTGGTAGCAGGCGAAGGAGACGTTCGATGTGTGGCCCTCAAGTGTTGCGATTTGTGCCTACGAAAGCAGTCATGTCAGTTGGTACTCGGACTATGGATTGAGTTGCACAGAAGCTCGTGCTCGACGTGAGAGTAGCGTGCTCATGCTTCACAATTAGTACGTACCTTGGTTGTGTAGTCCCAGATCTTGACAGTTCGGTCGTCTGAGGTCGTGAGGAGATACGGCTTGTCGCTCTGTGGGTAGTAGTCGACGTGGTTCACGCCCTTGGTCTCGTGTGCTTCGAGTGTGAAGTTGGGTGTACTCGACCCAAGATTCCAGATCTTGACCGTCCTGTCCAGACATGCCGACGCGAAGGTGTTGGTGTCTTTCGGGTTGATGGCAAGTCCCATCACATAGTGGTTGTGACCCTCAAATGTCTGCACGTTCTTCCAGCCTTTCTCCCAGTCCCACAGCTTAATTGTCATGTCATCGGAGGCGGTGAGGACGAATGGCTGCGTCGGGTGGACGACTATGGCACGGATGTAGTCGGGATGTGCTTCGAAGCTGGTGATCTTCTCCGAAGTGTTGTAGTTGTAGACTCGTAGCTGAAAGTCATCGCTGCCACAGACGATCCAGTTCTTTCGGGAGATGAAGCGACCGGCGCGCACAGGGACGTCGGTGAGCTCGAAGGTCTTGATAATCGACTGTGTCTCGTATGACCAGATGTACACATGGCCGCTGTAGAGGGTGGTGAGGATCCACGGTTCCGTTGGGTGGAAGTCGATGCCTTTCACGCGCTCGCTGCGCGCGAAGAGCTGACGCTGTAAGTCGAGGTTAACACTGGCGACCATGGTGCGGGTGAGCCGAGAAGGACAAACCTTGACGTCGAGACGCATGATTGCGATCTGAGGTGGTGGAGGGTATGCAAGGGACGAAGTCGTCCTACTTAATTGGGGAGGGAGACACCTGGCTTATACCGCTAGTGGGCTGCTCCTTCCTTGTGTGGTCGGTGAGGTAGTTGCGACTATGGGTATGTTATGTAAGGTGCGACTACTGTACAGAAATGAGCGTATGTTTATTGCAACGGCAAGAGCAGCCTGTCCTCGATCCCACACCAGCGTACAAGTGTCGTGAGCTCCCAAAATGTCCCTTCCCCATCCCGCATTCTCAGCCACAGTCCTCAAGAACCCTTGTCTTGGGTTGTGGCTGAGAAACAGACAAGTGCGTCACATGCATCGACTAGCGCCACGAGGACCGCCATCATACATGTAGTGTTCAAACGCACCCATCTTCCCTTCCCTACCACTATCCACAAAGCACATTTACACAGTACACTCGGGCGGCCATATCGCAAGCATGAAGTTCCTCGCCCTCGCCTTCCCCGCGCTCCTCGCAACCTCCGCCACCGCACGATCAACAGGCCTCTTCACAACCTCCGACGTCACGCCACAGGACGACACAAACCTCTCAGTCCCAGGCGATAACCCACTCGAACACTGCGCAGACCCAAAGGACGACATCCTCGCGATCAAGAGCGTAGACCTCAGCCCTAACCCACCTCTCGCGTAAGTCTCAGCACTACTTCTGAACGAAGCCCACCCAGCCACCTCCAGTGACTGACACCCCAAACAGCGGTCAGACTCTCTCCATAGCCGCCAAAGGCGTCCTCGCCAAAGACGTCGAGGAAGGTGCCCAGGTTCATCTGACTGTCAAGTACGGCCTCATCACCATCATCCGCCAGACCGCCGACTTGTGTGAGACAGTGAAGAAGGTGGACTTGGAATGCCCGCTGAAGAAGGGCGAGCTTGAGTTGGTCAAGGATGTGGATCTGCCGAAGGAGATTCCACCGGGGAAGTACACGGTTGAGGCAAAGGTGGTGACGAAGGATGAGGATGATGTTACGTGCTTGAAGGCGACTGTGCAGTTCAAGATGGGTGGGAAGGGTCTCTTCAAGCAGGGGCTTTAGGAGTGTTGTTGAGTGGGGATATGCTGTGGTGGTGGAAGAAGAACAAGAAAAGAAGGTCATGCGTGTTTACCCAAGGGCAGAGATTGCGAAGCTTGTCTATACATCAGCATTGAGAGTGAGCGTTTCAGTTTTCTACGAAGGCTATGAGAGACGTAATGCAAACCCAAGTGGCTTCAGTATTCACGTCGGACTCGGAACGACCTGCATCTCGCAAAGCTTTGCCATCAGAAGCCTTCCTTGACAGCCAATATGGTACACGTTGAGATCTACGACAAGTGTTCTGTCCTCCCGGAGTAAGGTAGCGGACTTTAGTAATTTGGTGCAGATTGAGGGCATTCGGCAGCTGGCTATGGTCGAATGGCGCAGTCAAATTGTCACCGTGGACATATATGGGTGGACGGCGGAGGCTTGGGAGAGACATATCTTTGTATCTCTCAAAGCTCGAGTTGCACCTGCCATTCGCGCATAGCTCGCTTGCTGTATTTCTTTTTGTCATTCCTACCACATATGTACCATTCAAATCCGACACGAATAGATCGGTCCTCGATGGTTCGTTCAGCATGGGTATCGTGTCTATATCACTACACTGGCATCGTCTCGATCCAAAATGTGCCCTTCGTCTCGCACCATCGGTACACGCACATTGCTATGCTTAGTGTCTGCAATTCTCCAACGTCTTCCGCCTCGTTGTCGCCATTACTCTCCAAACAACTTCCTAACCCTCTTCATCACACTATCCTTCTCCGGGTCGTACGGGTGGTCTTTACTCGGGATCTCAAGCACCGATGGGAACGCTTCGCTGAATGCGTCGACTTTGCCTCGTATCCGTTCTGCGATCTGTCCCCAAGTCATCAGTATACCATTATCCCAGCTCATTCGTCCCGGACTGCCCCTTCCTCTTCGCTCGCGATACCATGTGCCTAGCGCTTCGGTTCCCTCACAGGCTCGGAAGACTCACATGTTGATTTATAAGCACAATAGCGATGTCTTTCCTCTCCTTCGTAAACTGCTGAAACGCGCCTTCGATCGTGGAGTCTTCGGTTTTGGAGTCGACTACCAGGTAGTTCTTTTGTGAGTCCGGGGGTTCTGTTACATGCTGTTGGTGTCTTTGATCAGCCCCATCGTTCCCCGTCCGTCGCTAGTGAAGCGAGGATGCTTACGCCAACGCCTGCGAGGAGGATGCCGGTCACTGAGTCCTACAAGGCATCATTAGTGGGGATGCGGGATGCTTGGTGGGCTGGCGTTACTTCGTCGCCGATGACTGCGAGAAACTCTCGGTCTTTGTAGGCGGATTGTGGGAGAGCCATGGCGAGGGTGTGGTGTGGGATGTGGTTGGAAGTGCTTCACATGAAGATGGTCTTTGAAGCTTGGACTCGATCGGAGAAACTCCGGCATGTGGCGGTGCAAGATGAAGTTCGACTTCGACTGCTCTTCAAACTCTCTCCTGCTTTCACATCACGATATCAAATCACCTACATACTGGATATCGACCCGCGACGTAGGAGGATAACTCAACGCTTACGGGTCGACGGTCGCTTGAGAAGCCGACCACGCTCCTCGTTCGACAAGCACTTCTGATGCAGTCAAAGACGGCGGATGCCTCTGCCCCCTTCCATCCCATCTGTAGCGGTGAAAGATGCTCATGCCGCTTGAATGATGCCATTTGGTCGTCATGCTGTGTTCGAATGCAGTTCACGAGCTGGACGCACTCAGTACGTACTTCGACTTCGCTCACATCTCTGCGCTGAAATACAGGTCGACAAGTTGTATGCATTGTGGCTTGAAGAATCTCCAATGGGTGCACATCAGCTTACAACACCTCTTCACATGCATACCACAGTTCAACGATACACGAAAAAATGATGGTTCGAGGCCAGCATCCACAGCTAGCCACCGGACTGCGATGCAAGCTGGGAAAATGCTATGAGACCATTTACGATGAGTGGCATTCGATCAGTCGTATGAAACCGGATTCAGCACGATGCGGCCTGGATAACGTCCAGTGTCTTCCTGCCTGCAGCCAGCCTTTGTGCTTACTTTAAGACTGTGTTAGCAGGTCGCTCAGACGACAACGGTACAACGAAACATGCGATCAAAGATCATCCTTGTTTCGGCCTCTTCTCTTTCATGAAACTCGAGGGTGATTTCGAAGCCTGTTACACAGACTGATCAGCAGAGTTCTTTCTCATTGCTCACACTCACACCATTCCATAGTATCGTGTCCGGCGCTGCTCTTCCAGAAGCAGAAGCTACTCTCGAAGGACTAAATGCTAATGGTCAATATCATGCCCCACCAGCCTCCTTCTCCTTCGACGAAATGAAGCCATGCGGTCAGGTACGGATCCTGCGGACAACTGTTTGCGCCTCTTATCGACCAGCATCCTTTGTCCTGATCATGTAATGGCTGCATGTCATCGAGACGAGCGATGAATGAGTCGCAAGTGGTGATACGCAATTCACAGTACCTATCTCGATCTTGCTCATGACACTCTGCAGAGGCCTTTATGAGCAAGCTGAAATCGTAGTGGCTTGCAGCATACCTTGAGACTGCTTACGAGCTCGAATCATTAGAGCCCACAAGCAAGCTGCATTCACACCGACATAAGATGAGACAGTCTGACGATGGTTGCTGCCAGCCAGCCACGGGACGCAGACACATGCTTGGACACCACTCACGACCACGACTGTCGACCTGAGGTCAGCCATTATCCGATTCAAGGCTAAATTGACAGCATTCAACAGCGCCTTGAGCTTATGATTGTGTGTAATGAACCAACAGGCTCGACACCACAGCAAAGTACGCCTCATCTGATGATCAGCGCAGCTTCAGTGACGAACAAGCCTGGCACTGTCACTCGGCGGAGTAAGACGTACGAGCTGGATATAAGAATGAGCTTCCGTCGATGATTGTCGGCTGGCATCAGCATTCGACTCTCGCAACATCACTCCTATCAGCTCGAAGCATACTCCACAACAGTTCTCATCCAGCTCAAGATGTCCCAAGAACCGCTCCCTACCATGGTCGCTATTCACGATAGCCGAGAACATCGTGTCTGGGTCTACTTTGTCGACAAGGGAAGGAACATCAGGTGGTACAAAGGGCCTCGTGATGACGGACCGGAACGTCAAGCCAGCACTATGCCGTACGACTCGCCCAGGGAGCTCATCGAATTATTCTCTCCAGAGCGCGGGAAGTCGGTGACCGTCAGAGTGAACAAAGACGCTCGCACCATCGCCGTAGTGGACTGATACGCCGGCAGTGGAGCGGCAGAAGTATGTTGAGGTTGCCACATACACTGAGCGAGCTGACAGAGTTGATTTAGACCCGCGTCTTCTACGTCAACGAAGAGAGTAAACTCCAGGAGGCCTGCTGGACGGAGGGCTTCAACAACGACAAGTGGTATCCCGGTGCCCTCAGTAACGTCGAGGACAATGGGTATGATGTTGAGCCTCGCTCTGTCCTGACCGCCACGGTGTTCAATCACTACATGAGGGTCTTCTATCAGCATAAGAATGAGAATGCTCCTTGCGTTGCTTGGGGCGAGAGCCGCGAGCGTGGTGATGAAACCTGGACCAGCAAGACGGCTGTTTCGTTCAATTGAATATCTGCGAATCTGAGCGGTGTCTTGGGAACCCATGATCTGCACTTACATGAACGCTCGTTCTTCTCAGACTCTGTGTGGCGTTCTGCGGCTTGTGTTTTCACAAACAAAACGAAACCCCGTACATAGGCAATCGAAAGCAAGAACTGCCATATTGTTTTGTACAGCTGAATCAGCGTCGCGGCGACCAGATATCGCGGCGCAGGTCGATCCTGACATCTCATCCCCTCCCTCCACCACCACCACCACCACCACCACCACCAATTATCGAGTGTAACGCCAAGCTCGTCGATTCGGCCACCGGGAATGACACCCATATGGCCACTTGCAATCAGTGCGGTCAAGCTCGGCCGCAAGCAACGTCAAGCACTTCTCCTGCATGACAGACTCTAAGATCATGCGGCTCCGTGCGGCAGATCGCCTTATGGCCTGATGGCTCCTGCACGTGGAGCGGACTACTCGCGAGCCCTGGGAGCGTTGTACTGCCCTCGCACGTATACTGGAATGAAGCATTGGTCGTTACAGCACGAGATTGAAGGATCATGACAAGAGTTCTTGGGTCTTTTACCAGAGTGGCAATAAATTAATTTTGTGTGCCCGAATCTTGAAGCTAGTCTCTCCTAAGCACTGGCAAAAGAATAGCACTGTTGTCCTCTCGTAGTCAGAGTAGTCTTGCACGCCACACTCGCCCGCGCTCTCTCCATCTGTAGGTGGAACACAGCACTAGGCCCGAAAGTGACAAAAAAGTGCGAAAAAAACATACAGCACAAGATTTTCCCTCGCGGTTATACACACAAGTAAACAGCCGGATTCTGTACGCAGGTGGATTGCAGCCATTGATCCCTTCTCAGGATCTCGAGGTAGAGCTTAAGCTAGACCTACGAACCAACATCGCTATGGTGAGGGCTCGTTGACTTCTGGACAGAAAGGGTTGTGAATGTATGTGGTCACCCACGATAGTACTAGTCTCGCGGCCGGGTAGCTTGAGTACGGCGAGGTGAAACCGAGCCGACTGGATGAGCTATCTGTCCCGACGCTTTTGCCGTATGTGCTGGAGGGAATTTGGCGGCGGCTTATGGCGGTTTGAGATCGTGGCGTCGCAGGTGGAGGACATTGTTCTGTTCGAGGGTAGTGAAGGGAAGGCATGGAGGCAGTGGACCATGTCGCTGCCGTCGAGTCCTGTCACCACCGTACCTCCTGTTCACCTCGACGTCGTCGCTGTCACCACAAACCTCACTTCACCCTGCTGCCCGACTCTTTCACGTCTCCACATTTCATCGTCACCATGTTTCTCGCGCGACATGCAATATGCCCGTCATGCTTCTCCCAGCGCCATGCATACTTCCCTCTTGCCGTGTGCTTCACATGCGTGGTTCCACGGCGCATGGTTCATCGTGCTTCTGTGCTGCCACCAACTCCATGTCTTTCGCGACCGCCTTTGGCTTGACGACCCGCATCAGTTGAACGCTCTGCACGTTGCACTGGCGATCTACACTCGGTCGAGTGAACAGGCCCTCCCCCCTAGGCCAGCTTCACGTGCCTGTGCGCGGTAGTATCCAACACCAATAGGGAGGGCAGCATGATGGGTAATGTTAGTGACTTGACCAAAGTGCGCTCGTGGGACAGGAAGTTTTGCACGTCCATGGAACTCATGTGGAAGGTAATAAGATGGCAAGGTGGCAAGGTGGCCAGGTCTTCGCATCGGGCTCGCTCTCTCGCGTTCATGGGTATCTCCTCACAAAAGGTACATCACTGGCCGAACAAACTTTCACTCTTCTCCAGCATCCTCGACGGCAGCAGCATCTTTTGGCTTCCTTTTCCGCTTGCGCTTCCGTGTCGCATCTGCTGCACCATCTGCATCAACCGCCACCACAGTTTCCGCGCTTCGTGCTTTCTCGGACGCTTGTGGATCTTGCTTCGCAGCCTTTCGCAGGACAGACCTCTCCTCCTCAACCTGCTTGCCAACAGTCTTCGGCTTCTCCTTCTTGGCCTTCTTCACCGCCAGCGGGTTTGGTCCTTTCGGGCCTTTTGCCTTCGGCTTCTTCTTCGCAGGCTCTGCTCCGCCTTCCGCCTGATCTCCATCTTCACCTCCCTCATCGTCCCTCTTACGCTTCTCGCCAGCACCGGCTAGAGTTGCGCCTCTCCTCGTCTTCAAGCCGGCTCTGATCTTCGCCTTCTCCTCAACCTCCTTGACCTTCTCTGATGTCGACGCCATCGGTTCTAAAATCATGACAGATCTGTTGATGTACACCAACGGCACGCCCGGTATCGCCCTCAACTTCTGCCTAATCTCCAACTCCTGCGTCGCAACAACATACTTGTTCTTATTGTTGCCCGAGTCCTTCGGATCCACACAGCTCATGATACACTCCAACGCACTCAGCGGCTTCTCCAACTCGTGATGTCCACATCTTCGTCGCTCTGCTTGCTTTGCTGTCTCGATCCATGCATCTTTATCAGGTGATTGAGGTTCGTTGTACAGGTGTCGTATACAGCACTGCGATATCATAGGCTTGATCTCGCCGTGTAGTGTGTTCTCCAGCATTTGCCCGAGCTTCATCTTGAAGCGAGCTGCATCTTTGATTATGGCGGCGTCGAAGAGCACTTGGTATGGTTCGCGGAGGGAGAATGTGAGTTGGTATTGGTGCATAAGTTTGCGGTATTGTTTGGAGCGTTTGCCCTTCATGATGGCGGTTGGTTGCACCAGTGGATGTCGGAGGAAGAAGATGCAGTGGTGAAGGATGAACGTGAGATCTTCGTTCGCTTAGCTAAGTTTTAGTGGAGCATTTGAAGGTTGCATTAGCGCGAACGGTTTTGCGGAGACAACAGCCACACCCATGTCGGTCGAGTACAGTACGCAGTCAATAAGAGCACAAGATCCGCCTTTGTCATACAGCATTCACCACACTTACAGCCACAAAGCTTAGGGACAGCCTCTTACGTTGCAGCGGTTACGTGGGAGGCGAGGGTGATGCAACACTTACTAGACTTTTGATCAATGACACGGCCAGCATGCCCGCTGAACAGCATGCGGGAAAGGCCGACGAGAAGGATGAAGCTACGAAAGAGCCCGAATCGCCCACAGCATTGAAGCGCATCAGGAGCAAGGACTCTGGGAAGGCAAAGATTGATGAGCCTCAGGCCGAGCCATCAGTGGCAGACGAGTTCGGGCTGGCACCGCGACCACCACGAAGGCGGAATCACAGTTTGGAGCAGTTGGACAGTCCAGAGCAGATCAAGAGGCAGGTCATAGAGGAGACCGGAGGCGAGCTTGAGCTGGTCAAGGAAGAACAGAAAGATGAAGGTCAAGGCGATGCAGAGCAAGCCTCGAAAGGAGCAAAGGGGGCAGGGCAGAAGACCGCTGGGAACCCCACGACGCCTAGACAGAGTATAGAAGGTCCTCCACTAGAGAAAAGCCGGACAGGAAGCGATTCCAAGTCTGTTGCAAGTCCATCGAGTCCCACGGCCGTGAAAGGGAAGCATGTCAAGCAGCCATCTACCAGCACAATTGGAGAGTTCTCGCACCAACAGACAGTTCCTCGAGAAGCGACCGTAGAGGAGAAGAATGACGACGAGGATAATTGGCAGGAAATGCCAGCATTTGCGACGCACCGGATATACGACGACTGGGGCAAGGTGCTGGCGAAAGAGTACGATGAAGCAGACGATGAGACTGTCGCATACGGAACCCTTGGAGGCGCGGGCAAAGGCTATACACGTGTGCAGATGGACGAAGACGCCAAGAGTGCTACAAGTATGGATGACAACACCGCGTATCTTTTCAAGGGTGCCGGTAATGCTGCCAATACCCTGTACGACGAGGATGAAGAGAGTGCGGACCTCCTTTCGCAGATGCAGACCACCAAGACGCTGCTCACGGAAGCTCAGAGGATAGCTTATGTCGGGATCGTGAGGCTTTCAATTGCAAGTATATCTAACGAAATCGATACCCTGGAGCGAACGAGGAACACGAAGAAGTTTGTGGACTTCGCAGTCGAAGCAATCAAGATGTGGGGCCAGAAGATCATGATCAGAGTGTACAACCACATGGAAATTGACGCGCGAGAGCAGATCATGGTCGAGCAGCTAGCCGAGCATGGTGTGCTGCCTTCAGATCTGACGCCTACACTGATGCAAAACGCACGAGTCAAGAACCCGCATGCTCCATCAGGAAGCAACTCTGAAGCGAACTCGTCCCGACCATCGTTGGCATCGCCCCGGCCTTCGACGACCGCAGAGAAGCGGAAGTCGTATCTAGGTACACCAACATCGAAGCCAAGCACTCCAGCTCCGCCTTCAGATCCTTCCACGCCAGCGACAGAAGAGCCGCCTCTTGTGTATGAGCAGCACACGGCGGACCAGCTTACCATCCAGGACCCTGACGAGCTCGAAGATGCCAAGAATCTGGACATCGACATCAGGTGGACCGTGCTCTGTGATCTCTTCTTACTGCTGATAGCGGACAGCACGTACGATTCGAGATCGCGGACTTTGCTCGAACTCGTGGGCAAAGCATTGGCAGTGGACTGGCAGGAGATATGTCGCTTCGAAAAGCGCGTGACTGACGCACTGGAGATGCAAGAACAAGCCGAGAAAGAGAACTGGAATGAAGACGACCATCTGGAAGCACGAAAGAAAGCCGCGCGAAATCGAAGATTGGCTGTAATGGGCCTGTGTACAGTCGGAGGTGGCCTCGTAATCGGTCTAAGTGCAGGTCTACTCGCGCCTGTCATTGGTGCTGGTCTGGCTGCCGGCTTCACTGCTATCGGTGTCTCTGGTACCGGTACCTTCCTCGGTGGCACAGGTGCAGCAGCATTGATTGGAACGACCGGCGCTGCGCTGGGTAGTCGGATAGGCATCAATGCATCGGCCAGACGTACAGGCGCTGTCAAGACGTACGAGTACAAACCGCTGTTCAACAATAAGCGCGTCAATCTCATCGTGACTGTCGCTGGCTGGATTACCGGCAAAGTCGATGATGTGCGGTTACCATTCAGTACTGTCGACCCCATCATGGGCGATATATACTCGGTCAACTGGGAGCCGGAGATGCTGCAAAGTACTGGTCAAACTATCCAGATTCTTGGCACAGAAGCATTAACACAGACCATCCAGCAGGTCTTGGGCGCCACAGTACTGGCAACGTTGATGGCTGGTCTGTCAACACCACTCATCTTGATGAAGCTATCATATCTCATTGACAATCCTTGGACGGTATCTCTGGCCCGAGCGGATGCCACCGGTCTCATCTTGGCAGATTCAATCATTGACAGAAATCTTGGTGTGCGCCCGATCACGCTCGTCGGCTTCTCACTTGGCGCACGTGTGATCTTCTCGTGTCTGAAGGAACTGGCCAGGCGTGGTGGACTAGGTCTGGTACAGAACGTTTACATGTTCGGCTCCCCTGTTGTGGCCAAAAAAGAGGAGTACATTCGCGCACGAAGTATTGTCAGTGGACGCTTCGTCAATGGCTACGCCTCAAATGATTGGATCCTCGGCTATCTCTTCCGCGCCACGAGCGGTGGTATCATGCGCGTGGCTGGTCTGGCCAGTGTCGATGTACCAGGCGTTGAGAATATCGATGTAACAGCGGAGGTGCCTGGACACATGGCTTATCGTGGCATGATGCCAATTCTGCTCGACAAAGTCGGATGGGCTGTAGAAAGTCTCGAGTTCACGGAGATCGAGGACCCCGACCCGGAGAACCACGAGAAAAGACAGAGAGAGCTGCTCGATGAGATCGAGGAGGCCCGCGCACGGCTCGAAGAACAACCACAGAAGAAAGGCTTCAAGGCTTTCTTTTCCAGAAAGAAGGCGTCGCAGAAGAAGGCTTGGGAGACTTACGATGAGCGGAGTCAGAAGGTCCTCGAAGGGGATGACAAGGAAAGCGAGAAGCATGCCGAGGAGAACGCCAATGTCATGTTCGACGTGGACGCCATCCGGAAAGAAGCGCTCGCATTGGCAATCAAGAGTCCTGACGACATCGAGGAAATCAAGAAACATCTCAGCGTGAGAGAGATCGAGAGCACATTGCCTACCCTCAAAGTCAACTTGTCGCCGAAGCAAGAGAGTGCACCAACAACCAGCCATGCCAATGGCAGCATGACACCGGATGGTAAGACCAGACCGGAGCCCAAGCACAGTCAGACGCATGATGGATCTTCTACATCACTCCCAAACAACTCCTCCAACCGCAGTGTCAGCATGCCACTACCCAACGGCACAAGCGCCCACATCCGCGAGCAAGAGCTCAAATCCCCAGACGAAGAAGTCCAAATGTCCTTCGAAGAAGACAGACCCAAAGCCACAACCCTAACAGCCCCTACCTTGGGACCCACACCCGAATTTCAATCCGCGCGCAACTCCCCCGAACCCTCAAATCGTCCCCCACTGCGAAGCATCAACACCACCCCAGTACACTCTGGCAGCAAACTTGGAAGCACGCCTGTAACTCCAGCAAATATAGAACCTGACCATAATCCTTGGAGCGCGGATGCTGATGATCCGGAGTTTGGAAAGGAGAGGGAGATTACGATGGAGTTTTGAGAGACGTTCAGCTTGTGAGACGAATCGCATTGGATTGGATTGGCTAGCGTTTGTTGGAAACGCGTTTCAGGAGGGGTTGGAGACGATGAGATTTATGATACCAATGGCATTAGTGACGTAGCTTTTATGCGCCGGTGCGGGCGTGTTGTATATATTTTGAGATCCAGGAGCCATGGATTAACCCGCACTACAAGAGACCAACGACCTGCAAGTCACCAGGCTACACGACATGCCTACGAAGCGACGGCAGACCCCGTACGTGCTTCTATGTCAGCAAGGACATACTAGAATCCGACTGGGAGGTAGTGTACTACGCAGACGAAGAAGGCGGGGGAGACATTACCTCCCTCCACGTGGGTGGCACTTGGATGCACAACATATATATGCAACCGCCAGCTTCGAGGTCCAGTCGCGACCTTGGGGTCTGTAGACACCTGGACAGTGCGCTCAAGAGACGAGGGTGCCATATCGTAGTAGGAGACTTCAACATACACCACCCTTCCTGGAAAGCCTTATGCAGCCGCACCCCATAGCCGACGAAGTAATCGACTTGATGGCGAGCAACGCAATTGCCCTCAATACCCCGAAGGACCTGGGCACCTGGAAGAGAGGGGGACTCCAAGGCACGATCGACCTCTCCTGGATCTCAGATAGCCACTACCACATGGTAACCTACTGTGGGATCGAACATGAACTCGAGGCGTCGTCAGACCACATGCCAGTCAGGACCTCCATTGCGACACAGATACAATGCACACCAGCGAGAACCCCTAAGCCAAACTGGGGAAAGGCCCACTAGGCCAACATCCAGGCATACCTCGACGACTCCGAGAGGCTGGTCCAGCTCGCGCAGCAGCAATACAATAGTAAAGACGAGATAGACGAGGCAGTCTAAGGGTTAACAGACGTAATAAGAAAAGCGACCTCACTTCACGTTCCGCTTGCCCAACCAACGACATGGTCCAAACCATACTGGACGCCGAAGTGCACTGCGGCAGTAAGAGAAGCAAGGAGAGCCCGCCGGGTGTGGACGAGCAGCCATAGCGAGGAGGCCTGGAACGCATACAGGGAGGCATGCCAACAGAAGAAAGCCACGATACGGAGGGAGAAAGCAGTCGGCTGGAGAGCTACAGTGGAAGAAATCGCCGACAAGCCAGCGAGGATGTGGAAGCTAGCGAAATGGGCCCGACAGGACCCTACACAGGGCCCCTCCTTCTCTATCCCAGCGCTACAATCGCCTAGTGGCCCGGTTAGCGACCCCGAGGCCAAGGCGCGTCTACTGGCTAGCAAGTTCTTCCCGCCCCCAGTCGAGGCTGATCTAAGCGACATAAACAGCTCTACTACCCCAGCCCCTAGCATCGCGGTCCAATAGAATGTGTCCGAGGGAGAAGTTGCCGCTGTGCTTAGGAAGTTGCCGGCGAAGAAAGCCCCGGGGCCGGATGATATCCCAAATGAACTACTAAAGAAGTGCAGAGATCAACTAGCCCCAGCAGTCGCAGCGATCTTCAACGCCTGCCTACAGACCGGATACTACCCAACGGTATTCAAACAATCGACGACAGTAGTCCTGCGCAAGCCGCAAAAGGAAGACTATACGCAGGTGAAGTCGTACCGCCCAATTGCGCTCCTTAACACTCTTAGGAAGGCGCTTAAGAAGCTGGTTGCAACGAGACTCTCCGAGGCGGCAGAGGAGTACTCCCTACTCCCGGATACCTAGATAGGTGCGCGCCCATAGCGATCGACGCTATCCGCGATGGAACTCATCACCTCCCAGGTAAAGGCCATCTGGCATAGGAATAGGGACAAGGTGGCATCCCTACTCAGTCTAGACATATCGTGAGCCTTCGACTACGTGTCACACCCGCGGCTACTCTATATCTTAAGGTCGAAAGGACTCCCTAAGTGGCTTGTCAACTTCGTACGGTCCTACCTCCAAAACCGTAGCACGTCGATCCTGGTCGGTCAGTATAAAAGCCTATTTCAAGCAGTCCACACTGGAATCCCGCAAGGCTCAACGCTAGCACCTATCCTGTTCCTCTTCTTCATGGCGACGCTACTCCCAGCCCTAGAATCCCAGAACACCGCTGCGAGCGGCTTCGTGGACGACACGAACATCCTAGCGTGGTCGTCCTCGACTAAGGAGAACTGTAGGCTACTGGAAGAGAAGCACAAGATCTGCGAGGACTGGGCTAGGAGGCATAGGGCTCGGTTTGCCCCAGAAAAGTACAACCTGATACACTTTACGCGCCGGCCACGATTCCACAACATGCAAGCTTCTATCTAGATACAGGGGCACACGACTAACCCGGCAAATCAGCTCAGGATCCTCGGACTATAGGTGGACCCGGCGCTGCGGTGGAGGAAGCACGTACAGGCAATATCACGGAAAGCTAAACAGAATATGGCATTATGCCAGAGGCTCACTACGTCCACATAGGGGGCGGACTTTCGGCAGTCACGACTTCTGTACACGGCTATTGTACGGCCAGTCCTCACCTATGGCAGCCAAGTGTGGTCCTTAGGCGAGAGGGCCTGCCCATCAAAGGGACTCGTCGCGCCGTTAGCGAAGATCCAAAACCAATGCCTAAGGAAGGTCACCGGGGCATATAAGTCGACACTAATAAGGATGCTTGAGCACGAGACCGCCATACCGCCGATCGACCTATACATCCAGGGACTACGGACCTCCTACTTAGGCAAGTCGGCACAGTACCCAGTATAGAAGGTCATCGCCAGTGCAGTCGCAAGGGCCCGCGAATCAGTACCAGCGCACAAGGGCATTCGACCCGGAAACGAGCCGAACTACCAGGCAAGGGACGAACAGCTAGTAACACAATGGGAGGGTGAGAAAACGTTTGTAGAGCAACTATGGAAAGAGAGGTGGAACAACCAGGTTGTAGGGCATAGTGGACGCCCTCAGCCAGCGGGACAACCTAAGGAATGGTCAGCCACAAAATCCGCGGTCAAGCAACCCCCGAAGCTCATCCACTACCGCCTTACGAGGGCACAGAGTAGTATAGCAACCCAACTGCGAAGCGAACACATCGGCCTCCAGGGGTACCTATCATAGAGGAAGGTTCCAGAATACACGAATACTAGCTACCCCTACGGCTATCACTCCTAGAATGTACGGCACGCACTCCTCGTCTGTCCGAGGTGGTCGCCAGGAAGGGGGGAGTGGATGGCAAAGGCGACGAACCGGACCATTGGGGCACTTCTTAACAACGTTGAGGACTTACGGCGCATTACGAACTGGGAAGGGCTAGCTGGAACAGTATCGCCTAGTAGGAGCAGTGCAGGAAGAGAGGACACGGCGCAGCGCGACGAGACCGGCTGGGAGCGGGAGCTAACGGGATAGTGACATGGACTACGCACGTTCAGAGGGAAAGCTAATCTAGACAAGGAGAAGTCGGGGGCGGGAAGGGTTCTCACCTATTCGGGTTTCCCTTTGTACATAACAATAGATATATACCTGCATAGGCCGAATAGGGTCCTAGAACAGGGGAATGACAAATCTATCTATCTATATTTTGAGATGTAATGCATGAATGCCGAAGCGGCAACTTTTGAGTGTGTTGTGGTTGAGGTGCCAAGAGTTCTCATGCGCTCGATGAGCGAAGGTATATGTACCAACCGGCGTAGTGCTACGTTCGACAACTACTTCCGTCTGGATGGCCCGGATGGTCTGCAAAGATCACAGCGAGCAGGCGAGAATGCGTGGGGACCAATGATGTGGGTCATGGGCTTGCCACTCATCGCTGCAGAAGCTGTCTGTGCGGCGGTGGCTGTTCTTTTTTTTTTGCTTCAAGGTTCTCACTCCATCAAATCCTGCAATTGATAGGTTCAATCCATCTGGATCCTGTCACGTTGACGCTGCTGATGCAAGATAGCTGCACGCCTGAAGAAATGGGACTGTCCTCGTATGCCCGAAACTATCAGACGCTACCATCAGCCCGACTTTTCATGCTGGATTTCCAGTGCACCATTCTTGATACTGGCGATGATCACCAGGTCGAACTTGTGTTCTCTGCAATGATTGTCCAAGCGCGCCTGGACTAATCTCAAGACCTTTTGTGGGTCAAGCCCGTGCTTTGTCATAGTCGTGAAGTCCTGTCTCGCCTTGTCAATGCAATCCGTCATCTGGATGATCTTGTTCTCGTTGATGGGCATAGTCGGGCTGGCCGCTTCCTGCTCCATCAATGGTGCGTTGTACGCCGGCGACTGCTCAGAGGACGTGGACCACGGATTGAGAAGTGTGAAACGCTCTCGTGCGAGGACACTAGAGAGCTCCAGACTCCTCTGCATACAGCCATCGCCGTTCTTTGCGACGACTTCGTTGATGAAGTAGCAGCCGCGAAGAAGGAAGTTCATGTTCGCAGGCGTGGCGAACAGCGCCTCTCCCTTCGTAGCGGCGTACCACAGTGTCAGGAGAGTACCATTGTACGGATCGAGGCGAGGAGTGCTGTCGTCAATAATCAGGGTCTGCGCCCAGTGCTCGGCTTGTAGACCGAGCCATTGTACGCACTGCTCAAACAGCGCGGAACCGTCGAACATCATGTGAGGCTTGTCTTCGACCAGCACTTCGAGGGCGACCTTCAGTAGTTGAGCTGGCTCCAGCGCCCTTGTTGCATTCCACTGCTTCGCGATCTCAGGATCTTGGATGCCTCCAGGCGTGGCAGCATATCGCTTCACAGTGTCGTACAGGACCCTCATCCGCGAAGCGGGATTGCCCAGGTAGCTATTATCGATGCGAGTGCTGTGTTCGCTGTCGCCATAGCGACACGGTCTAGAGGCTCTCAGATTCTTCTGTATCACAGCTAGCCGCGGAGCCGAGGGTGGCATGAGCTGATTTAGCTGCTTCAGAGTCAAGCCAATGGCAAGGCCGAACTGGTTGAGCACAGATCGTACTGACCTATCGCCTTGGCGAAGGAAAGTTCCCAGCTGGTTCTGCCGCTTGATGTACATCTCGAGATCCTTCCAAGGTCTCTTGATGTAGCCGGCCATCAGACCAGCTTTGTGAAGGTGTGCCACAGAGATGGCGATGCCGGTGCTTCCACACAGCGTGCTTGACAATGTCGAGGTCGCGAAGAGTATGCGATAAGCTCTTAGCACTGGTAGTAGGGGCAATGCACAGAGTATCGCTTTCGATATCGATACTGTGTAAGAGGATTTCGGGTCAGGGCGATCGGTCCATCCCATGACTTCTCCTTCGTGCACCTCAAAGACAACTGCGTTAGCAGGGCGCCCAACGGCATTGGCAACATCCGGGTTGATATATTGCTTTGCGTAGTATGACAACGTGTCTGGGAACTGCGCGAATGCTTTGGCCGAATCCTGGCCTCGAGTGATAGCTTCTTTCGCAGCTAGGAAGCCGCGGCTTGTCTCGCCGTCCATGGCGTCAAATACGCCCATGCAGATCTGTGTCCCCACCACGGTCGCTAAGTCGATAGGTTCACCAGCCAGAATATTCAAAAGCTTGTAGGTGTAGCCATCAACGGCTTGTACGGCAAGGGTGCAGGCGTCGTTGCGCTGAGCATCGCCAAAGGCTTTGATGAACGGGAAAGTTTCCTTTAGAAGGCGAGGTAGACCTGTCAGGGCTTCTGCGAAACTCGTCGTAGATCCAGTTCTCGAGTCATCTACTCCAGCCATCGTCATATCCTCACTGTCGTCCAATGCTTTCGCAGCTTCGACGAAGCCAGTCAGCGCTTTGAACGGCCGGACAAGGAGCATGTCGCCTGAAATAGAAGAGGTCGTGGAAGATGTTATGTTTGCAACATCTCGCTCTGCATCACTCTGGTCCGCCTCATGGATGCCGTTGTCCTCATTGTCAACGAGCGAGTGGACGTTCAGAAGATCAAGAATTGCTTCATACGTCCCTTGCTGCGGGTGAAGCTCCTTGTACTCATCGCACAGAGACTGGACAAGCTCTTGAGCACTCTCAGTGAGCTTCGCAGCTATCCAGATACTGAGCTCGCCTGTCGCGTACTGTTGCCACACCGAGCGAATGTAGGAAATCACGCTGTGCAAGTCTTTCAGCAAGCAGTAGGCTCGGAACGCTGTGTCATCATGCTCCTCGACATCTTTACCCAGCTCCAAGGGTGCTTCACTGACCGGTGCTAAGGCAGCCTCACCAGCGTGAGTGTTGTTGGGGAAGTCGTCCTCGCTCGGCTCCTCGAGATCCAAGTGGCGATACAGGTTGATGAGTTCGCCGGCATCGGTAGCGAGCTCTTGTGTCTTTTTGTTGTGCTTCGGTTGACGAGCCTTATGTTCGCCCCGAAGTAGTTCGTAGACCTGCCGCAAAGTCTTGACGAAATGCTGGTGACCGGCATTCGACTTGGTCAGAGCTGCATGATTCGCGCTGTCAGCACTGTGCCGAGCATGCTCTTCAAGGTATGTGTAGAAGTCTGCGAATTGGGCTCGAGCTACGAGTACATCTTCGGCAATGTGGAGGATGTCGAGTCTGATCTCGATGATGGGCTTCTTGGACTCGACAATGCGCTGCGCAAGGTTACACAGTTCTCGAGTCGGGACTTTTGCTTTCTCCTTGTCTCGAGGGCGTTTTTGAGACGCTGAGCGAGTCTCACAGCGTGCAGCGGATTCCAAGAGCCAGTCGATTAGCTTTTCTGTGCCAGCCTGTCGCGCATTAGTGGTGATTTCTAAGTGATGTTGAACCGATACTCACCTTGTAGCGCTTGTAGGTGTTAACCAGAGGTTCCGACGACATCGTGATCTGACAACCCTTATCAAGATGACCAGTGTTGATGGTATAAGTCTAGAAGAAAGTAGTGAGAGGAATTGGAGTTTTGTAATGGGCTGCCAAGAAAGGTCTGTTCGAGCTTGCATTCACCTCGCCCCGGCTGGAAAAGTCCGTGCGAATTGATGTGTCAGCCAGCGCCACACCGATAAATCAACAGGGTAGGTGCCATTGATGCCTGTCATGTCACGATGTTAGTTCTAAACGTGTAGGACAAGCATTGTCCAAAGCTCAAGCACGGTGCAAGCTCGCCCATCGTGTCTGTACCATCAGAGCCGCTCCACGTACCATCATTTCTGCTGGAGAAGCTATGATGGTGCTGTGGCACAAAACAGTAGTGATGAAGCACCAGAAGAGTCCGGCTACAAATTGTTAGCATCCACCAATCCCCCCAGCCATCATCAGCATACCATGACCACGAGAGGAGAAGCTCACTGACAGCGACGTCAAAATATACTCCTAGGTCGCCGTCAACACCGATACGAATCCAAGGAAGCTCCAGAAAGAACAAATTCCGTTTGAATTCTTGCCTCTTGCCTAGGCGATGCATGTCTTTGGCGTCCACGCCGACTGCTCCCGTGCGTTCGGCTTGATGGTGCAATGGAAGGTCGCTCGGTGTCGAGGAGAACCCAACGGAATTGTTGAAGTCCATTTTGAGCGCACTGGAGTCGTGTGATCTATGGTTAGATGCAGATACCAGAAGTGGTTGAAAGCCAAGTCAGCATTGAGTAGTCAGGCAAAGACAAGTTGAATGAGCAGCATCCCAGCGACGTGCGAAGCATGCCGTAGGGCATTGTCCATATTCAGACGCTGCGATCTCAGCCATGACACTATGTTCTAGATCGAGAATGGTCGGTATAAGGCAATCCGCCGCACTGGAAAGCTGCATGATCCCGAAGTTCATCGTGCACGAGTGGTGCTTGGAGTTGCTTGCGGCTGAGCTTGACCGCACGAAGCGCAGACGCCTCCAAGGGTCTCGTTGCAAGTGACTGAAGTGATGCAACTAGGCGTTAAGGTCGATGAAGCGATGATGCACGTGTGGCAGGAGAACGTGAAAGATGTGAATCGAGTTGGGACGTCTTCGCCGGCTGGCTGACTCGTCAGAACAACGAGATGACAGGTGCTGAGCAACTGGGATCTTCTACCAACGAGTTCTTGCCTTCAAGTACTCAGCAAAAGTTAGAAGTAAGAAGATAGAGACACAGTGGAAAGAGAAAGACTATAACATTAAAACAATCCCTTCCTTTGATAATGGTATCTTTTTATGGTATCATCATAATCATCACCACCAAACAAACGCTAACGCTATGCAAATCATCCCGCAGCCAGCCGGATCGAGATGTTATGATCTCGCCCCGTCAAGTGAAAATCCTGTACCATGAAAGTGAGGACCATCACACGCCAGCCACCATTTACCCCTCTACCTCTTCCGTAGCACAATCATGCGAGCCTGGCCATCTTTGCCCTCCGCTCGCCTGTAATCACAAATCTCCGTGCTGAGGACGTCCACCTGCCGCGACTCCTGTAGTCGTAGAACTTCCTTCTCGAAGCCATCTGTCTTCCAGATGCCGTGGTAGATCGTTGCAGCAATGACACCGCCCTTCTTCACGACTCTCACGAGTTCTGGTAGTGCTGGGTCTGGGCCGACGTGGCCGGTGGTGAAGGTCCCCACGCAGGTTACGACGTCGTACTTGTCGCTGGGCAGGTCGATCTTTTGTTGCATGTCGACCTCTTGGAGTGTGCGGTATGTGCCAGTCTTCTGTGCGAGCTTGAGCATGCCTGGGGAGACGTCGATGCCGTCGATTGTGCGTGCTCCGGCTTGGCTGAGGGCTACGCCGGCGAGACCGGTACCGCAGCCAGCATCGAGGACTTCGCCCTCTATTCTTCCGTTGGCGGCGCGGACAGCTTGTACGGTTTGTGCTGGACCGACGTAGTCGGTTGTGTCGCCCATGACGTCGGAGTCGTATGTGGCTGCCCACTCATCGTACATCTTGGCATGGTCTTGAGGAGTCTTGAGGTCGTATGTTCGGTGACGGTAGTCAGGCAGGGCCTGGGTCTGTGTGAGGGTTGCTGTGGCGCTCATGTTGGCGGTTGGGGGGTTGAGTGTGAGGTGGTAGGTGTGTGTTCTTGTGTAAAATGTCTCGAATAGGTTCAAAATATGTATATTGAAGTTGCTTTTTTCCAATGGGAATCGAGAAGGATGAAGCCTTGCTCCGAAAAACCACAAACCTACCTCGTTATAAAGCCTCGTCTGGGGACCTTCGGCTGCAAGTGCGACATCACCAACAGACAGCTTGCACCTAGCTACCAGGCAGAGTGGAAAGCTGATGCAGCCTGTAGTCCGCCGCGGACAGGCCTTCTCCATAGGCCAGTGGTCTGAAGGCCATGTTGTGAGCTCATAGCTCATCCGCATAGTGGAGCCTCAGGGTCATGGTCGAAGCATACAGCTGGCTATGTCGAAGATCAGCGAATCCAATGTGTCTCAACAAGCTGTGGCTCCCTCGCTTGGTCAAAGTATCTCATCTATGCATGCACGGCACATCTTGCCTGATTGGGCGGCCCGAAATGACGCCATTCCTCAAGTCGCTCAAGTGCGTTCCTGGGCCAGTGGGCCTCGTAGCAATGTGGAGTAGGTCTGGAGTCTTATCGAAGCGGCAGTGCTCTCGATGTTGGGGCCCTTGTTGCAAAGGTGGCCATTTCCGGAGAGTTTCGCAGCGATGTTGGATCAGCTGTGAACAGTCTCAACGTGTGACAGAGCGGGTTCTTGTGGCCAAGCGTAGGATCCGAGTCTTCCAAACGATAGCTCTGGAAGTACCTCCGCTGGGACTGACTCTCCAAGGTTTGGGGTGTCACTCTCGGGCAAATTCGGTCCACCAGTGCGGGGTCGTCTAGTCAGTGGCCGCATTGCAGCGGGCTGCCTTTCACATGTTGGAGGACTTGTTGGAAGTCGACCTGCTGTGGACCTACCTTGGTTGAGAGTGGGCTGCTCATACGAGTGTTGCATCTGCCGACGATGACGACGGTGGCCCACACTCTGCATTCAGCAGGTGGTCGCACTCGTGCAAGGACAGGCCGCCGACGAGGTCGCCCTCATGGATAGCATGAGCGATTATCCTGCTCACGGAGAAGTCATGGCCTGGAAGCTGCGGCCGGCAAATGCTTCTTAGATCATATCGTAGTGGCCAGGTAGAGGAGGTCTAGTCCAGTGTGTGGCCCTTCGTGATGTGCCGTGGCGATATGCCACTGTCCTTGATCCTGAACACCCAGTGGTCCCAACAGGCGGAGACGTGAGTGACAGTAAGATGTCAAAGTTGACCCGCGCGACGAAGGACATGTCGTTGCTTTAAAGACATGCCATCGGCTATGAGCCATTCCATGAATGGTGATGCATCCCTTCATCAGGATACTCTTGCCAGATGCGGGTCGAGTTGGCGAAGACGTTGCGCACATCACCTCACCAATTCTGGTCATGATGACATCTTGTTTCTTGACCGCCAGTGCTCGAAGTTCTCTGCCACTGCAACAACCATGGTGGATGTTGGTGAGTGCATGTGTTGGAGGAGAAGCGATGTCTTACGGCATCGACATTGATGGCTAGTCTGAATCGTTGACGCTGCCATCATTGTCCAAGGCAGACCGGCTGCGGCTGCCGACCAACCACGGCGGAAGCTTCCGGTCCTGCGACACCAAGGGGGAGGAACATGTTCACGCGTCAAGGCCATCAATCAATCGAATGAGCCGTATATCGCCGCAGCCCCATCTGCAACACCCACATGCTGGCAGAAACGGACGTGCAACGAGCCATCTGGTCATGGACCGGCGACTGCATCTAGCCTGCAGCCTCCAATGCACGAGATATTGTGGACAAGCTAGGCGTCGTGCGTGCGGAAACTGCGAGCCGCAGCGTACAATTTCATCACCGTATGCTACAGTATTTGTCGCTGCCGGTAGAAGCGCAACAACGATGGAGCATATATCTCTGGTCGACAGCCTTCTTCAGACTACCCCACGCCCCGCGCTCAATTGCTGCCAACCGCGAAGATGAGCCGGCTACTGTATGACCACCGCTTGGGATCTGCGATATTTAAGCGTAGCGACCGAGCGCTAGCCACACCGGAGTACGAGCTTGCGAGTACGTAGGTGAGGCGTCAGCGAGGGAGTGAAGCTCTATACCAGCCCTCAACTAGCCTTGGCGCCCGCTCTGATTGGTCAACTTTCAAGTTTTCGGGTCACGTGACCTACCGCACTGTGCCTGTTGGCGAACTCGCAAACATATACTCGTCGCTAACGCCTATGTCGTCGTATAATAAGCACTGTACGTCGGGTAGCGGTAGCGTGGATCGCACGCTACTTTGCAGTCTAGAAGGGTTGGTAGAGAGCTCCACTCCGCTACGCTTACCTTTGGAGGTTCACAACCGCCAACAGCACATTTTCCCCCTCACTTTCGTTCGAGCTCCACTTCGCATCAAATGCCACGACGACGGACCTCTCTAGCCTGAACTGGGTGCCTTGGCAGACTGGAATGAAACGATGCCAGTGTCAAATGCATAAAAGGTAGGTCGCTAACATCTCAAGCTGCGCTCTCCCAAACTCTCATCATCCTTTATGCACGCCAAGATGCGCGGCTTCGCGGTGTCTATGAGCTTACTCTCATATCTCACCACAGCTATCTCACAAAGTGATCCACCTGGTGTGTCGTCGCCGATTGCATCGACCTGTGGTCCGTCCGACAAGGTCGTGTGCCTGGATCGCTACGCTTCGGTTCTGCCATACCACTTCTTTCGAGCTTCTGGCTCTGATGGCGAGGAAGGCCCTGCGTTCTCAGAGACATCTGTGCCCAACGACACATCATTCGGACTGATCGCGGACGCCGACTTCATCGTCTTTGATCAGAAGCGAGGGCTGGAAGTGCTGGGTGCGAATCCGACCTACGAGTACGTTTTCGAAGTCTCGGAGGCTGTGCATGAAGCGCCCGTGTACGTTCCCGCATTGAATAAGCTGTTTTTGAGCCAACTTGCACCACCAGCGGGTTACTTGCCACAGCTTGTTGTGGATCTCAATCGGGATTCGCCGACATTGAGCGAGTACCTCAGTGATCCACCTGTTTATGCTCCGAATGGAGATACCTTCTACAATGGCTTGATATACTGGGGTACGTGTGTTACATGCCATCGACTGGAAGTCCTTGCTGATCATCTCGCAGCGGCATCTGGTGGAAATCGCTCAATCGGTGGTACTGAGCAAAGGATCGGTGTACGAACCCTCGACCCACTTACCAACAAGACAACCACGCTCTTGAACAACTACGTACAACAACATCCCCACCTCCACCACGATCCATAACTAACAAAACCACAGTACGGCTACTACTTCAACTGCGTCGACGACCTCTTCGTCGACCCCCGCGACGGCTCCATCTGGTTCACAGACCCCCAATACTCCTGGTTCAACAGCCTAACCGACACAGCCCCGCAACTAAAATCCGCCTCCTACCGCTTCGACCCCTCCACCGGCGAAACCACCATCATCGAAGACACCCTCTCCCAACCCAACGGCATCGCCCTCTCCCCCGACGGCAAGCACGTCTACATCAGCGACACCGGCGCCGTCGCCGGCTCCATCGTGATCCAGAACGGCACGCCCTTCAACCAAACCGGTAGTCGCGCAGTGTATAAATACGACCGCGTCGACGACGGGAAGCATCTCATCAACAAGCGCGCGATATACTACGCCATCGACCATGTCCCCGATGGACTGAAGGTCGCGCAGAATGGGTATGTAGTCACTGCGACGGGGAGGGGCGTGGATGTGTTGGATGCGTTTGGGAGTTTACTGGTGAGGGTGCAGACGAATTATACCGTGCAGAATTTCGCCTGGACGGGGCCGGATTTGACGGAGTTTTGGGTTATGGGGCAGGGGGGCATTTCGAGGGTGAGGTGGGATTTGAGGGGGCAGGATCTTGCTGCGCGAGGGGAAGTGGAAGACTCGTACTGAGCGATGAGCTTCGGTGTCGTTGGAGATGGAATCGCTGTTCAAGACGGCAGGTCAAACCAGCTCGCACGGACTTTGACAGCGGGGCCGCGCAGGTGAATGCTACCTACAGACTTTGTCTTGGCGCCCTATCGGTCAGACGGGACATCTTACCCTTCTCGCCACTGCCCTCTAGACTTGTGACATGGACATTAACCCTCTTCGATAAAAGCCGTTAGGTAAAGATATTGCCGGGACTGAATTTGGCCAAACACGTACAATTGCTCTACGGTTAGTACGAAGTAGCACAGAGATATTACCACCCATGTGCGACAAGCCGGCACAGAAGAGGTAGGTACACGTATATAGATCTCGGAATACGCTCTAGTACATATCCCGCAGCTTATGTATGCTTGCGATAGAGGCAAAATGCAAAAGTCTCATCTCGAGCAGTCATTGTACACAGAAGTGCTGGGTGCGTTGGGTGTAAGAGGATAGTGAGCTTAGATATGAAGGTGCCATTGACTGTCTGCGACATATTTGTACCCACAGGCGATGTAGACTACTCTATACATCTACCAATAATCCCCTCCCCACTCAATCAGCCTCATACCTCCCCCCATCCCTCGCCCTCTCATCGAGCCTCTCTTCCCGTTCATCTTGGAAAAATGCCTGCCACGTACTCGCCAGCGCCCCTCCGGCGCCCCTTACAGAAGCAGCCGGAGAAGACAGATGATCCTCCTCGCGATACCCGCACACCTGCCTTCTGAATTCCGCCTTAACAGGCCACCACAGAGCCAAGACATGAATCACACCCCACCGCAAGCACCGCAGCACCGTCAGACTGTGCTGTGTCAAATAACCCCTCCAGCCTTTCTAAAGCTTCGTAGTCTCAAAGTATTGGAGCAAGTCGTCGTACGCGCGCTGCTCCGACAGAACGTCGCGGAGTCGGGCGTCGGTCTTCTCGCGGGTCTGCTGCGAAACGCTGACAGCGAGCTGGGCGATCACGCGTTCCTGCTCCGCGACGTTCTTGGCGGCTTGTTCGCGCTTGGGCCTGTACTTTTCGGTTTCCTTTGCAGGGTCGAACTTGCCTGGTAGCTCGATGAAGACGTTGGCGGCGGCATTGACAGGGTACACGGCGATTTGTTTTGACGCTGGAAGCTTGCCTGTTTCGAGGATGTTCAGCTCGGCCAGCGCCTTGCCGGAGAGGGTCTTGATCGACAGCTTCTGGTCGTTGGCGGTGTTGTACGCTTCTTGTGTGAGAGGCTGGACCCATGCCTTGCCTTCTGTCTTGACAGCGTTCTCGTTCAGCAGAGATCGAATGCCCTTGGCGCTCTCGTTGATGAGCTGGTAGTCACGTTCCGACTTGGGATCATCGAGGCTGGCGTCGAATTCGGGATATGCTGCTTTGACGATGGATGGCGTGTTGTCGTTTGGTCGTCGTGGCAGGCGCTGCCAAAGCTCCTCAGTCAGGAACGGCATGAACGGATGCATCATGGTAAGACCGCCTTCAAGTGCAGTGTAGAGGGTGTCGATGGCGCTCTGCTTCTCTTCAGCTGTGCCGTCTCGGATGATGGCTTTGCTGTTCTCGATGTAGACATCGCATAGCTCGTAGTACCAATAGTTGTGCACAGCTTGTGTAGCGTACGAGAACTCGCGGCTCGCCAGATCCTCGTTGACCTCCCGTGCAGCCTCGTTGAGCTTGTGCAGGATCCACCGCTCAGGCAGACTCTCCTTGCCAGTCTTGCCGCCCTTTGCTTGAGGCGTGAAGTCTGCTGGCAGGTTGCCGAGCACGTACTTGGTGGCTTGGTAGATCTTGTTGCAGAAGTTACGATAGCTACGCATAACCTTGACATCAAAACTGATGTCGCCACCACCGGTAGTGTAGTTGATCAGGGAGAATCGCAGCGCGTCAGCACCACACTGGTCGATGCCATCTGCAAAGGCTGATTTCTGCCACTTGACAGCTCGATCGATCTCCTTGGGCGCGAGGTTGCCCACCTTGAGCTTGTCGTTCAAGGCCTGTAAGCTGATACCGTCCATGATATCGACCGGGTCGATGACGTTGCCGAGCGACTTTGACATTTTGCGACCTTCTGAATCTCTGATCAAGGAGTGGCAGTAGACCTCTGTGAACGGGACCTTGCCAGTCAACTTGAGACCGAAAAAGATCATGCGGGCAACCCAGAAGAACAGAATGTCCCAGCCCGTCTCGAGTACGGATGTTGGGTAGAGTTTCTCAAAGTCGTTTGTCTTATTCGGCCAGCCAAGAGTCGAGAATGGCCACAGACCAGAAGAGAACCAGGTGTCGAGACAGTCAGGATCTCGTGAGAGGCTCTCGATTTCCCGACCAGGGAACTTCTTCTGTGCCTTCTCCCTCGCCAGCTCTTCCGTCTCGGCGCAGACCCAGTGTTCGCCATCAACGTCGTATTCTGGACCGTCCTTGTACTTGATGTAGTAAGCAGGCACCTGATGACCCCACCAGAGCTGCCTCGACAGACACCAGTCATCGATGTTGGCCATCCATCGGTAGTAGCTCTTCTCGGCGGTCTCTGGCATGATCTTGATCTCGCCGCTCTTGACAACATCAACAGCTGGCTTGGCGAGCGGCTCCATGTGCAACCACCATTGTGGCTTGAGAATTGGCTCAATTACGTCCTTGGACTTGCTGCAGAGCGGGATCTGCATCTTGTTGTTGGCTTTGCCAACATACAGACCCTTCTTGGTCAACTCCTCGATGACGGTATACCGGACGTCGAAGCGCTTTTGACCTTCGAAGGGTCCTGCGTTCTCGTTCATGGTGCCGTCGTCGTTCAAGATATTGATGAATTCCAGATTGTGCTGCTTACCACGCTTGAAATCGTTGAAGTCGTGAGCAGGTGTGATCTTGACAGCACCGGTACCAAAGTCTTTCTCGACAGTATCATCACCGAAGATGGGGAGCTGGCGATCGACGAAAGGATGTTGGACTTTCTTGCCGATCAGGTGCTTGTATCGCTCGTCCGATGGGTGTACAGCAACACCACTATCACCCAGCATGGTCTCGGGACGGGTTGTAGCGACCTCGATGAATTCGTTCGTGCCCGCGATCTGATACTTGAAGTTCCAGATGGAACCGAATTCAATCTTCTTATCATAACCTGGCACATCAAGCTTCGTTGATCCCTCGAGCTCCTTCTGATCAACCTCCAAGTTGGACAGTGCCGTTGTGAGCTTTGTGCACCAGTTGACAAGTCTGTTCGCACGGTAGATCAGACCCTCGTCGTGGAGCTGCACGAACGTTTGGCGCACAGCAGCGGATAGGTTCTCGTCCATGGTGAAGGCCTCTCTTGTCCAGTCCATAGAACCACCCAGTCGCTTCATAACCTTGGTGATCTTCGAGTGATACTCGTCCTTCCACTCCCAGACAGTCTCAACAAACTTCTCTCTGCCCAGATCATGTCTCGTCATGCCATTCCTCCTGTGATACAGCATGTTCTCGACGACGCTCTGTGTTGAGATACCAGCGTGATCGCATCCTGGGACGTATAGCACGGTGAGACCCTTCATGCGGTTCCATCGAATCATAGCATCTTGCAGCGATGTCGCGAGTGCGTGTCCAATGTGTAGTGCGCCGGTGACGTTGGGGGGTGGGATGGTGATGACGAAGGATCCTCTGTCCTTGACCTCTCCATTGGCCTTGTACTCAGGTAGGTGGTATCCTTCCTTCTCCCACCAGTCATACCAAGCGCTCTCTACAACCTCTGGGATGTAGGCCTTGTGGTACTCATCGTCAAGTGGTTTGAGGATCTTCTTGTCGCCCTTCTTGGTCTCCTCTTGGTATGGCGGCAGGATCTCCTGCTTCTTCTTTTCTTTCTGCTTTGGTTGTGAAGCGGCGGCCATGGCCTTCTGCTTCTCTTGTTTCGCAGCGAGTTTTGCTAGTTTGTCGGCCTTTGCCTTCTCTTTCGCCAGCTCCTTTTCCGACTTTTGCTTCTGCTCGCCATTGTTGTCACCTCCATCTTTGCCAGGTGCAGGCTGACCCTTTGCATCACCGTTTGCAGCTTCCAGGATTGCTGATTTCGTATCGTTGGAAACTGGAGGAGGGTGTCCCGTGGCTGGTCCGGTGGGCTCGCCTGTCGGATTGTGGGAGGCGTGGTTCAGCGCCATATTGACGGAGAAGGTGCGATGTGCTGTGATGTGATTCCTGGCTAAGAGAGAAGGCGCGCGCCGGATGAGCGCTCGACAGAGTATTGTTGCAACTATGCCGTGCACTGCTTGCTGCGACTACTTTTGTGTATGTCAAGCTTGAGTCACAATCTGTGAGTACGCTGACGACTCATGTAATCCTTCCTATGAGAGGCGAAAGAGATAGGATGAAGAGTCTAAGGAGTGTTCAATGGCACACGAGCATCTGCAAACGACTGTATGTCTGGCTGTGAGCAATAATTCATGTTACAAACGCAGCACCCCAGCTTTCGACTGCGCTTGGGCCACATCGCGAAAATGCCCCTCATGCTGTCTCACATGAAGAGCGCGTCGTGCATCGGAGACATCATCGCGCAGATTGAGTCTTGCCATCGCAGCAGTGCCGTACATACTGTTGGCGTGGTCATAAGACAGAAGACTTCTAACGGTGCTTCTTTCAAAATCCCTTTAACAAAACCACATACGGACGGAAACGATTCGGGATGACGAACGTGTGCAAAGATCCAGGCGTGCTCTGAGAAGCATGAAGATATCACGATTGCATAGCCGGAGTCAGATGTACCGCTCCACAGCACCACTGCATCCAAAGAGACGCAGGCGGGCAGCAACTGTAGTCTTGCAAGTAGCACATGGCGGAAAGCTTTCGCATTGTCTTACTGTATGGCTGAGGCTACTGAAGCCATCGTGGTAGCAGTGTACTTTTCACTGTACATCCGACCGACGCCTGCACGCCAGAAGCTTCTCCACACCACCCCATCTAAGCAGATGCACCGGAGATGTAGAACCACTTGTCAATCGATGGGTCGATTGGCGCTGGAGCCTTCTCCTCGTGTGCCGGGACGTTCAAGCTCTTCGCATCGACACGGTCGGCACTGTGTGGGACCGAGACGTTGGTGAGGTTGATCTCGCCCTTTGGTGTCTTGCCCGTAATGAGCTTCTCCCAAGCCTCAGCGCATTCCCGCACGATGTCCATAGCATACTTGCGGTTCTTGCACTCGCCGGAGAAAGCGAACTGGTTCTCTGGCTTGCCGTCTGGGATCTTGTAGATGCGGAACCACTCGTTGGTGGCACGGAGGAGACCTGGAAGATGACGCTCGACGTCCTCGATATCGTTAAGACGAGGTGCGAGCGGGTCATTTACATCGATGACGATGATCTTCCAGTCGGTCTCACCCTCGTCAAGGAGAGCCATGA